>NC_053026.1:31586472-31917220 GCF_003073215.2 Triticum urartu
TCCTTCTCCGGTGGCCATCTTCATCATCCCGGTGCTCTCCATGACGAGGAGGGAGTAGTTCTCCCTCGGGGCTGAGGGTATGTACCAGTAGCTATGTGTTTGATCTCTCTCTCTCTCTCTCGTGTTCTTGAGATGATACGATCTTGATGTATTGCGAGCTTTGCTATTATATTTGGATCCTATGATGTTTCTTCCCCCCTCTACTATCTTGTAATGAATCGAGTTTCCCCTTTGAAGTAATCTTGTCGGATTGAGTCTTTAAAGATTTGAGAACACTTGATGTATGTCTTGCCATGGATATCTGTGGTGACAATGGGATATCACGTGATTCACTTGATGTATGTTTTGGTGACCAACTTGCGGGTTCCATCCATGAACCTATGCATAGGGGTTGGCACACGTTTTCATCGTGATTCTCCGGTAGAACTTTGGGGCACTCTTTGAGGTCCTTTGTGTTGGTTGAATAGATGAGTCTGAGATTGTGTGATGCATATCGTATAATCATACCCACGGATACTTGAGGTGACATTGGAGTATCTAGGTGACATTAGGGTTTTGGTTGATTTGTGTCTTAAGGTGTTATTGTAGTACGAACTCTAGGACTGTTTGTGACACTTATAGGAATAGCCCAATGGATTGATTGGAAAGAATAACTTTGAGGTGGTTTCGTACCCTACCATAATCTCTTCGTTCGTTCTCCGCTATTAGTGACATTGGAGTGACTCTTTGTTGCATTTTGAGGGATAGTTATGAGATCCAATTATGATATTATTGTTGAGGGAACTTGCACTAGCGAAAGTATGAACCCTAGGCCTTGTTTCAACACATTACAATACCGTTTACGCTCACTTTTATCATTAGGTACCTTGCTGTTTTTATATTTTTCAGATTACAAAAACTATTATCTACTATCCATATTGCACTTGTATCACCATCTCTTCGCCGAACTAGTGAACCTATACAATTTACCATTGTATTGGGTGTGTTGGGGACACAAGAGACTCTTTGTTATTTGGTTGTAGGGTTGCTTGAGAGAGACCATCTTCATCCTACGCCTCCTACGGATTGATAAACCTTAGGTCATCCACTTGAGGGAAATTTGCTACAGTCCTACAAACCTCTGCACTTGGAGGCCCAACAACGTCTACAAGAAGAAGGTTGTGTAGTAGACATCATTCGGCGAAGAGATGGTGATACAAGTGGTATATGGATAGTAGATATCGGTATTTGTAATCTGAAAATGTACAAACAGCAAGGTAACGAATGATAAAAGTGAGCGTAAACGGTATTGCAGTGCGTTGAAACAAGGCCTAGGGTTCATACTTTCGCTATTGTAAGTTCCCTCCACAATAATAACATAATTGGATCACATAACTATCCCTCAACATGCAACAAAGAGTCACTCCAAAGTCACTAATAGCGGAGAACGAACGAAGAGATTATGGTAGGATACGAAACCACCTCAAAGTTATTATTTCCAATTAATCCGTTGGGCTATTCCTATAAGTGTCACAAACAGCCCTAGAGTTCGTACTAGAATAACACCTAAGACACAAATCAACCAAAACCCTAATGTCACCTAGATACTCTAATTTCACCTCAAGTATCCGTGGGTATGATTATACGATATGCATCACACAATCTCAGATTCATCTATTCAACCAACACATAGAACCTCAAAGAGTGCCTCAAAGTTTCTACCGAAGAATCACGACGAAAATGTGTACCAAACCCTATGCATAGGTTCATGGGCGGAACCCGCAAGTTGATCACCAAAACATACATCAAGTGAATCACGTGGTATCCCATTGTCACCACAGATACGCACTGCAAGACATACATCAAGTGTTCTCAAATCTTCAAAGACTCAATCCGATAAGATAACTTCAAAGGGGAAACTCAATCCATTACAAGAGAGTAGAGGGGGGAGAAAACATCATAGGATCCAAATATAATAGCAAAGCTCGCGATACATCAAAATCGTCCACCTCAAGAACACGAGAGAGAGAGAGAGAGATCAAACACATAGCTACTGGTACATACCATCACCCCCGAGGGAGAACTACTCCCTCCTCGTCATGGAGAGCACCGGGATGATGAAGATGGCCACCGGAGAGGGATTCCCCCTCCGGCAGGGTGCCGGAACAGGTCTAGATTGGCTTTCGGTGGCTACGGAGGCTTCTGGAGGCGGAACTCCCAATCTATTGTGCTCCCGGATGTTTTTAGGGTATATGGAGATATATAGGAGGAAGACGTGCGTCAGGGGGGCCACGAGGGGTCCACGAGGGTGGAGGGCGCGCCCAGGGGGTGGGCGCGCCCCCTAACTTGTGGCCTCCTCGAAGCTTCCCTTACGCGGACTCCAAGTCTCCTGGGCTTCTTCTGATCCAAAAATAAGTTCCGTGAAGTTTCAGGTCAATTGGACTCCGTTTGATTTTCCTTTTCTGCAATACTCTAAAACAAGGAAAAAACAGAAAGTGGCACTGGGCTCTAGGTTAATAGGTTAGGTTCAAAAATCATATAAAATAGCATATAAATGCATATCAAACATCCAAGGTTGATAATATAATAGCATGGAACAATCAAAAATTATAGATACGTTGGAGATGTATCAACACGCCGCACAACCAAGTCCAGAAGCGCACGTAGCGCGGTTTGTTGCATGGCCTCGCGGTCCAGGGCATGCACGGAGGGGCCCAACCCAGGTGCACGCAGCGCTGGAGGCAGGGTGCCTGTGGGGGAGGAGCCACACGACGGCCCATTTCTCTCCACAGCAGGCGACAAAGTGGCGAGCGAAGCGAGGTCAGGCCCAGCAGAGCTGGTCGGGCGGGCGGGAGAGGGCGCGGGACCGGGATGGGACGCATGGCCATCCACGGCAAAGGAAACACCGGATCCTGGCGATGACGCCAGATGATCGTCTGTGCAGGGAGACCGTGGGCAGAAGCCACCAGATCCCGAGGCGCAGGAATCTTCTCCACGGCCAATGACTGGGCTAGGACGGGATTGTGGGGTGGGCGGGGATGCACAGCCATATGCTAGGTGGCCCGCGAGGGGAAGCTGAGGCGAGCCAACGGGCAGAAGGGGAGGAGAAACACTCCCACGAAGCGCCAGCTAGCGAGCAGGGGAGTTTGAACGCGGTCGTTGGAGCGGACCAACCGTTGGAGAGGACGGGCTGACCTCAGCGGTCACCTTATCCTGCGGCAAAGCAGAGAGGCTTTGCCTTTGCAGAGGCCCCACAGGACGCAAGCGGGTCGAGACGGGGCCTGCCTGGCGGGGGGGAGGGGAGCGACGGTGGGGTAGGGCCCAAGAACGCCCTGCCAGCCACGGAAAGGGGGCGGAGCACGCGATCACTGGCGACCTCCGGCCGGAGCGCCGGCACCGCTGGAGCCAGCGCCATGTTCACCGGAAGAGCGCGGTGGATAGCTATGGAGGGAGAGCTAGGCAGGAGGGCAAGGAGGCGAGCTGTCGGGGCCGACGCTCGAGCTGGGGTCCGCCGGGGGCGGCGGCGGGGGCAACCGGAAATCCTCCGAGCGGCGAACATGAATGCACACCGGCCACCGAAGGAGATGCACCGTGAAGCGCTCTGCGCGGTCGGGGTCAGCGTCAGGCCACACCGTGTCAGGCTCGGGAAGAAACAGCTCCGAGGTGCGGGGGATGGCATCAGGGTTGGGCGTCCAGGCCGAGAGGCGGAAGACAACAATGTCGCTGCTGTCGCGGGTCTCAGGCGCGAGATGGTCGATGTAGCAGAACGGGGAAAGCTGCTGCTCTGCCGTGGCCCTGTGCCAACCATGCTCGGGGATGCCCCGGATCTCGATGTCGACACGGAGGCGAAGGGAGAGCGGCTCGGCGCCAGTGGAGCGGCCCCAAGGCTGAGAAAGCAGACGGAAACGCCGGGCGCGGACGAGAGGCTCCTCGACACAGGCACGAGCCACCGGGTCAGCGAAACGCACCAAGAACTCGCCGTCCGGCCGCAGATGAACGAAGAACTCATCGTCAGAGAAGCCGAAGCGGTCGCAAAGAGTGGCAGCGACATCGAAACGGCCGACGCCGGACCTGTTCCCAGCCACGGTCACCACCAGTGCGCGTTCCAAGGCAGCCTCGGCCGCGATGATCTCAGGGGAGCGCTCCAAGAAGCAGAGCATGCCCGCGGGTCGCAGGGATGGGTGGCCGGACATGGCGGGCAGGGAGGGCGACGGGGAGGCCGCAGTGCCAGAGGGCGAAGGCCAGGAGACAGGGGCCAAGCCGAAAGCCATGGCCACGCCCCCAGACCCAAAAGACGCAGGTCGGCTGGGGCCCTGGACATGGAGGCGGAGGAGCTCGCGTGGCGGGGAGAGGCGGCGCCGACGCACTTGGCCGCCGGAGCGGCGTGCGGTGGGGAGGCGCGCGGGGCGTCGCAGTCCCACGCAACATGGCCGTAGAAGCGACAGCGCTTGCACCGAATGTCTCGGCGGCGCTCGACCCTAGTGTGGCGAGTGCTGAAGCAACGCAGGCACTCCTGCGAAGCAGGGGAGGGCGGCCGGGGGCGAGCAGCTGTGGCCGGGGCCTGACGACGGCGCAGACGATGGGGGCGACGACGGGGGCGACGACGGCCCGAGGCGACCAGCCAGCCACCACCATCCATGGTGTCAGCGGCGTCGCCAGCAGGGGAGACCGGATGGATCTCGGAGCGGGGCCATGGGCACGGGGCAGGCAGCGGCGAGGGGGTCGAGGCGTCGGCGGCCTCTGGAATGAGCCCGAAGGATGCGGGCTCACGGGCGCAGAGGGCCTGCTGGTAGGAGAGCGGCTGGCGAGCACGGGGTGGAGACGGGGAGGCGGAGGATGGGCTGGACTCCAGCCAGCGCAGTTCGCACGAGCGTCCAGCCCCAGCGGCGGGAGGCGAGGCCATGGGGAAGGGCGGGCTCCGGGGAGACCGCGGTGGTGGACGTCAGGGCCGGAGTGGCCACCGACGGCGAGCGCAAAGCGAGGGCTAGGCGAGGTATTGAGCAGTAGAGCAGTACTGTGCATCGTATTTTCAGTTTCTCAAGTCTAAAAAATCTTCTCTATTCACTAGTTCCTAAAAAATTGTTTGGGCTTGCTAGCCATTAATTGTATTAATATACTTTGCTTGATTACACATTTTTATTAGGAGAGGTTAATAATGCATTTGATATACATACAAATCTTTCTACCAAGCAGAAGAGCTGGCAAACCGACGGCTTGAGAACGTGCAACCTACCTCTTGGGACGATGAGTGTACGTATGGCGAGAGAGAGAACAAACCTGCTACCACCTACAACAATAGAGTTCAGTGCAGCAGAGAGGATTAGAGATAAAGGAGCACAACGTCTAAAGGAGCAGAATAACTACAACATGGTCTCAGGCACGAGCAATACACAAGACCCCTTGACCTTGCTATCATAAACCTCAACAAGTTCTTGAGGGCTTTGCCTCCCCACATCTCCTCCGTTCTAGCCACCTGCCGCCACCGGAGGAAGCCGTCGAGCGAAACCCCTCATGGCGGATAGCAGTCAGCGGGTCCTCGCCTCCTGTCTTCTCTCGCAATGGGAGGCCTCCGGCCTATATGCGTGTCCGTCGGTCCTGGACGTCAATCATGGATGACAGAGCATGGACGCCAGGGCGACGACCCTGGGATTCTTAGCGGTGGCTTGTGGCCGCGGCTATGGAGGCAGCCGGTGCTAGCCCGGCAGCGGTGCCTATGGCTTGGCGGCTCAGTTCCTCGAGCCAGCGGGTTGGTTCTTTGGGCCAAAGCCCAACTAAAATTCTAAAATTCTCTTGGCCCATTCATTCACACATGTGAGTGGTGTGAGTCGGACTAAAGTTTAGTCCCATCCCGAAAGTTGAGTGAGACTTGCATCTCTTTATAAGGTGAGCTCTTCTACCACTTGTATGAGCATGAGAAGAGAAGATCTACACGTGTGCTCCTCCTCCTCGCTCGCCTCGACGGCGGTGGCGCGGGTTGCGGGAATGAGCCGAGCTAAGGACAGAGCTATGCATTGCGCCGCCACACAAGTCTTCTCCATCCCTCCTTTTGGCGTGCACCGCGAGAAGGGGCAGCAGGCCTCCGAAACCACACCTCTCGTGATCGTGATTCTGTCCTTCCTGTTCGAGATCGTGGTAGAATTCATGTTTCTAGTTTGTGCCCTAGATTCAATCTGTTCATCTACTATGCTAGTCCATATGATTAGTTTAATCTTTGTTTGCGTTGTCATGATTTACTTACTGTTTACTCAGATTAAATCTTGTAGTAACTTGCTCATATTTTCAACGGGCTACAGCATGCGGCGGGTCTGGGGGTGATCGTCTCGTCAGCTAGATGGGAGGTCGGCCGCGGCTGAGCAGGTTGCGGCGCACGAGGGATTTAGGCCCTTGTGCCTGGATTTGAAGGCCGTGGCGGCATCTGCCATTGTTACGGGCGATGTCAGCGGCTGGCGCGACAGTGGGTGCTCGCTGGTAGCACTCAAATTTGGGGTGGCGACCCCTCTTCTTTGAAGGTGGCGCCCTCGGTGGTTTCATGGACGACTCCGTGGTTGGATCTTGAGGTGGTGATGGCCTTTTCAAGTCTGGTGGCGGTAGGAGACGCCCCCTCCATCAACAGATCGGGTGCGATGCGGCTCGGCAGGTGACACATGCGTCTCTTTCAGAGACGCGAGCAATGCCTGTCGCTGGCAAGTGTTGCTGTCGGCGGATGCTACCCACGACGTCGCATGTGGAGCGTCAAGTCATGCCTGCTACCGTGCTACCTCTTGAGCATGCGTTGGTTTTCCCTTGAAGAGGAAAGGGTGATGCAGCAAAGTAGCGTAAGTATTTTCCTCAGTTTTTGAGAACCAAGGTATCAATCCAGTAGGAGACTACACGCAAGTCCCTCGTACCTGCACAAACAATCAAGAACCTTGCAACCAACGCGATAAAGGGGTTGTCAGTCCCTTCACGACCACTTGCAAAAGTATGATCTGATAAATATAATAAGATAAATATTTTTGGTATTTTTGTTGTATAGATTGAAAAGTAAAGATTGCAAAATAAACGGCGACAGAAATAGCTAGTTGATGGGAGATTAATATAATGGAGAATAGACCCGAGGGCCATAGGTTTCACTAGTGGCTTCCCTCACGATAGCATAATCTACTGTGGGTGAACAAATTAATGTCGAGCAATTGATAGAAAAGCGAATAGTTATGAGAATATCTATGCATGATCATTATATAGGCATCACGTCCGTGACAAGTAGACCGAAACGATTCTACATCTACTACTATTACTCCACACATCGACCGCTATCCAGCATGCATCTAGAGTATTAAGTTCATAAGAACAGAGTAACGCATTAGGCAAGATGACATGATGTAGAGGGATAAACTCAAGCAATATGACATAAACCCCATCTTTTTATCCTCGATGGCAACAATACAATACGTGCCTTGCTGCCCCTGCTATCACTGGGAAAGGACACCACAAGATTGAAAACAAAGCTAAGCACTTCTCCCATTGCAAGAAAGATCAATCTAGTAGGCCAAACCAAACTGATAATTCAAAGAGACTTGCAAAGATATTTAAATCATGGATAAAAGAATTCAGAGAAGAACCAAATATTGTTCATAGATGATCTTGATCATAAACCCACAATTCATCGGATCTCGACAAACACACCGCAAAAAGAATTACATCGAATAGATCTCCAAGAGAATCGAGGAGAACTTTGTATTAAGATCCAAATAGAGAGAAGAAGCCATCTAGCTAATAATTATGGACCCGAAGGTCTGAGGTAAACTACTCACACATCATTGCTACCTCTTGAGCACTGCGTTGGTTTTCCCTTGAAGAGGAAAGGGTGATGCAACAAAGTAGCGTAAGTATTTCCTTCAGTTTTTGAGAACCAAGGTATCAATCCAGTAGGAGGCCACACGCAAGTCCCTCGTACCTACACAAAAAAATAGGAACCTCGCAACCAACGCGATAAAAGGGGTTATCAATCCCTTCATGGTCACTTACGAGAGTGAGATCGGATAGAGATGATAATAATAAGATAAATATTTTTGATATTTTTATGCTATAGATTAGAAGTAAAGATTGCAAAATAAAAGGTAATAGAAATAGCTTGTTGACGGAAGATTAATATAATGGAGAATAGACCTGGGGGCCATATGTTTCACTAGTGGCTTCTCTCAAGATAACATAAGTATTACGGTGGGTGAACAAATTATTGTCGAGCAATTGATAGAAAAGCGAATAATTATGAGAATATCTAGGCATGATCATGTATATAGGCATCACGTCCGTGATAAGTAGACCGACTCCTGCCTACATCTACTACTATTACTCCACACATCGACCGCTATCCAGCATGCATCTAGAGTATTAAGTTCATAAGAACAAAGTATCGCATTAGGTAAGATGACATGATGTAGAGGGATAAACTCAAGCAATATAATATAAACCCCATCTTTTTATCCTCAATGGCAACAATACAATACGTGTTGTTTCCCTTTCTGTCACTGGGATCGAGCACCGCAAGATTGAACCCAAACTAAGCACTTCTCCCATTGCAAGAAAGATCAATCTAGTAGGCCAAACCAAACTGATAATTCGAAGAGACTTGCAAAGATAACCAATCATACATAAAAGATTTCAGAGAAGAATCAAATATTGTTCATAGATAGACTTGATCATAAACCCACAATTCATCGGATCTCGACAAACACACCACAAAAAGAGTTACATCGAATAGATATCCAAGAAGATCGAGGAGAACTTTGTATTGAGATCCAAAGAGAGAGAAGAAGCCATCTAGCTAATAACTATGGACCCGAAGGTCTGAAGTAAACTACTCACACATCATCGGAGGGGCCATGGAGTTGATGTAGAGGCTCTCCATGATCGATGCCCCCTCTGGCGGAGCTCCGAAAAAGGCCCCAAGATGGGATCTCTTGGGTACAGAAGGTTGCGGCGGTGGAAATAGGGTTCCGTGGTGCTCCTGGATATTTTCAGGGTATATGAGTATATATAGGAGGAAGAAGTAGGTCGGTGGAGCCACGAGGGGGAGGGCACGCCCCCTGCCTCGTGGCCTCCTTTGTTGTTTCTTGACGTCCACTCCAAGTCCTCTGGATCACGTTTGTTCCAAAAATCACGCTCCCGAAGGTTTCATTCCGTTTGGACTTCTTTTGATATTCCTTTTCTGCGAAACACTGAAATAACGCTCCCGAAGGTTTCATTTTGTTTCGTGGAATGCTTTCTAGCATATTCTTCAATGTAATTTTCTTTATTGTGGCATGAATGTTTAGATACGGAAGATTCAAGATCAAAGTTTAATGTTGACATAAAATAATAATACTTCAAGCATGCTAACCAAGCAATTATGTCTTATCAAAATAACATAGCCAAAGAAAGTTTATCCCTACCAAATCATATAGTTTGGCCATGCTTCATTTTCGTCACACAAAATGCTCTCATCATGCACAACCCCGATGACAAGCCAAGCGATTGTTTCATACTTGGCCTTTTCAAACTCTTTCAACTTTTATGCAATATATGAGCGCGAGCCATGGAAATAGCACTATGGGTGGAATAGAATATAATGATTGAGGTTGTGTGAGAAGACAAAAAAGAAAGTCTCACATTGACGCGGCTAATCAATGGGCTATGGATATGCCCACCGATTGATGTCAATGCAAGGAGTAGGGATTGCCATGCAACATATGCACTAGAGCCATAAATATATGAAAGCTCATCCAAGAAACTAAGTGGGTGTGCATCCAACTTGCTTGCTCACAAAGACCTAGGGCATTTGAGGAATCCCATCATTGGAATATACAAGCCAATTTCTATAATGAAAAATTCCCACTAGTATATGAAAGTGATAAAATAAGAGACTCTCTAGCATGAATATCATGGTGCTACTTTGAAGCACAAGTGTGGAAAAAGGATAGTAACATTGTCCCTTCTCTCTTTTTCTCTCATTATTATTTTTATTTGGGCCTTTTTTTCTTGGCCTCTTTTTTTTCGTCCGGAGTCTCATCCCGACTTGTGGAGGAATCATAGTCTCCATCATCCTTTCCTCACATGGGACAATGCTCTAATGATGATCATCACACTTTTATTTACTTACAACTCAAGAATTACAACTCGATACTTAGAACAAAATATGACTCTATGCGAATGCCTCCGGCGGTGTACCGGGATATGCGATGAATCAAGAGTGACATGTATGAAAAATTAAGCATGGTGGCTTTGACACAAATACGATGTCAACTACATGATCATGCAAGGTGATACGTCTCCAACGTATCTATAATTTTTGATTGTTCCATGCTATTATATTATCTGTTTTGGATGTTTATGGGCTTAATTAAACACTTTTATATTATTTTTGGGACTAACCTATTAACCCTGAGCCTAGTGCCAGTTTCTGTTTTCCCCTTGTTTCAGTGTTTCGCAGAAAAGGAATATCAAATGGAGTCCAAACGGAATGAAACCTTTGGGAGCGTGATTTTTGGAACGAACGTGATCTAGGAGACTTGGAGTTGAAGTCAAGGAAGCTCTGAGGTGGCCACGAGGCAGGAAGGCGCGCCTGCCCTTGGGCGCGCCCACACCCTCGTGGCTCCCCTGACCGACTTCTTTTGCCTATATATATCCATATACCCTAAAAACATCGGGGATGAGAATAGATCGGGAGTTCCGACGCCAGAAGCCTCCGTAACCACCGAAAACAAATCTAGACCCGTTCCGGCACCCTGCCGGAGGGGGGAATCTCTCTCTGGTGGCCATCTTCATCATCCCGGTGCTCTCCATGACGAGGAGGGAGTAGTTCTCCCTCAGGGCTGAGGGTATGTACCAGTAGCTATGTGTTTGATCTCTCTCTCTCTCTCGTGTTCTTGAGTCGGCACGATCTTGATGTATCGCGAGCTTTGCTATGATATTTGGATCTTATGATGTTTCTCCACCTCCACTCTCTTGTGATGAATTGAGTTTTCCCTTTGAAGTTATCTTATCGGATTGAGTCTTTAAGGATTTGAGAACACTTGATGTATGTCTTGCACGTGCTTATCTGTGGTGACAATGGGATATCATGTGATCCACTTGATGTATGTTTTGGTGATCAACTTGCAAGTTCCGTGACCTCGTGAACTTATGCATAGGGGTTGGCGCACATTTTCGTCTTGACTCTCCGGTAGAAACTTTGGGGCACTCTTTGAAGTTCCTTGTGTTGGTTGAATAGATGAATCTGAGATTGTGTGATGCATATTGTATAATCATACCCACGGATACTTGAGGTGACATTGGAGTATCTAGGTGACATTAGGGTTTTGGTTGATTTGTGTCTTAAGGTGTTATTCTAGTACGAACTCTATGATAGATTGAACGGAAAGAGTAGCTTCGTGTTATTTTACTACGGACTCTTGAATAGATCGATCAGAAAGGATAACTTTGAGGTGGTTTCGTACCCTACCATAATCTCTTCGTTTGTTCTACGCTATTAGTGACTTTGGAGTGACTCTTTGTTGCATGTTGAGGGATAGTTATATGATCCAATTATGTTATTATTGTTGAAAGAACTTGCGCTAGTGAAAGTATGAACCCTAGGCCTTGTTTCGTAGAATTGCAATACCGTTTGTGCTCACTTTTATCATTAGTTACCTTGCTGTTTTTATATTTTCATATTACAAAAACCATTATCTACTATCCATATTGCACTTGTATCACCATCTCTTCGCCGAACTAGTGCACCTATACAATTTACCATTGTATTGGGTGTGTTGGGGACACAAGAGACTCTTTGTTATTTGGTTGCAGGGTTGCTTGAGAGAGACCATCTTCATCCTACGCCTCCCACGGATTGATAAACCTTAGGTCATCCACTAGAGGGAAATTTGCTACTGTCCTACAAACCTCTGCACTTGGAGGCCCAACAACGTCTACAAGAAGAAGGTTGCGTAGTAGACATCAAGCTCTTTTCTAGCGCCGTTGCTGGGGAGGTGAGTGCTTGAAGGTATTGATACGTCTCCAACATATCTATAATTTTTGATTGCTCCATGCTATATTATCTACTGTTTTAGACATTATTGGGCTTTATTTTCCACTTTTATATTATTTTTGGGACTAACCTATTAACCGGAGGCCCAGCCCAGAATTGCTGTTTTTTGCCTGTTTTAGGGTTTCGAAGAAAGGGAATATCAAACGGAGTCCAAACGGAATGAAACCTTCGGAAACGTGATTTACTCATCAGATAAGATCCAGGAGACTTGGACCCCCCGTCAAGAAATCCACGAGGTGGTCATGAGGGTAGGGGGCGCCCCCTAGGGCGCGCCCCCTGCCTCGTGGGCCCCTCGAAGCTCCACCGACGTACTTCTTCCTCCTATATATATCCACGTACCCCCAAACGATCGGGGACGGAGCCAAAAACCTAATTCCACTGCCGCAACTTTCTGTATCCACGAGATCCCATCTTGGGGCCTGTTCTGGAGCTCTGCCGGAGGGGGCATCGATCACGGAGGGCTTCTACATCATCATCCAAGCCCCTCCGATGAAGTGTGAGTAGTTTACTTCAGACCTACGGGTCCATAGCTAGTAGCTAGATGGCTTCTTCTCTCTTTTTGGATCTCAATACAATGTTCTCCCCCTCTCTCGTGGAGATCTATTCGATGTAATCTTCTTTTTGCGGTGTCTTTGTTGAGAACGATGAATTGTGGGTTTATGATCCAGTCTATCTATGAATAATATTTGAATCTTCTCTGAATTCTTTTATGTATGATTGGTTATCTTTGCAAGTCTCTTCGAATTATCAGTTTGGTTTGGCCTACTAGATTGGTTTTTCTTGCCATGGGAGAAGTGCTTAGCTTTGGGTTCAATCTTGCGGTGTCCTTTCCCAGTGACAGAAGGGGCAGCAAGGCACGCATTGTATTGTTGCCATCGAGGATAACAAGATGGGTTTTTTATCATATTGCATGAAACTATCCATCTACATCATGTCATCTTGCTTAAGCGTTACTCTATTTTTAACTTAATACTCTAGATGCATGCTGGATAGCGGTCGATGAGTGGAGTAATAGTAGTAGATGCAGAATCGTTTCGGTCTACTTGTCTCAGACGTGATGCCTATATACATGATCATACCTAGATATTCTCATAACTATGCTCATTTCTGACAATTGCTCAACAGTAATTTGTTCACCCACCATAGAATACTTATGTTCTTGAGAGAAGCCACTAGTGAAACCTATGGCCCCCGGGTCTCTTTCTCATCATATCAATCTCCATCACTTTATTATTGCTTTGCTTTTACTTTATTTACTTTGCATCTCTATACCAAAAATACCAAAAATATTATTTATCATCTCTATCAGATCTCACTTTCGTAAGTGACCGTGAAGGGATTGACAACCCCTAAGCACGTTGGTTGCATTGAGCTATTGTTTTTGTGTAGGTACGAGGGACTCGAGCGTAGCCTCCTACTGGATTGATACCTTGGTTCTCAAAAACTGAGGGAAATACTTACGCTACTTTGCTGCATCATCCCTTCCTCTTCGGGGAAATTCAACGCAGTGTTCAAGAGGTAGCAGGTATATCTTTAGATCTTGCAATCGAATCTTTTTGTTTCTTGTTTTATCACTAGTTTAGTTTATAAAAGAAAATTACAAAAAAATGGAATTGAGTTTGCCTCATATGCTTCATCTTTTTAATATCTTTCGTGAGAATGATGGAAAGGAAAATTGTGCTCAAGTGCTAGAAGAAGAAGTCTATAAAATGTTTGGCACTAAATCTTTGAATGACGAGCATGATTGCAATGTTATTAGTATGAACTCTTTGAATATCCATAGTACTAATGATGATTGCACTAGTCATGATGAAAATATCTCTTATAAGCATATTGATTTTTGTGCAGTGCATAGAGTTTGCAAATACATACCAAAAAGGGAAGATAGATTCTGCAAGAGGCATAAGTATTTGGAAACTAAATGGTTGCAAGAAAGGCTAGATGTTTGTGCTGAAAATTTAAACTTTCTTAGCTGTACTTGTGAACTTTGCAATGAACGTGATCATTTCAGTACCCAATGCAAATTGTTTCATGATCGTATCATGTCCAAAAATTGTGATGACTTGATTTCCCTTGCACACCATAATGAACTTAGTTTGCTCTTGGGTTATGAAGAAATGAAACGTATATCTAACGTTATTCCAGAATTTGCCCTTGATAGAGTTCTTAATTTTGATCTAGAGGAAATTTATATGTATTGTGCAGTGAATTGCATTGAAAATCCTTATATTGCCAAGTATATAAAGAAAAGAAAACAAATAGAGGATGAAGAGAATACTAATGAAAGGGAAGAGGCTTCCCAATATCCTCCTATTATTTCTTATGATGAATCAGGTAATGAGGAGGAGCCTTCTATTCAACCAATATCATTAATAAGGAGCTCAAAAAAGAGGGTTAAACCCACACATGATGTGAAGAAGAAAAACAAAAGACGGAGAAGCAAAGGTAGAAAGGTATCCCTCCCAAATGATGTTGCTCCTACTACTCATTGTGATGATTATAATTGCTATACTATCGGTGCTATCCATACTATTAATGATGAGAGTGATTATGCCTATAATATGAAAAGGCCCAAGCTTGGGGATGCTATGTTTGATGAGAATGACATGTTTGAGAATATATTTGCTGCAATTAATGTCTGTCCCAAGCTTGGGGATGCTACGTTTGATGAAGATGATATTTTTAGCCTCCCAAGTTTTGATATGCAAATTTGTTATGATGATAGCATGCCTCCTACTTATGATGATTATATTGATGAAAGTGGGTTTGGAAGAGTGTCAACTTTAGGAAGTAATGATCCCACTATTTTGGAGGATGTTGAATCTTATTGTGATAATTATGAAAGTGGATTTGGAGAGGTCATGACTTTATTTAGTAATGATTCCACTATCTTGGAAGACGTTTCAATCGATTATGATGAGAACAAAGTTGCTACTTATGATGATTATTGTGATGACACTTATACTATAAAAAGTAGTGATGATTATATTTATAAAACTTGTCATGATTATGATTACCCTTTTTCTGAACATTACTCTTTTAATGTGGAAACAATTTATAGTATTCGAGTCTCTTATGATACTTCCACTATTCCGAATGAGAAGAATTTTGCTTATGAGGAGAGTAATAAAATTTCTACTAGATCTTCGATGGCACGCGTTGCCGTGCCCCTCTATTTTTCGATGGAATGATAGAATTTCTATACATATATTGTCATAAAACATAGTGGCGGAAAAACATTGAAGTTACATTTGTATAAAGTGATTATATATTAAACGACTATAAAAGATTCAAGTAGCGTAGTGGTGTGAAAGGACTAAGTTTGTTAAACTTGGGTCTTACTTGAATTTGGTTCAACTTTAGGTCTCTCGTGAGAGGGGATTGGATCGGGAGTTTGAGACGTTGCTGGATATTCCTTTTTGTAATTGATCATTATCAAGGCAGCATCATAGATGATTTCCCCTAAAATTGTAAGAAGTTGCATCATTGAAAGCGCAACGCATACACATGATAGCAGTGGGCAATGCATTGCCATAACCTTGGATAATTCAGCCCTATAGAGGGGCAATTTATATAGACTATATAATAGAGCATAAAAAGTGTTCTTTATGATTTGGTAGTTATACAAAAACACAAAGTAGGCGTACTTAGGAGACTGTTAATGTAATACACGAGTATAAGCACTAGCAATTCAACTTTTCCTGTAGGAGATGAGGCTAATAGGCAATAGAAAAAACTGTAATTTAGCTACATTGAATTTCTCTCTTGAGATCACTAGTTCAGCTTTTCAGGACCATGGTGATGTTTCACAATCATTTGTGCCAAACAACATGGAGAGCCAATGCAGGCTTAGTCAGGCTACAACTTAATCAGCCTACAATTGGACAATTTGCCTTCCAAGATGGAACAAGCAGCACAAAATTATAGCAACTAAACTATGTATATATCATATTCAATTAGAAGAATTTCCTCCAGCTAGCAAAATTTCCTTTTTAATATCTACGAACATCGCCACATATGGAGACTTATCATCTAGGTGTACCACTTCGATACATTATCAGTTGTGCACTTTAAAAAACATCATAATAAAATAGTATTTCTCTCCATCAACTTGTATTGTGCTCCTTTGTTAGCAATCGAGAAGACAATTGAAGCAAATATGCCCTAGAGGCAATAATAAAGTTATTATTTATTTCCTTATATCATGATAAATGTTTATTATTCATGCTAGAATTGTATTAACCGGAAACATAATACATGTGTGAATACATAGACAAACATAGTGTCACTAGCATGCCTCTACTTGACTAGCTTGTTGATCGAAGATGGTTAAGTTTCTTAGCCATAGACATGAGTTGTCATTTGATTAACGGGATCACATCATTAGGAGAATGATGTGATTGACTTGACCCATTTCGTTAGCTTAGCACTTGATCGTTTAGTTTGATGCTATTGCTTTCTTCATGACTTATACATGTTCCTATGACTATGAGATTATGCAACTCCCGTTTACCGAAGGAACACTTTGTGTGCTACCAAATGTCATAACATAACTGGGTGATTATAAAGGTGCTCTACAGGTGTCTCCGAAGGTACTTGTCAGGTTGGCGTATTTCGAGATTAGGATTTGTCACTCCGATTGTCGGAGAGGTATCTCTAGGCCCTCTCAGTAATGCACATCACATAAGCCTTGCAAGCATTGCAACTAATAAGTTAGCTGCGGGATGATGTATTACGGAACGAGTAAAGAGACTTGCCAGTAACAAGATTGAACTAGGTATTGAGATACCGACGATCAAATCTCGGGCAAGTAACATACCGATGACAAAGGGAACAACGTATGTTGTTATGCGGTCTGACCGATAACAGATCTTCGTAGAATATGTAGGAGCCAATATGAGCATCCAGGTTCCGCTATTGGTTATTGACCGAAGACGTGTCTCGGTCATGTCTACATTATTCTCGAACCAGTAGGGTCCGCACGCTTAACGTTACGATGATAGTTTCATTATGAGTTTATATATTTTGATGTACCAAAGATTGTTCGGAGTCTCGGATATGATCACGGACATGACGAGGAGTCTCGAAATGGTCGAGACATAAAGATCGATATATTGGATGGCTATATTCAGACACCGGAAATGTTTCGGGTGATTTCGGAGAAAACCAGAGTGCCGGAAGGGTTACCGGAACCCCCCGGGGAAGTATTGGGCCTTAGTGGGCCTGAGGGGAGAGAGAGGGCAGCAGCCCAGGAGGTGGCGCCCCCCCTCCCATGGGGAGTCCGAATTTGACTAGGGGAGGGGGGCGCGGCCCCTCTTTCCCTCTCCCTCTCCCTCTCTTTCCTTCCCCCTTCTCTCTTCCTAGTTGGACTAGGAAAGGGGAGTCCTACTCCTACTAGGAGGAGGACTCCCCCCTCCTTGGCGCGCCCCAAGGGCCGGCCGGCCTCTCCCCCTTGCTCCTTTATATACAAGGGCAGGGGGGCACCTCTAGACACACAACTTGATCTTCGTGATCGTTCTCTTAGCCGTGTGCGGTGCCCCCCTCCACCATAATCCTCGATAATATTGTACCGGTGCTTAGGCGAAGCCCTGCGACGGTAGAACATCAAGATCGTCACCATGCCGTCGTGCTGACGGAACTCTTCCCCGACACTTTGCTGGATCGGAGTTCGGGGTTCGTCATCGAGCTGAACGTGTGCTAGAACTCGGAGGTGCCGTAGTTTCGGTGCTTGATCGGTCGGGCCGTGAAGATGTATGACTACATTAACCGCGTTGTGCTAATGCTTCCTCTTCCGGTCTATGAGGGTACGTAGACAACACTCTCCCCTCTCGTTGCTATGCATCACCATGATCTTGTGTGTGCGTATGATTTTTTTGAAATAACTACGTTCCCCAACAGTGGCATCCGAGCCAGGTTTTATGCGTTGATGTTATGCACGAGTAGAACAGAAGTGAGTTGTGGGCGATATAAGTCATACTTCTTACCGGCATGTCATACTTTGGTTCGGCGGTATTGTTGGATGAAGCCGCCCGGACTGACATTACGCGTACGCTTACGCGAGACTGGTTCTACCGACGTGCTTTGCACATAGGTGGCTGGCGGGTGTCAGTTTCTCCAACTTTAGTTGAACCGAGTGTGGCTACGCCCATTCCTTGCGAAGGTTAAAACAGCACCAACTTGACAAACTATCGTTGTGGTTTTTGATGCGTAGGTAAGAATGGTTCTTGCTAAAGCCCGTAGCAGCCACGTAAAACTTGCAACAACAAAGTAGAGGACGTCTAACTTGTTTTTGCAGGGCATGTTGTGATGTGATATGGTCAAGACATGATGCTAAATTTTATTGTATGAGATGATCATGTTTTGTAACCGAGTTATCGGCAACTGGTAGGAGCCATATGGTTGTCGCTTTATTGTATGCAATGCAATTGCGCTGTAATGCTTTACTTTATCACTAAGCAGTAGCGATAGTCGTGGAAGCATAAGTTTTGGCGAGACGACAACGATGCTACGATGGTGATCAAGGTGTTGCGCCGGTGACGATGGTGATCATGACGGTGCTTCGAAGATGGAGATCACAAGCACAAGATGATGATGGCCATATCATATCACTTATATTGATTGCATGTGATGTTTATCTTTTATGCATCTTATCTTGCTTTGATTGACGGTAGCATTATAAGATGATCCCTCACTAAATTATCAAAGTATAAGTGTTCTCCCTGAGTATGCACCGTTGCGAAAGTTCTTCGTGCTGAGACACCACGTGATGATCGGGTGTGATAGGCTCTACGTTCAAATACAACGGGTGCAAAACAGTTGCACATGTGGAATACTCAGGTTTAACTTGACGAGCCTAGCATATAACAGATATGGCCTCGGAACACGGAGACCGAAAGGTCGAGCGTGAATCATATAGTAGATATGATCAACATATTGATGTTCACCATTGATACTACTCCATCTCACATGATGATCAGACATGGTTTAGTTGATTTGGATCACGTGATCACTTAGAGGATTAGAGGGATATCTTTCTAAGTGGGAGTTCTTAAGTAATATGATTAATTGAACTTAAATTTATCATGAACTTAGTACCTGATAGTATCTTGCTTGTCTATGTTTGATTGTAGATAGATGGCTCGTGCTATTGTTCCGTTGAATTTTAATGCGTTCCTTGAGAAAGCAAAGTTGAAAGATGATGGTAGCAATTACACGGACTGGGTCCGTAACTTGAGGATTATCCTCATTGCTGCACAGAAGAACTACGTCCTGGAAGCACCGCTAAGTGCCAAGCCTGCTGCAGGAGCAACACCAGATGTTATGAACGTCTAGCAGAGCAAAGCTGATGACTACTCGATAGTTCAATGTTCCATGCTTTACGGCTTAGAACCGGGTCTTCAACGACGTTTTGAACGTCATGGAGCATGTGAGATGTTCCAGGAGTTGAAGTTAATATTTCAAGCAAATTCCCGGATTGAGAGATATGAAGTATCCAATAAGTTCTATAGCTGCAAGATGGAGGAGAATAGTTCTGTTAGTGAACATATACTCAAAATGTCTGGGTATCATAATCACTTGACTCAACTGGGGGTTAATCTTCCTGTTGATAGTGTCATTTACAGAGTTCTTCAATCACTGCCACCAAGCTACAAAAGCTTCGTGATGAACTATAATATGCAAGGGATGAATAAGACTATTCCTGAGCTCTTCGCAATGCTAAAAGCCGCAGAGGTAGAAATCAAGAAGGAGCATCAAGTGTTGATGGTCAATAAGACCACCAGTTTCAAGAAAAAGGGAAAAAGAAAGAAGAAAGGGAACTTCAAGAAGAATAGCAAACAAGTTGCTGCTCAGGAGAAGAAACCCAAGTCTGGACCTAAGCCTGAAACTGAGTGCTTCTACTACAAGCAGACTGGTCACTGGAAGCGGAACTTCCCCAAGTATTTGACGGATAAGAAGGATGGCAAAGTGAACAAAGGTATATGTGATATACATGTTATTGATGTGTACCTTACTAATGCTCGCAGTAGCACCTGGGTATTTGATATTTTCTGTTGCTAACATTTGCAACTCGAAACAGGGGCTACAGATCAAGCGAAGATTGGCTAAGGACGAGCTGACGATGCACGTGGGAAATGGTTCCAAAGTCGATGTGATCGCAGTCGGCACGCTACCTCTACATCTACCTTCGGGATTAGTATTAGACCTAAATAATTGTTATTTGGTGCCAGCGTTGAGCATGAACATTATATTTGGATCTTGTTTGATGCGAGACGGTTATTCATTTAAATCAGAGAATAATGGTTGTTCTATTTATATGAGTAATATCTTTTAAGGTCATGCACCCTTGAAGAGTGGTCTATTTTTGATGAATCTCGATAGTAGTGATACACATATTCATAATGTTGAAATCAAAAGATGCAGAGTTGATAATGATAGTGCAACTTATTTGTGGCACTGCCGTTTAGGTCATATCGGTGTAAAGACCATGAAGAAACTCCATACTGATGGACTTTTGGAACCACTTGATTATGAATCACTTGGTACTTGCAAACCGTGCCTCATGGGTAAGATGACTAAAACGCCGTTCTCCGGTACTATGGAGAGAGCAACGGATTTGTTGGAAATCATACATACAGATGTATGTGGTCCAATGAATGTTGAGGCTCGTGGCGGATATCGTTATTTTCTCACCTTCACAGATGATTTAAGCAGATATGGGTATATCTACTTAATGAAACATAAGTCTGAAACATTTGAAAAGTTTAAAGAATTTCAGAGTGAAGTTGAAAATCATCGTAACAAGAAAATAAAGTTTCTATGATCCGATCGTGGAGGAGAATATTTGAGTTACGAGTTTGGTCTACATTTGAAACAATGCGGAATAGTTTTGCAACTCACGCCACCCGGAACACCACAACATAATGGTGTGTCCGAACATTGTAATCGTACTTTATTAGATATGGTGCGATCTATGATGTCTCTTACTGATTTACCCTTATCGTTTTGGGGTTATGCTTTAGAGACGGCTGCATTCATGTTAAATAGGACACCATCGAAATCCGTTGAGACAATGCCTTATGAACTGTGGTTTGGCAAGAAACCAAAGTTGTCGTTTCTAAAAGTTTGGGGCTGCGATGCTTATGTGAAAAAGCTTCAACCTGATAAGCTCGAACCCAAATCGGAGAAATGTGTCTTCATAGGATACCCAAAGGAGACTGTTGGGTACACCTTCTATCACAGATCCGAAGGCAAGACTTTTGTTGCTAAATTCGGAGTTTTTCTAGAGAAGGAGTTTCTCTCGAAAGAAGTGAGTGGGAAAAAAGTAGAATTTGATGAGGTAACTATACCTGCTCCCTTATTGGAAAGTAGTACATCACAGAAACCGGTTTCTGTGACACTTACACCAATTAGTGAGGAAGCAAATGATAATGATCATGAAACTTCAGATCAAGTTACTACCGAACCTCGTAGATCAACCAGAGTAAGATCCGCACCAGAGTGGTACGGTAATCCTGTTCTGGAAGTCATGCTACTAGATCATGATGAACCTACAAACTATGAAGAAGCGATGGTGAGCCCAGATTCCACAAAATGGCTAGATGCCATGAAATCTGAGATGGGATCCATGTATGAGAACAAAGTGTGGACTTTGGTTGACTTGCCTGTTGATCGGCAAGCAATTGAGAATAAATGGATCTTCAAGAAGAAGACTGACGCTAACGGTAATGTTACTGTCTATAAAGCTCGACTTGTTGCAAAAGGTTTTCGACAAGTTCAAGGGATTACCTACGATGAGACCTTCTGACCCGTAGCGATGCTTAAGTCTGTCCGAATCATGTTAGCAATTGCCGCATTTTATGATTATGAAATTTGGCAAATGGATGTCAAAACTGCATTCCTGAATGGATTTCTGGAAGAAGAGTTGTATATGATGCAACCAGAAGGTTTTGTCGATCCAAAGGGAGCTAACAAAGTGTTCAAGCTCCAGCGATCCATTTATGGACTAGTGCAAGCCTCTCGGAGTTGGAATAAACGCTTTGATAGTGTGATCAAAGCATTTGGTTTTATACAGACTTTTGGAGAAGCCTGTATTTACAAGAAAGTGAGTGGGAGCTCTGTAGCATTTCTGATATTATATGAGGATGAAATATTATTGATTGGAAATAATCTAGAATTTCTGGATAGCACAAAGGGATACTTGAATAAGAGTTTCTCAATGAAAGACCTCGGTGAAGCTGCTTACATATTGGGCATTAAGATCTATAGAGATAGATCAAGACGCTTAATTGGACTTTCACAAAGCACATACCTTGACAAGGTTTTGAAGAAGTTCAAAATGGATCAAGCAAAGAAAGGGTTCTTGCCTGTGTTACAAGGTGTGAAGTTGAGTAAGACTCAATGTCTGACCATCGCAAAAGATAGAGAGAAAATGAAAGATGTTCCCTATGCTTCAGCCATAGGCTCTATCATGTATGCAATGCTGTGTACCAGACCTGATGTGTGCCTTGCTATAAGTCTAGCAGGGAGGTACCAAAGTAATCCAGGAGTGGATCACTAGACAGCGGTCAAGAACATCCTAAAATACCTGAAAAGGACTAAGGATATGTTTCTCGTATATGGAGGTGACAAAGATCTCATCGTAAATGGTTATGTTGATGCAAGCTTTGACACTGATCCGGACGATTCTAAATTGCAAACCGGATACGTATTTTTTACTAAACGGAGGAGCTGTCAGTTGGTGCAGTTAAAAACAAAGCGTCGTGGCGGGATCTACATGTGAAGCAGAGTACATAGCTGCTTCGGAAGCAGCAAATGAAGGAGTCTGGATGAAGGAGTTCATATCCGATCTAGGTGTCATACCTAGTGCATCGGGTCCAATGAAAATCTTTTGTGACAATACTGGTGCAATTGCCTTGGCAAAGGAATCCAGATTTCACAAGAGAACCAAGCACATTAAGAGACGCTTCAATTCCATTCGGGATTTAGTCCAAGTGGGAGACATAGAAATTTGCAAGATACATACAGATCTGAATGTTGCAGACCCGCTGACTAAGCCTCTTCCACGAGCAAAACATGATCAGCACCAAGGCTCCATGGGTGTTAGAATCATTACTGTGTAATCTAGATTATTGACTCTAGTGCAAGTGGGAGACTGAAGGAAATATGCCCTAGAGGCAATAATAAAGTTATCATTTATTTCCTTATATCATGATAAATGTTTATTATTCATGCTAGAATTGTATTAACCGGAAACATAATACATGTGTGAATACATAGACAAACATAGTGTCACTAGTATGCCTCTACTTGACTAGCTCGTTGATCGAAGATGGTTAACTTTCCTAGCCATAGACATGAGTTGTCATTTGATTAATGGGATCACATCATTAGGAGAATGATGTGATTGACTTGACCCATTTCGTTGGCTTAGCACTTGATCGTTTAGATTGATGCTATTGCTTTCTTCATGACTTATACATGTTCCTATGACTATGAGATTATGCAACTCCTGTTTACCGGAGGAACACTTTGTGTGCTACCAAACGTCACAACGTAACTGGGTGATTATAAAGGTGCTCTACAAGTGTCTCCGAAGGTACTTGTTGGGTTGGCGTATTTCGAGATTAGGATTTGTCACTCCGATTGTCGGAGAGGTATCACTGGGCCCTCTCGGTAATGCACATCACATAAGCCTTGCAAGCATTGCAACTAATAAGTTAGCTGCGGGATGATGTATTACGGAATGAGTAAAGAGACTTGCCGGTAACGAGATTGAACTAGGTATTGAGATACCAACGATCAAATCTCGGGCAAGTAACATACCGATGACAAAGGGAACAACGTATGTTGTTATGCGGTCTGACCGATAAAAGATCTTCGTAGAATATGTAGAAGCCAATATGAGCATACAGGTTCCGCTATTGGTTATTGACCGAAGACGTGTCTCGGTCATGTCTACATTATTCTCGAACCCGTAGGGTCCGCACGCTTAACGTTACGATGATAGTTTCATTATGAGTTTATATATTTTGATGTACCGAAGATTGTTCGGAGTCTCAGATATGATCACGGACATGACGAGGAGTCTCGAAATGGTCGAGACATAAAGATCAATATATTGGACGGCTATATTCGGACACCGGAAGTGTTTCGGGTGATTTCAGAGAAAACCGGAGTGCCGGAAGGGTTACCGGAACCCCCAGGGAAGTATTGGGCCTTAGTGGGCCTGAGGGGAGAGAGAGGGCAGAAGCCCAGGAGGTGGCGCGCCCCCTCCCATGGGGAGTCCGAATTGGACTAGGGGAGGGGGGCGCGGCCCCTCTTTCCCTCTCCCTCTCCCTCTCTTTCCTTCCCCCTTCTCTCTTCCTAGTTGGACTAGGAAAGGGGAGTCCTACTCCTACTAGGAGGACTCCCCCCTCCTTGCCGCGCCCCAAGGGCCGGCCGGCCTCTCCCCCTTGCTCCTTTATATACAGGGGCAGGGGGGCACCTCTAGACACACAAGTTGATCTTCGTGATCGTTCTCTTAGCCGTGTGCGGTGCCCCCCTCCACCATAATCCTCGATAATATTGTAGCGGTGCTTAGGCGAAGCCCTGCGATGGTAGAACATCAAGATCATCACCACGCCGTCGTGCTGACGGAACTCTTCCCCGACACTTCGCTGGATCGGAGTCCGGGGATCGTCATCGAGTTGAACCTGTGCTAGAACTCGGAGGTGCCGTAGTTTCGGTGCTTGATCGGTCGGGCCGTGAAGACGTACGACTACATCAACCGCGTTGTGCTAACGCTTCCGCTTCCGGTCTACGAGGGTATGTAGACAACACTCTCCCCTCTCATTGCTATGCATCACCATGATCTTGTGTGTGCGTAGGAATTTTTTTTGAAATTACTACGTTCCCCAACAACAATATCATGACCGAAGTCCAACTACTAAACAGGGCATCTTGTCACTCCCAAGAACAACTATTTTTTTGATATCTAGCCTGGCAGCCTCAAAATTGGCATAAAGAATCACATGGATGAATACCATATACTAAAGAAATGTAGAATGCAAATCATAATAATTGATAGCCTATCAACCCTTAAAAGAACAAACTTGTTTCTAGCATGGGTATACACATTGAGAAACTTTATATCAGGTAACTCTATATAGCACGACATCACAATATAAGGATGGTTGAATAAAGAGCCGAATAGAAAATGAAAATGTCAATATTTTGTCAAAAATACACACCAAACTGCAGAGTGAACAGAATCGATGAATTGAAGAGTGAAAACAAGTCAACGGCTTGAAAAGTTGGGTTCTATAATTCTATAGAACAAAGTGGTAGGAAGACATAGTACAGTGTGCCAACTAATGGATGACAAAAGACAAATTTAGGCAAGGTAACAATTTCAAAAGACAATATCACATTAAGGATTGTGACCTACAAAACCCTCCCCAAACGTACCAATCAATGTTAGTGTGCTCGCCATTTGTACAAATAAAGCAAGGTTTGTAGTAAAATTCTGAAGAACAAAATGCCCAGATTGGGAAAAAAATTGCTCGAACTCCATCCTTTAAAATGGCAAATTTATTTTGGTGTTCATCTGCAATAAAAGAATCTAAGCAAGATGCAATTTATCTCTGAAACTAAATAACCGTATGTAGGTACACATCCAATCACAAAGAACATTAACTTGTGCAACCTACATAATGAACTAAGACCAAATACCTTGTGCAAAAAAGAAAAGACAAAACGTGTAGATGATTTTGCAGATTGTGTTCAAGAATGTTGGAAATCTAAGGGGGCTCACTTCCTTCTGAAATAGTGAATTCGTCTTCTCTGAGGAGCTGTCGAGAAAAGAATGTATGGTTATACGAGCTGCAATGACGAAGATAAAAGTATTTGCTACATAAGTACTGACGTTGATACCAAGGAAATACTAACCATCAGTATGATTTTGCATCTCAGTTGTGTCTTAATAATTGTCCACATCATTTTTTCCACCATTAACAACTTTTCCAAATGCCGTATGTGGAAGCTGATGGAGCATCACGTCCATTTAGAAAAACTGTGAAAAAGAGCACGACAGAGCATTAAGAAACCCTTGCGTATATAGCATCGTGTTTAGTTCATACTTATTCCAAATTAAGTTTTACAATTTAAACCGCAATCTGCCTATGCCCGCGGTTAAAAAATGTACTTATATATAAAAAATTCTTCTAAGACATAGTACTATTGTTTACCACTAAACTACGCAAATAGTGATCTTTTAGGCTTGTAGATAGAAGACATACTTCCAATGATGTTTAATAGTAAAGAAATAAGGATTACTTACACTTGGTTATGCACGGCCAACAGGGAGATAACATGCATGCCGCTGCAGCAAATAGAAATCTAACAACCATCAACACATCTAAAGAAGCCCACTTGAACATGAAAATCTTTTCAAATACCTAGATAATAGATAAATGCATGAATGAAAGATTGTAAGGTACGGTCATGACAATAGTTGGCAACATGACATGGGTAGATTAAAATCAAAACTCTCTTCTTTTACGGCGACATATTGTTCTGCAATTAGCAAACCGCAAGAAGACAATCAATTGCCATCTAATGCTATAGAACTATACTGGACCAAGGATGAGTCAGATGAACAAACCTTGAGCTCCCAAGATTTGAAATTGCCTGGCTCATCCCCCTGCAAACCCTCTCCGTTCACCAAGCGACCTATTGAATTAGGTCTCTGTTGTTATAGAATACAGTGAAAAAACAAAAGGTATCAAATAATATACTTGGTGACGTGGTGAGATTGTATTCAGGATGCAAAAGCTACATGATCAGCTAGCAGATTTAATTTACAACATGCAAAGAACATTTGAGTAATTGAAACAAGTTTCGAACTTGTATAACAATCCGACATTAGAGTATTCCTTATTTCTTTACTCAAATCTTGAAGTGTTGGATCATCACAATCAACATATTGGTGAGACACCATCCAAATCATTAGAGGAATCAAGAATATAACAGAGGACAGGAGATGAGAGGTGAGATACCTTACTGCTCGGGGAAGCCGCGGACAGAGAGGAGGAGCAATATCAGCAAGCTTAGGCCGGAGAACAGCGCCGTCGGCGAGCTCGGGGGCGGGGGCTCGTTCCTGGGGGAGGGGAGGCGAGCGGGAGGAGGGGACGCGCTAAGGTCGGAGGCAGAGATGAACCAGCAACGGTGAAGGTAAAGACGAAAGGTCGCCCATCTTCTACGGGTGAGATCCTGTCGATCACCGGATCCTCGCGCACGTCACCTCGGATCGAGGCCGGATGCCTCGCCTCCGGTCCATCCCCTCCGGCGCTGGATCACTCGCAAGCCTCGCCTCAGATTGACTCCCAGCCGCGCCAGAATCCCTCACGAGGCTCGCGTAGGCTGGATGGAGGAAGACCTCCGCGTCCACGCATCCTCCATAGATCCCTCGAAGCCCATGCGGTAGAATGGGATGGCCGACGGCCCAGTACACCATAGGCATTGGTTTCGGCCTCTGGAGCAGAAGCCCACAGGACAGCTAGGCCAGATTTCGCGCATTGCGGGACAAATCGCTTTGGACAGCAAATCTGATGACCAGGAACGACCGGATCACGAAAACGGACGGCTGAAAACGCTAATTGCTGAGAGGGCTCGCTTTAGGTGCGGTTATACTGTCCTTAATGCTTGTAGATCATGAAAATAATGCTTTAGGTGCTGGCTATATTGTTGAATTCATTCATGATGCTACTGGAAATTACTATGAGGGAGGAACATATGCTTGTAGGAATTGCAATAATATCAAGTTTCCTCTCTATGTGCTTAAAGTTTTGAAGTTCTGCTTGTTTTGCCCTCCGATGCTAGTTGATTATGGTTCCCACAAGTTGTTTGCTCACAAAATTCCTATGCATAGGAAGTGGGTTAGACTTAAATGTGCTAGTCATATTCTTCATGATGCTCTCTTTATGTTACAATTCTTATCTTTTATGTGAGCATCATTGAAATCATCATGGCTAGCTAGGGGCGTTAAACGACAACGCTTGTTGGGAGGCAACCCAATTTTATTTTTGTCCTTTGCTTTTTGTTCCTATTTAGTAATAAATAATTCATCTAGCCTCTGTTTAGATGTGTTTTTATCTTTTAATTAGTGTTTGTTCCAAGTAGAGCCTTTGGGAAGACTTGGGGAAAGTCTTTGCGATCTTGCTGTAAAAAACCGAAACTTTAGCGCTCACGAGATTTGCTGCCATTTTTTAATGGAGAGTGATATTTAGTTAATTATTTTTGAAGATAATTAATAGACAAATTCCTCAGGTCCATCAATTTATTTGAGAATTTTATGAGTTCCAGAAGTATACGTTTGATACAGATTACTACAGACTGTTCTGTTTTTGACAGTTTCTGTTTTCTATGTGTTGTTTGCTTATTTTGATGAATCTATGAGTAGTATCAGAGGGTATGAACCATAGAGAAGTTGGAATACAGTAGATATTACACCAATATGAATTTAGAATGAGTTCACAACAGTACCTAAGTTGTGATTTATTTTCTTATACTAACGGAGCTTACGAGTTTTCTGTTAAGTTTTGTGTTGTGAAGTTTTCAAGTTTTGGGTAAAGATTCGATGGACTATGGAATAAGAAGTGGAAAGAACCTAAGCTTGGGGATGCCCAAGGCACCCCAAGGTAACATTCGAGGACAACCAAGAGCCTAAGCTTGGGGATGCCCCGGAAGGCACCCCTCTTTCGTCTTCGTCTATCGGTAACTTTACTTGGAGCTATATTTTTATTCACCACATGACATGTGTTTTGCTTGGAGCGTCATTTTATTTTATTTTGTTTTGCTTGCTGTTTGAATAAAATACCAAGATCTAAAATTATTAAATGTTAGAGAGTCTTCACATAGTTGCATAATTGTTTGACTACTCATTGATCTTCAGTTATATCTTTTGGAGTAGTTTGTCATTTGCTCTAGTGCTTCACTTATATCCTTTTAGAGCACGGCGGTGGTTTTATTTTGAAGAAATAGTTGAACTCTCGTTCTTCACTTATATTATTTTGAGAGTCTTTAGAACAGCATGGTAATTTTCTTTTAGGCATAATAAAAACTATCGTAAAAAGTGCATTGAATACTATGAGAAGTTTGATACTTGATGATTGTTTTGAGATATAGAGATGGTGATATTAGAGTCATGCTAGTTGAGTAGTTGTGAATTTGAGAAATACTTGTGTTAAAGTTTGTGATTCCTGTAGTATGCACGTATGGTGAACCATTATGTGATGAAGTCGGAGCATGATTTATTTATTGATTGTCTTCCTTATGAGTGGCGGGCGGGGACGAGCGATGGTCTTTTCCCTACCAATCTATCCCCCTAGGAGCATGCGCGTAGTACTTTGTTTCGATAACTAATAGATTTTTGCAATAAGTATGTGAGTTCTTTATGACTAATGTTGAGTCCATGGATTATATGCACTCTCCCCCTTCCACCATTGCTAGCCTCTCTAGTACCGCACAACTTTCGCCGGTACCATAAACCCACCATATATCTTCCTCAAAACAGCCACCATACCTACCTATTATGGCATTTCCATAGCCATTCCGAGATATATTGCCATGCAACTTTCCACCGTTCCGTTTACTATGACACGCCTCATCATTGTTATATTGCTTTGCATGATCATTTTATTGACATTGTATTTGTGGCAAAGCCACCGTTCATAATTCTTTCATACATGTCACTCATGACACACATCTCGGTACACCGCCGGAGGCATTCATATCGATTCATATTTTGTTCTAAGTATCGAGTTGTCATTCTTGAGTTGTAAGAAAATAAAAGTGTGATGGTCATCATTATTAGAGCATTGTCCCATGTGAGGAAAGGATGATGGAGACTATGATTCCCCCACAAGTCGGGATGAGACTCCAGACGAAAAAAAGAGGCCATAAAAAAGGGAAAAGGCCCAAATAAAAAAACAAAAAAATGAGAGAAAAAGAGAGAAGGGACAATGTTACTATCCTTTTGCCACACTTATAATTCAAAGTAGCACCATGATCTTCATGACAGAGAGTCTCCTATGTTATCACTTTCATATACTAGTGGGAATTTTTCATTATAGAACTTGGCTTGTATATTCCAATGATGGGCTTCCTCAAATTGCCCTAGGACTTCATGAGCCAGCAAGTTGGATGCACACACACTTAGTTCTTTTGTTGAGCTTTCATACACTTATAGCTCTAGTGCATCCGTTGCATGGAAATCCCTAGTCACTCACATTGATATCTATTTATGGACATCTCCATAGCCCGTTGATATGCCTAGTTGATGTGAGACTATCTTATCCTTTTTGTCTTCTCCACAACCACCATTCTATTCGACCTATAGTGTTATGCCCATGGCTCATGCTCATGTATTGCGTGACGATTGAAAAAGTTTGAGAACATCAAAAGTATGAAACAATTGCTTGGCTTGTCATCGGGGTTGTGCATGATTTAAATATTTTGTGTGATGAAGATAGAGCATAGCCAGACTATATGATTTTGTAGGGATAACTTCCTTTGGCCATGTTATTTTGAGAAGACATGATTGCTTTGTTAGTATGCTTGAAGTATTATTATTTTTATGTCAATATTAAACTTTTGTCTTGAATCTTATGGATCTGAATATTCTTGCCACAATAAAGGAATTACATGGATAAATATGTTAGGTAGCATTCCACATCAAAAATTCTGTTTTTATCATTTACCTACTCGAGGACGAGCAGGAATTAAGCTTGGGGATGCTGATACGTCTCCAACGTATCTATAATTTTTGATTGTTCCATGCTATTATATTATCTGTTTTGGATGTTTATGGGCTTTATTAAACACTTCTATTTTATTTTTGGGACTAACCTATTAACCCAGAGCCCAGTGCCAGTTTCTGTTTTTCCCTTGTTTCAGTGTTTCGCAGAAAAGGAATATCAAACGGAGTCCAAATGGAATGAAACCTTTGGTATCTTGATTTTTGGAACGAACGTGATCCAGGATATTTAGAGTTGAAGTCAAGGAAGCTTTGAGGTGGCCACGAGGAAGGGAGGCGCGCATGCCCCCATGGGCGCACCCCCACCCTCGTGGGCCCCTCGTGGCTCCCCTGACCGACTTCTTTCGCCTATATATATATCCATATACCCTAAAAACATCGGGGAGGAGAATAGATCAGGAGTTTCGCCGCCAGAAGCCTCTGTATCCACCGAAAACCAATCTAGACCCGTTCCGGCACCCTGCCGGAGGGGGGAATCCCTCTCAGGTGGCCATCTTCATCATCCCGGTGCTCTCCATGACAAGGAGGGAGTAGTTCTCCCTCGGGGCTGAGGGTATGTACCAGTAGCTATGTGTTTGATCTCTCTCTCTCTCTCGTGTTCTTGAGTCGGCACGATCTTGATGTATAGCGAGCTTTGCTATTATATTTGGATCTTCTGATGTTTCTCCCCCTCTACTCTCTTGTGATGAATTGAGTTTTCCCTTTGAAGTTATCTTATCGGATTGAGTCTTTAAGGATTTGAGAACACTTGATGTACGTCTTGCACGTGCTTATCTGTGGTGACAATGGGATATCATGTGATCCACTTGATGTATGTTTTGGTGATCAACTTGCGAGTTCCGTGACCTCATGAACGTATGCATAGGGGTTGGCACACATTTTTGTCTTGACTCTTCGGCAGAAACTTTGGGGCACTCTTTGAAGTTCTTTGTGTTGGTTGAATAGATGAATCTGATATTGTGTGATGCATACCGTATAATCATACCCACAGATACTTGAGGTGACATTGGAGTATCTAGGTGACATTAGGGTTTTGGTTGATTTGTGTCTTAAGGTGTTATTCTAGTACGAACTCTATGATAGATTGAACGGAAAGAATAGCTTCGTGTTATTTTACTACAGACTCTTGAATAGATCGATCAGAAAGGATAACTTTGATGTGGTTTCGTACCCTACCATAATCTCTTCGTTTGTTCTCCACTATTAGTGACTTTGGAGTGACTCTTTGTTGCATGTTGAGGGATAGTTATATGGTCCAGTTATGTTATTATTGTTGAGGGAACTTGCGCTAGTGAAAGTATGAACCCTAGCCCTTGTTTCGTAGCATTGCAATACCGTTTGTGCTAACTTTATCATTAGTTACCTTGATGTTTTTATATTTTCAGATTACAAAAACCATTATCTACTATCCATATTGCACTTGTATCACCATCTCTTCGCCGAACTAGTGCACCTATATAATTTACCATTGTATTGGGTGTGTTGGGGACACAAGAGACTCTTTGTTATTTGGTTGCAGGGTTGCTTGAGAGAGACCATCTTCATCCTACGCCTCCCACGTATTGATAAACCTTAGGTCATCGACTTGAGGGAAATTTGCTACTGTCCTACAAACCTATGCACTTGGAGGCCCAACAACGTCTACAAGAAGAAGGTTGCTTAGTAGACATCACAAGGCAATATGACAATGATGATGCGTGTCATAATAAACGGAACACTGGAAAGTTGCATGGCAATATATCCCGGAATGGCTATGGAAATGCCATAATAGGTAGGTATGGTGGCTGTTTTGAGGAAGATATAAGGAGGCTTATGTGTGATAGAGCATATCATATCACGGGTTTGGATGCACCGACGAAGTTTGCACCAACTCTCAAGGTGAGAAAGGGCAATGCACGGTACCGAAGAGGCTAGCAATGATGGAAGGGTGAGAGTGCGTATAATCCATGGACTCAAAATTAGTCATAAAGAACTCACATACTTATTGCAAAAATCTACAAGTCATCAAAACCAATATCTACGCGCATGCTCCTAGGGGGATAGATTGGTAGGAAAATACCATCGCAGGTCCCCGACCGCCACTCATAAGGAAAGCAATCAAAGAACACCTCATGCTTCAAATTTTTCACACAATGTTTACCATGCGTGCATGCTACGGGACATGCAAACTTAAACACAAGTATTTGTCAATTTCACAATTACTCAACTAGCACACCTCTAATATTACCACGTTTGTATCTCAAAACAACTATCAAGTATCAAACTTCTCTCAGTTTTTAATGCACTTCATGTTTTTATGTTGCATGCCTATCATATTAGGACTAATTTTATAACCAAAGAAAATTACCATGCTGTTCTAAAGGAATCTCAAAATAATATAAGTGAAGCATGAGAGATCAGTTATTTCTATAAAATAGAACCACCGCCGTGCTCTAAAAGATATAAGTGAAGCACTAGAGCAAAATTATCCAACTCAAAAGATATAAGTGAAGCACATAAAGTATTCTGATGAATTCCGATTCATGTGTATCTCTCTAAAAAGGTGTGTACATCAAGGATGATTGTGGTAAACTCAAAAACAAAGACTCAAATCATACAAGACGCTCCAAGCAAAACACATATCATGTGGTGAATAAAAATATAGCTCCAAGTAAAGTTACCGATGGACGAAGACGAAAGAGGGGATGCCTTCCGGGGCATCCCCAAGCTTATGCTTTTGGTTATCCTTGTATTTTACCTTGGGGTGACTTGGGCATCCCCAAGCTTAGGCTCTTGCCAATCCTTGTTCCATAATCCATCAAATCTTTACCCAAAACCTGAAAACTTCACAACACAAAACTTAACAGAAAATCTCATGAGCTCCATTAGTAAAAGAAAACAAACCACCACTTAAGTTACTGTAATTAACTTATTATTTAATTATATTGGTTTTAAACCTACTGTATTCCAACTTTTCTATGGTTCATAAACTCTATTACTAGCCATAGATTCATCAAAATAAGCAAACAACACACGAAAAACAGAATCTGTCAAAAACAGAACGGTCTGTAGTAATATGTAGGTTTCTAATACTTCTGGAACCCCAAAAATTATAAATTAAATTTCTGGAAGTGAGGAATTTATATATTAATCATCTGAAAAAATAATTAACTAAATATCACTCTCCAGTAAAAAATGGCAGCAAATCTCGTGAGTGCTAAAGTTTCTGTTTTTTACAGCAAGATCACAAAGACTTTCCCCAAGTCTTCCCAAAGGTTCTACTTGGCACAAACACTAATTAAAAGGATAAAACCACATCTAAACATAGGATAGATTAATTATTTATTACTAAATAGAATCAAAAATCAAGGAACAAAAATAAAATTGGGTTGCCTCCCAACAAGCGCTATCGTTTAATGCCCCTAGCTAGGCATAAATGCAAGGATAGATCTAGGTATTACCATCTTTGGTATGCAATCCATAAGTGGATCTCATAATAGATTCATAAGGTAATTTAATTTTCTTTCTAGGAAAGTGTTCCATGCCCTTCCCTATTGGAAATTGGAATCTAATATCCCTTCCTTCATATCAATAATTGCACCAATCATTCTAAGGAAATGTCTACCAAGAATAATAGGACATGTAGGATTGCAATCTATATCAAGGACAATGAAATCTACGGGAACATAATTCCTGTTTGCAACAATAAGAACACCATTTATTCTTCCCATAGGTTTCTTAATGGTGGAATCCGCAAGATGCAAGTTTAAAGAACAATCATCAAACTCACGGAAACCTAGCAAATCACACAAGGTTTTGGGAATCGTGGGAACACTAGCACCCAAATCACACAAAGCATAGCATTAGTGATCTTTAATTTTAATTTTAATAGTAGGTTCCCACTGATAATAAAGTTTTCTAGGGATAGAAACTTCCAATTCAAGTTTTTCTTCATAAGATTGCATTAAAGCATCGACGATATGTTTACTAAAAGCCTTATTTTGTCTATAAGCATGCGGAGAATTTTGGTGGATTGCAACAAGGAAATACAATCTATTAAAGAGCAATTATCATAATTAAATTCCTTGAAATCCAAGGTAGTGGGTTCATTGCTATCTAAAGTTTTGACCTCTTCCATCCCACTTTAATCAATTTTTGCATGAAGATCTAAAAACTCCGAATCATTGGGACACCTTCTAACTAAAGTTAACTCATCTCCAGTCCCATCATTATCAAGATTCATATTGCAAAACAGAGATTTAATAGGATACACATCAATAACTTTAAGATATTCATCATTATTATCATGGAAACTAGAAGAACACGCTTTCACAAAACAATCTTTTTTAGCATGCATCCTAGCGGTTGTTTCTTTGCACTCATCAATGGAAATTCTCATAGCTTTGAGAGACTCATTGATATCATGCTTAGGTGGAATAGATCTAAGTTTCAAAGAATCAACATCAAGAGAAATCCTATCCACGTTCCTAGCCAACTCATCAACCTTAGACAATTTTTCTTCAATCAAGGTATTGAAACTCTTTTGCAAACTAATAAATTCTTTAATATTAGATTCAAAATCAGAGGTCATCTTATTATAATTTCCATAAGAATTGTTGTAGGAATTACCATAATCTATACTAATGTAAAAAGACCCAAAGGGGCAGATCCAACTAATCTCGGCCATCGAACTAAGTCAATCCAACGACCTAGACTGCTCCAATGGTGAGCGTTAATCGTGTTTAACATGCAATTAATATCATACCAAATATTGCATTGATATATTGCCTAAATATTAACGTGTGTTGCACGTGCGCATTTACTAGTTATTAGAGGGATTACTAGGAAACGGCCTAGGATTAAAATTACCTCTATAAGCGTTATTACCAAAGATGTTCCTTCCAACAAAATTCACATCCATAGATTCATTATTATTCTCAATAAAAGTAGACAAAGGCATATCATTAGGATCAGAAGAAACACTCATATTAGCAAACAATTTCATAAGTTCATCCATCTTTCCACTCAAAACATTAATTTCTTCTATTGCATGAACCTTTTTACTAGTAGATCTTTCAGTGTGCCATTGAGAATAATTAACCATAGTATTATCTAGGAGTTTAGTAGCTTCTCCTAAAGTGATTTCCATAAAAGTGCCTCCTGCGGCCGAATCTAAAAGATTTCTAGAAGAAAAATTCAATCCGGCATAAAACTTTTGTATAATCATCCAAAGATTCAAACCATGTGTAGGGCAATTACGTATTATTAATTTCATCCTCTTCCAAGCTTGTTCAACATGTTCATGATCAAGTTGCTTAAAATTCATAATATCGTTTCTAAGAGAGATGATCTTAGCGGGAGGAAAATACTTAGAGATAAAAGCATCTTTGCACTTATTCCATGAATCGATACTATTTTTAGGCAAAGACGAAATCCTTCTTGCTACCTCTTGAGCACTGCGTTGGTTTTCCCTTGAAGAGGAAATGGTGATGCAACAAAGTAGCGTAAGTATTTCCCTCAGTTTTTGAGAACCAAGGTATCAATCCAGTAGGAGGCCACACGCAAGTCCCTCGTACCTACACAAACAAATAAGAACCTCGCAACCAACGCGATAAAGGGGTTGTTAATCCCTTCACGGTCACTTACGAGAGTGAGATCTGATAGAGATGATAATAATAAGATAATTGTTTTTGGTATTTTTATGATATAGATTAGAAGTAAAGATTGCAAAATAAAAGGTAATAGAAATAGCTTGTTGATGGAAGATTAATATAATGGAGAATAGACCCGAGGGCCACAGGTTTCAGTAGTGGCTTCTCTCAAGATAGCATAAGTATTACAGTGAGTGAACAAATTACTGTCGAGGAATTGATCATGTATATAGGCATCACGTGCGTGACAAGTAGACCAACTCCTGCCTGCATCTACTACTATTGCATCTAGAGTATTAAGTTCATAAGAACAGAGTAACGCATTAGGTAAGATGACATGATGTAGAGGGATAAAATCAAGCAATATGATATAAACCCCATCTTTTTATCCTTGATGGCAACAATACAATACGCGTCGTTTCCCTTTCTGTCACTGGGATCGAGCACCGCAAGATTGAACCCAAAGCTAAGCACTTCTCCCATTGCAAGAAAGATCAATCTAGTAGGCCAAACCAAACTGATAATTCGAAGATACTTGCAAAGGTAACAAATCATACATAAAATATTTCATCGAAGAATCAAATATTGTTCATAGATAGACTTGATCATAAACCCACAATTCATCTGATCTCGACAAACACACCGCAAAAAGAGTTACATCGAATAGATCTCCAAGAAGATCGAGGAGAACTTTGTATTGAGATCCAAATAGAGATAAGAAGCCATCTAGCTAATAACTATGGACCCGAAGGTCTGAAGTAAACTACTCACACATCATCGGAGGGGCCATGGAGTTGATGTAGAGGCCCTCCGTGATCGATGCCCCCTCCGGCGGAGCTCCGGAAAAGGCCCCAAGATGGGATCTCTTGGGTACAGAAGGTTGCGGCGGTGGAAATAGGGTTTCGTGGTGCTCCTGGAAGTTTTCAGGGTATATGAGTATATATAGGAGGAAGAAGTAGGTCGGTGGAGCCATGAGGGGCCCATGAGGGGGAGGGCGCGCCCAGGGGGGTAGGCGCGCCCTCTGCCTCGTGGCCTCCTTGGTTTTTTCTTGACATCGACTCCAAGTCCTCTGGATCACGTTTGTTCCAAAAATCACGCTCCCGAAGGTTTCATTCCGTTTGGACTTCGTTTGATATTCCTTTTCTATGAAACACTGAAATAGGCAAAAAAACAGCAATTTGCACTGGGCCTTGGGTTAATAGGTTAGTCCCAAAAATAATATTAAAGTGTGTAATAAAGCCCATTAAGCATCCAAAACAGAATATATAATAGCATGGAACAATCAAAAATTATAGAATGTTGGAGACGTATCAATCATCGGAGAGGCTATGCTGTTGATGTAGAAGGCCTCCGTGATCGATTCCCCCTCCGGCGGAGCGCCGGAAAAGGCTCCAAGATGGGATCTCACGGGTACAGAAGGTTGCGGCGGTGGAAATAGGGTTTGTAGTGCCCATGGATGTTTTCAGGGTATATGGGTATATATAGGTGAAATAAGTAGGTCGGTGGAGCTGCGAGGGGCCCACGAGGATGGGGGGCACGCCTGGCCCCCCTGGGCGCGCCCTCCTACCTCGTGGCCGCCTTGCTGCTTCCTTGACGTCCACTCCAAGTCTCCTGGATCATGTTTGTTCCAAAAACGATCCTCGCGAAGGTTTCATTCCGTTTGGATTCCGTTTGATATTCCTTTTCTGCGAAACATTGAAATAGGCAAAAAAACAACAATTTGCACTGGGCCTTTGGTTAATAGGTTACTCCCAAAAATAATATAAAAGTGCATAATAAAGCCCATTAAACATCCAAAACAGATAATATAATAGCCTGGAACAATAAAAAATTATAGATACATTGAAGACATATCAAGCATCCCCAAGCTTAATTCCTCCTCGTCCTCGAGTAGGTAAATGATAAAAACAGAATTTTTGATGTGGAATGCTTCCTAACATATTTTTGAAAGTAATTCTCTTTATTGTGGCATGAATGTTCAGATCCGAAAGATTCAAGATAAAAGTTTAATATTGACATAAAAATAATAATACTTCAATCATACTAACTAAGCAATTATGTCTTCTCAAAATAACATGGCCAAAGAAAGTTATCCCTACAAAATCATATAGTCCGCCGGCTATGCTCTATCTTCACCACACAAAATATTTAAATCATGAACAACCCCGATGACAAGCCAAGCAATTGTTTCATACTTTTGATGTTCTCAAACTTTTTCAATCTTCACGCAATACATGAGCGTGGGCCATGGATATAGCACTATAGGTGGAATAGAATGGTGGTTGTGGAGAAGACAAAAAAGGAGAAGATAGTCTCACATCAACTAGGCGTATCAACGTGCTCTGGAGATGCCCATCAATAGATATCAATGTGAGCGAGTTGGGATTGCCATGCAATGGATGCACTAGAGCTATAAGTGTATGAAAGCTCAAAAAGAAACTAAGTGGGTGTGCATCCAACTTGCTTGCTCACGAAGACCTAGGACATTTTGAGGAAGCCCATCATTGGAATATACAAGCCAAGTTCTATAATGAAAAATTATCACTAGTATATGGAAGTGAAAACATAAGAGACTCTCTATTACGAAGATCATGGTGCTACTTTGAAGCAAAAGTGTGGTAAAAGGATGGTAGCATTGCCCCTTCTCTTTTTTTTCTTTTTTTTTGGGCCTTTTCTTCTCTTTTTTTGGCCTTTTTCGTCCGGAGTCTCATCCCGACTTGTGAGGGAATCATAGTCTCCATCATCCTTTCCTCACTGGGATAATGCTCTAATAATGATGACCATCACACTTTTATTTACTTACAACTCAATACTAGAACAAAAATATGACTCTATGTGAATGCCTCCGGCGGTGTACCGGGATATGCGATGAATCAAGAGTGACATGTATGAAAGAACTATGAATGGTGGCTTTGCCACAAATACGATGTCAGCTACATGATCATGCAAAGCAATATGACAATGATGAAGCGTGTAATAATAAACGGAACGGTGGAAAGTTGCATGGCAATATATCTCGGAATGGCTATGGAAATGCCCTAATAGGTAGGTATGGTGGCTGTTTTGAGGGAGATATATGGTGGGTTTATGGTACCGGCAAAAGTTTTGCGGTACTAGAGAGGCTAGCAATGGTGGAAGGGTGAGAGTGTGTATAATCCATGGACTCAACATTAGTCATAAAAAACTCACATACTTATTGAAAAAATCTATTAGTTATCGAAACAAAGTACTAAGCGCATGCTCCTAGGGGGATAGATTGGTAGGAAAAGACCATCGCTCGTCCCTGACCGCCACTCATAAGGAAGACAATCAAAAAATAAATCATGCTCCGACTTCATCAGAAACGGTTCACCATACGTGCATGCTACGGGAATCACAAACTTTAACACAAGTATCTCTCAAATTCAAAACTACTCAACTAGCATGACTCTAATATTACCATCTTCATATCTCAAAACAATCATCAATTATCAAACTTCTCATAGTATTCAATGCACTTTATATGAAAGTTTTTATTATACCCATATTGGATGCCTATCATATTAAGACTTATTTTATAGCCAAAGTAAATTACCATGCTGTTCTGAAAGACTCTCAAAATGATATAAGTGAAGCATGAGAGATCAATAATTTCTATAAAATAAAACCACCACCGTGCTCTTAAAAAGATATAAGTAAAGGAAAATTATCTAGCTCAAAAGATATAAGTGAAGCACATATAGTATTCCAATAAATTTCGATTCATGTGTGTCTCTACAAAAGGTGTGTACAGCAAGGATGATTGTGTTAAACTAATAGGAAAAGACTCAAATCATACAAGACGCTCCAAGCAAAACACATATCATGTGGTGAATAAAAATATAGCCTCAAGTAAATTTACCGATGGACGAAGAAGAAAGAGGGGATGCCTTTCGGGGCATCCCCAAGCTTAGGCTTTTGGTTGTCCTTGAATTTTACCTTGGGGTTCCATGGGCATCCCCAAGCTTAGGCTCTTGCCACTCCTTATTCCAAAATCCATCAAATCTTTACCCAAAAACTTGAAAACTTCACAACACAAAACTCAACAGAAAATCTCATGAGCTCCGTTAGTATAAGAAAACAAACCACCACTTCAAGGTACTGTAATGAACTCATTCCTTATTTGTATTGGTGTTAAACCTACTGTATTCCAATTTCTCTATGGTTCATGCCCCCCGATACTATCCATAGTGTAACATCCCAAATTTTCAATTTGGAATGTTATACACTAGATCATCATTGCATAGCATGATTTATTGCATTTTTGTTGATCCTAGAAATTCTACGCAACTCAAGGACCCTCGGAGAGAGTTGGGGATTTCGTTATTTTCATACTTGAGTTTTCTCAAATTTTGAAATAGGGATCATTTGATTTTATTTATTTTATCTTCATTTATTTCTATGATCAAAATATGAGAGAGGGAATAAAATGACTTTCCCAAAATAAAGAAATATTGAGGATTTAATAAAAAATCAAATAAGATTTATTTTGGTTTTATTTGCTGTTTTATTTGAATTTAGGAAAAATTGCACGTTTTCAAAAATTGCATTTAGAGCCAAAACAATGTTCATCCTATTCTAAATATTTTATTTAGACGAAGAAAATTTGTTTTGGCATTTTTAGATTTTTATTTATTTTTCTAGATTTTTTTAGGCGCAGCGAAATTGTTTAAAAAAACCCGCGCCGACTGGGCCAAGGGCCCTGCCGAGCCAGGCCGGCCCAGCCGCCGCCGCTGCCTTCCCCGCCAGACTCAGAGAGGAGTCCAAGCCGGAGCCGCCGCCGACCCCCTCCCCGAGCCAGCCGACCCCCCCCCTCCGTAAATAGCACCCCGGGGCCCCCCTGGAGCCCCGAGCCACCGCCGCCGCCACCCCACGCCGTCCCGCGCCGCCCGCCGCCTAGAGCCGCCGCCGCCCCGCCGGAGAGCCGCCGCCGAGGTAGTCGCCGACCGGTTTTTGAGAAAAAAACCAATTCGGTTTTTTTGAAATCCTAGTTTCCGTTCTTTTCTTAAAAAATAAATAGATCGGTTTTTTCCGGTTTATTTATTTAGCGAGCGCCCGTTCTTCCGTTCGTTTTAACGAACGCGTTTTTTTTCGTTTAGTTTCTGTTAACGAACGTTCGTTCGTTAACTGTTTGTCGTTTTTCTTTTTCTCGGATTAAATCCGCGGTTTTTCTGATCGCGATCTCTGATCCGATGTTCGTTTTAGTTTAACTTTTCGCTCGTTATTCGGAATCAGGCGATTCAAGCGCCTGGAGTTTCGTCTCAAAACTCTCTTTCCGTTTAACCAACTCAAACAAGTTTTTGCCACTGTAAAAATTGCCCTAGATCCAGAATAGTAAACAAAGCTTGTTTCTTTTGCCGTTTGTCTTTCGTTGCTTCGTTCGTTTTGATTCTTTTTGCCAACCGGAGTTCTTAAGTTGAACTTTCTGGTTAGATCTTTTGTTCGAGTTTTACCTGTGCATTAGTTTACGATAGAATACCCGGAGTGCGCCGCTTGCTACTTCGAATCGCTAGGTTTCCCGGATCATCAGCAAGGCAAGTAACACTTTGATCATACCTCCTATTACCCGGTTTTATTGCATTAGATCAGTCTTCACACATTGCATGATTAGGATCTAATTAAATTGTGGGTTTGGGGAGTAATTGAGGTAGAACCTATTACCTGTTTATTATCAAACCTTTGCGAGTTACTCGACGTTTGCTTATTATTGCTATGCTATGCTAGTAGACGTGGATTGGGTGAGTGTATCCATGAAAGATGTGAGCTTTGCTAATTAATGGTTTATTTAAGGTGGCAACCTAAACACACATCTGGGTGGATTGAGGCACCTGGGTATTCCAGGATGGCCTGTTTTTTTGGACCGCCACCCAGGCTCAAAGGGATCATGAGATTATTCATACTAGAAACTTCCGTGTGCAGCCACAAGCTACTATGGGCTCTAGCATAGTTGACTAAGTCGTGCGAACTCTTACAGTGGTAGACTAGCAGATGTAGGGGATGTAGGTTGGTACGGTCTACTCGTTCGTAAGGTGCTAGCGCTTCTGAAAGACTATGTCTCAGTCATCCGTTTCTCAAACACCATGCAGTGCGAGAAAACCAACGGAGGAGATAAGGAGATCGAGTCTTGTGGGGGAAAGGTGCGCAAACCTCTGCAGAGTGTATAAACTAATCATGATTAGCCGTGTCCCCGATTATGGACATCTTGAGTATCTAGTACTGGATTATCATGTGAATCTCATATGTTACTCTAAAGTTATTGTTGGTTTTTAATGATGATGCTTAAAGGATGAGAAATGCTGTCACCATTCTCAATGTTTAAACAAACCATGATAGTTAAATAAAATTTATTCCTTTTCAGGGGGAAAAATTGGCTTTACACAAACTGTAACCATAGAGCTTTTCCACCAGCCATATATGCATATAGAATAGTCATATTCTATTATTACTCTCTATGTGTACTTTGCCAGGCCATTCCAATGTGCTGACCCGTTTCGGGCTGCAACGTTAAATGTTGCAGACTTTTCAGACGACGATTAAGTGCTTTTAGGTTGTGTCTTATAACTCAGTGATGCCGTTGGAGTTGATGGACTCACTTATCTTCCAAGCCTTCCGATGTTATCGTTATTATATGGCCTTAAGTCATATTTATTGTAATAAGTTCTCTTTTGAGACACTCGATGTAATAAGTGTGTGATTGCTACTCTGTTATAAATCCTTCAAGTACTGTGTGGTGTCAGCATTACTGATCCAGGGATGACACCTGAGCACAGAGATTGGACCGTTTGAGGTCTGGTCGCTACATCGCTACAAGATGGTATCAGAGCACACGCTGACTGTAGGACACGACCACTAAGCTAAAGCCCTAGATCACTACTCACTCTTCTCTTTCTGACCTCTCATCTTTTCTACTCTTTTAGGATGGCGGATGCAAGGAACAAGTTCACGCAACCGGATGAAGACACACCCTCTGGACGTCACTTGAAGGAAGTCACTAGATACCTGAACATAGGAGTACCAAGCTTCACCGGAACCTACAACGCCACTCTACCGGAAGAAGAGCGCTGGATGATTCAAGTTCAAGTTCCAGGAAGGACGTTCATGCCAGTCACTGAGCCCATAGAGTTTTCTTTTGATGCACCAACTTGGAGTCTAGGAAAGAGCATGTCAGCTCACATCGTCGTGGGACGCATTGGAGAAGTTTACCGCAATGATCTCAAGGATACTATCTACCAGATTTGTGGGCGCCGAGATGAGCACTGGGAGATGATCAGCACTAGGAAGGATAGATCAATTGCAACTTTTATCCAGGAGTTAAACCAGCACATTCGACGTCAGGAGAACCAGATGTGCGCAGACCTGATAGATCTGAAGAAGGCGAGGACAAGAATCAAGGAACTGGAGGAAGAACTCAAGGCTACACGCGAATATTATGAAGAGGAAATCGAAGTATTAGTGGAAAAGAATGACGATCTGATCAAGAAGATTGGAATATTCATGGGAGACCCTACACCAGTAGAAGAAGACGAAGAACCCAAGGAGATTCGCCCGGAAGACTACATCATCATTGACAACACCGACTCGGATCCAGATGATAGCGATGATGACTATGTTGATGAAGTTGGAGCAGATATCATGGAGTCTGCAACCGAAGAGTATTTCTAGTAGACCACCCCAACAGTAGTAGTAGTCCACCATGTAAATATAGTAGTCCGAGCACTTTTGCGATAGTTAGATCGATTGTATGCCCTTGTTTGTTTGATTGAATGAAGTGAATTGTTTGCTTTTTCCTCATGTGCATATGGGTAGTGTTTTCTCTTTACACCCCCTCTATTCTTAAATCTCATATTTTCTAAACCCTCAGATGCCTCCGAGACGTGACCCCGGATTTACCTTCCCACCGGAGCTCACTCAGTTGATCCAGCAGCAGAACACATTGATGCAGTTACTAGTCCAGAATCAGAATCAGGGGAACAACAACAACAACAACCCACCACCACCACCACCTGTTGATCACTTAGCCCATTTTCTTAGGCTAAATCCGCCGGTGTTTTCCAGTAGCACCGAGCCGATAGTAGCAGATGATTGGCCCGCAAGACAACAAGAGAGTTGACCACGGCAGGATGCACAGATGTGGAAAAAGTGAAGTTTGCCGCACATCAGCTGGAAAGACCCGCAACATCATGGTGGGAGAATTTCATAGCCACTTTCCCTGTCGACACTGTCACGTGGGACTAGTTTCAGCAAGCTTTTCGTACTACCCATGTTTCAGCAGGAGCTATGGCCATGAAGAAGCGAGAGTTTCGCAACTTGCGCCAAGGAGGATGGACAGTTGGCCAGTATGTGGAGGACTTTAGTAAGCTAGCACGTTATGCCCCAGATGACGTTGCTACGGATGCAGCTAAGCAGGAGAAATTTCTGGAAGGACTGAATGATGAGTTGAGCATGCAGTTGATGGTAGCAACCTTCAACAACTACCAGGAGTTGGTAGACCGTGCTCTCATGATTGAAGGGAAACAACAGCAGATTGAGAATTGCAAGAGGAAGTATGGACAAGGGAAGTACAATTCAGGAGCTCAGCAGAAGCCACGTTTTACCCCTAGACCGGGAGGACATTTCCAGCATATCCATGGAGGAGGTATCTCGCATAATCACAATGGCCCCAAGACTGGTAATGGGAATGGAGGAAGCAACGGCCAGAACCGCACCAACCCATCAACCCCAGCCAAGAAAGACCTGAGCCAAGTCACTTGTTTTAAGTGCCAGAAGACCGGACATTATGCCAACAAATGTCCTGAATCACAGAATGGAAATGGCAATGGAAGCTCTGGGAAGAAGTCGAACCCTTTCAACAGGAGACAGGTGAACCACGTTAACGTGGAGGAGGTTGAAGAGCAGCCGGATGCAGTAATCGGTAAGTTTTTGGTTAAGTCATTTACTGCACTCGTTCTTTTTTATACTGGTGCATCGCATTCATACATATCAAGGGGATTTGTGGATAAGTATAAACTGCCAACCTAAGCCCTTAGGTCACCCATGTTAGTAACCTCGCCTGGAGCAGAGTATATGGCTAGTCTATGGTGTGATCGGTTACCATTAAGGATTGGTAACTGCGTATTTCCCTCAGACCTAATAGTGTTGGAATCTCAAGGATTGGATGTGATATTAGGCATGGATTGGTTGTCAAAGTATGAAGGGAATATTGAATGTGCCAATAAGTCAATTTTGCTTACCACCCTAGAAGGAAGAAGGATCAAGTATGTATCACGACATGTGCCAAAAGGACTCAAGTAAATTGCCTAACAGGAGTTGTGCAGGAGGAAGTACCAATAGTGAAGGATTTCCCTGATGTATTTCCTGAGGAATTGCCAGGCATGCCACTGGATAGAGATATTGAGTTTTGATTGAGCTTTTGCCAGGCACGGGGCCAATATCAAAGAGACCATATAGGATGCCCGCAAAGGATTTGGTGGAGATTAAGAAGCAGATTAAGGAGTTACTGGATAAGGGTTATATTCGCCCAAGTTCTTCACCTTGGGGATCGCCAATACTTCTAGTGGAGAAGAAGGATGGATCGTTAAGGATGGTTGTTGATTATCAAGGATTGAATGAAGTAACCATCAAGAACAAGTACCCACTACCAATGATCAATGATCTGTTTGATCGATTGCAAGGAGCTAAGGTATTTTCCAAGATCGATCTGCGATCAGGATACCACCAGTTGAAGATTCGAGAACAAGATATACCTAAGACGGCTTTTACCACCAGGTATGGGCTGTATGAGTATACCGTTATGTCATTTGGTCTGACTAACGCACCTGCATATTTTATGAACATGATGAACAAAGTGTTTATGGAGTTTTGAATAAGTTCGTCGTAGTGTTCATTGATGATATCCTGGTTTACTCAAAGAATGAAGAGGAGCATAAGGAGCATTTGCGTTTGGTGCTTGGTAAACTCAGAGAACATCAATTATATGCCAAGTTTAGCAAATGTGAGTTTTGGTTGAAGAAAGTTGGATTTCTCGGACATGTTATATCCGGAGAAGGTATAGCAGTAGATCTCACTAAAGTTGATACTGTGACCAATTGGGAAGCGCCAACAATAGTTGGAGAGATCCGGAGTTTTCTTGGACTCGCAGGATACTACCGGAGATTCATTGAGAATTTCTCAAAGATTGCGAAGCCTATGACAGAGTTGTTGAAAAAGGATACCAAGTTCATATGGACTGAGGAATGTGAGACCAGTTTCCAGGAATTGAAGAAACGTTTGGTTACATCACCTGTGTTGATTTTGCCAGATCAGACCAAGGATTATGAGGTGTATTGCGACGCTTCACGTCGAGGACTTGGAGTAGTGCTTATGCAGGAAGGAAGAGTTGTTTCCTATGCCTCACGACAGCTTAAACCTCATGAGTTGAATTATGATACGCATGATTTGGAGTTAGCAGCCGTAGTGCATGCATTGAAAACCTGGAGACACTTTCTCATTGGAAATCATTGTGAGGTGTACACAGATCACAAGAGTTTGAAGTATATTTTCACGCAGAAAGAGTTGAATCTCAGGCAAAGGAGATGGTTGGAACTCATCAAGGATTATGATATGAGATTGCATTATCACCCTGGAAAGGCTAACGTAGTAGCTGACACGTTGAGCCATAAAAGCCATGTCAACACTTTAATGACGGGAGATTTACCAAGGGAGTTAGCTGAAAATCTTCGTGAGCTATATTTGGAGATAGTTTTGAGAGGCTATGTAGCAGCATTGGAGATTCAGTCTACTTTGATGGATAATATCAGAGAATCTCAAAGGACTGACAAGGAGATTGCCTCTATAAAGGAGAAAATGAGCAAAGGAAAAGCTAAGGGATTTCGTGAAGATGAGCACGATACCTTATGGTTTGAAGACCGTGTTTATGTGCCTAATGATTCGGAGATCGGGAAGTTAATTCCGCAAGAGGCACATGATTCACCATATTCGATTCACCCAGGAAATACCAAGATGTATTTGGATTTGAAGGATACTTTCTGGTGGACCGGAATGAAGAAGGATATTGCGGAGTATGTAGCAATTTGTGATGTATGTCAGAGAGTAAAGGCAGAGCATCAGAAGCCAGCAGGATTGCTACACCCATTGCCGATACCCGAATGGAAGTGGGGTAAGTTAGGCATGGATTTTATTACGGGTTTACCTAGAACTTGTTCAGGCTATGACTCAATATGGGTTGTAGTCGATCGTTTGACAAAAGTAGCCCATTTCATTCCAGTGAAGACTACCTATACCAGTGCAAAGTTGGCAAAGATATACATGACCAGAATCGTATGTCTGCATGGAGTTCCAAAGAGCATTGTATCAGATAGAGGAACCCAATTTATCTCAAAGTTCTGGAATCAGTTGCATGAAACTTTGGGTACCAGACTAGAGTTTAGTACAGCTTTCCATCCACAGACAGATGGACAGACCGAAAGAGTCAATCAGATTTTGGAGTTTGGACCATATGGCAGAAGAGCTACGCAGATTCTAAACACAAGGAGACAGTTTACGAAGTCGGACCGAGTTTATCTTCGAGTATCACCACTACGAGGAGTTAAGAGCTTTGGAGTTAAGGGAAAGTTAGCGCCACGTTTTGTAGGCCCATACAAAGTTTTGGAACGTATGGGAAAAGTAGCCTACAAGTTGGAATTACCTGAAGGATTATCAGGAGTTCACGACGTGTTCCACGTTTCCCGGTTGAAGACGTGCCACGCAGAGATGGTTGATATACCGCTGAGAGATACAGTGCCGCTGGAAGCAATTCAGTTGGACAGTGATTTGACCTATGAGGAGAAACCAATCAAGATTTTAGAGTATGCCAGTCGAGTCACCCGTAGCAAGGTTATCAAGTTTTGCAAAGTTCAGTGGAGCCACCACACGAAGGATGAAGCCACCTGGGAGCGAGAGGAAGAATTGCTGAAGAACCACCCTCACCTATTTTCTAGCCAACCCGAATCTCGAGGGCGAGATTCATCTTAAGGGTGGTAGGTTTGTAACATCTCGAATTTTCAATTTGGAATGTTATACACTAGATCATCGTTGCATAGCATGATTTATTGCATTTTGGTTGATCCTAGAAATTCTACGCAACTCAAGGACCCTCGGAGAGAGTTGGGGATTTCGTTATTTTCATATTTGAGTTTTCTCAACTTTTGAAATAGGGATCATTTGATTTTATTTATTTTATCTTCATTTATTTCTATGATCAAAATATGAGAGAGGGAATAAAATGATTTCCCAAAATAAAGAAATACTGAGGATTTAATAAAAAAATCAAATAAGATTTATTTTGGTTTTATTTGCTATTTTATTTGAATTTAAGAAAATTTGCACATTTTCAAAAATTGCATTTAGAGCCGAAAAATGTTCATCCTCTTCTAAATATTTTATTTAGACGGAGAAAATTTGTTTTGGCATTTTTAGATTTTTATTTAATTTTCTAGATTTTTTTAGGCGCGGCGAAATTGTTTAAAAAAACCCCGCGCCGACTGGGCCTAGGGCCCAGCCGCCGCCGCCGCCTTCCCCGCCGGACTCGGAGAGGAGTCCGAGCCGGAGCCGCCGCCGACGACCCCCTCCCCAAGCCAGCCGACCCCCCCCCTCCTTAAATAGTACCCTGGTGCCCCCCTGGAGCCCCGAGCCGCCGCCGTCGCCACCCCACGCTGCCCCGCGCCGCCGCCGCGAGCCGCCGCGTCGCCCGCCGCCGCCTGCTGCCGCCCCGCCGCCTAGAGCCGCTGCCGCCGCGTCGCCTGGAGCCGCCGCCCCGCAGGAGAGCCGCCGCCGCCGAGGTAGTCGCCGACCGGTTTTTGAGAAAAAAACCAATTCGGTTTTTTTGAAATCCTAGTTTCCGTTCTTTTTAAAAAAAATAAATAGATCGGTTTTTTCCGGTTTATTTATTTAGCAAGCGCCCGTTCGTCCGTTCGTTTTAAGGAACACATTTTTTCATTTAGTTTCTGTTAACGAACGTTCGTTCATTAACTGTTCGTCGTTTTTCTTTTTCACAGATTTAATCCGCGGTTTTTCTGATCATGATCTCTGATCCGATGTTCGTTTTAGTTTAACTTTTCGCTCGTTTATCGGAATCAGGCGATTCAAGCGCCTGGAGTTTCGTCTCGAAACCCTCTTTTCATTTAACCAACTCAAACAAGTTTTCGCCACTGTAAAAATTGCCCTAGATCCAGAATAGTAAATGAAGCTTGTTTCTTTTGTCGTTGCTTCGTTCGTTTTGATTCTTTTTGCCAACCGGAGTTCTTAAGTTGAACTTTCTGGTTAGATCTTCTGTTCGAGTTTTACCTATGCATTAGTTGAGTACTTATTGTGTGCTTGTTTGTTTGCGATAGAATACCCGAAGTGTGCCGCTTGCTACTTCGAATCGCTAGGTTTCCCGGATCATCAGCAAGGCAAGTAACACTTTGATCATACCTCCTATTACCCAGTTTTATTGCATTAGATCAATCTTCACACATTGCATGATTAGGATCTAATTAAATTGTGGGTTTGGGGAGTAGTTGAGGTAGAACCTATTACCTGTTTATTATCAAACCTTTGCGAGTTACTCTACGTTTGCTTATTATTGCTATGCTATGCTAGTAGACGTGGATTGAGTGAGTGTATCCATGACAGATGTGAGCTTTGCTAATTAATGGTTTATTTAAGGTGGCAACCTAAACATACATCTGGGTGGATTGAGGCACCTGGGTATTCTAGGATTGCCTGTTTTTTTGGACCGCCACCCAGGCTCAAAGGGATCATGAGATTATTCATACTAGAAACTTCCGTGTGCAGCCACAAGCTACTATGGGCTCTAGCATAGTTGACTAAGTCGTGCGAACTCTTTGACTAAGTCGTGCGAACTCTTACAGTGGTAGACTAGCAGATGTAGGGGATGTAGGTTGGTACGGTCTACCCGTTCGTAAGGTGCTAGCGCTTCTGAAAGACTATGTCTCGGTCATCCGTTTCTCAAACACCATGCAGTGCGAGAAACCAACGGAGGAGATCGAGTCTTGTGGGGAAAGTGCGCAAACCTCTGCAGAGTGTATAAACTAATCATGATTAGCCGTGTCCCGTTATGGACATCTTGAGTATCTAGTACTTGGATTATCATGTGAATCTCATCATGTTACTCTAAATTAATTGTTGGGTTTTTAATGATGATGCTTAAATGGGATTGAGAATGCTGTCAACCATTCTCAATGTTTAACAACTACCATGATAGTTAAATAAAATTTATTCCTTTGCAGTAGGGAAAAATTGGCTTTATGCAAAACTGTAACCATAGAGCTTTCCACCAGCCATATATGCATATAATAGTCATTCTTTCCATTACTCTCTATGTGTTACTTTGCCAGCATATTCCATGTGCTGACCCGTTTCGGGCTGCAACGTTAATGTTGCAGACTTTTCAGACGACGATTAAGGTGTTTTAGGTCGTGGTTCTATACTCAGTGATGCCATTGGAGTTGATGGACTCACTTATCTTCCAAGCCTTCCGCTGTTATCGTTATTAGATGGCCTTAAGCCATATTTATTGTAATAAGTTCTCTTTTGAGACCTCGATGTAATAAGTGTGTGATTGCTACTCTGTTATAAATCCTTCAAGTACTGTGTGGTGTCAGCATTACTGATCCAGGGATGACACCTGAGCACAGAGATTGGACCGTTTGAGGTCTGGTCGCTACACATAGATTCATCAAAATAAGCAAACAACACACGAAAAATAGAATCTGTCAAAAACAGAAGATTCTGTAGTAATCTATAGGTTTTGAATACTTCTGTAACTCCAAAAACTCTACCAAATTAGGAGGACCTAAATAATTTTATATTGATCTACTGCAATTGGAATCAGTATTTTACCGCTCTCTGGTTAAAAATGAAAATTATTCTCGTGAGCGCAAACTTTCTGCTTTTTTCAGCAAGATCAAAAAACAATCATCCAAGAATATCCTAAAGGCTTTACTTGGCACAAACAATAATTAAAACATAAAAAACACAATCATAACAGAGGATAGATGATTTATTTGTTACTAAACAGAAGCAAAAGGCAAGAAACAAAAATAAAATTGGGTTGCCTCCCAACAAGCGCTATCGTTTAACGCCCCTAACTAGGCATAAAAACAAGAATAGATCTAGGTATTACCATCTTCGGTGTTGGGAAAGAAAATAGAAAATTTCTTATCTATAGCATTTATCCTTCTATTTTGAGAAAGCACATGGCCATTAATGGTGGAAGAAAGATTAAGCACACTACGAAAATTTGCATCTAAGCTAGCCTTCATCTCTTTGATAATTTCATTTTGATAAAAGCATAAAAGAGAGGTGGATTCAACCTTCTCACTCATGGGGTGGCCAAATATAGTTTTCATCTTTTCATAGGTATCTATTGTTGGGGAACGTAGTAATTTCAAAAAAATCTACGCACATGCAAGATCATGGTGATGCATAGCAACGAGAGGGAAGATATCGTCCATGTACCCTCGTAGACCGTAAGTGGAAGCATTATGAGAATGCGGTTGATGTAGTCGAACGTCTTCACGATTCGACCGATCCCAGTACCAAACGCACGGCACCTCCGAGTTCAGCACACGTTCAGCTCGATGACGTCCCACGAACTCCGATCCAACAGAGCTTCACAGGAGAGTTTCGTTAGCACGACGGCGTGATGACGGTGATGATGTTGCTACCAACACAGGGCTTCTCCTAAGCACCGCTACGATATGATTGCGGTGGATTATGGTGGAGGGGGGCACCGCACACTGGCTAAGGGATCAAATGATAAACATGTGTGTCTAGGGTGCCCCTGCCCGTGTATATAAGGAGCAATGGGGAGGCCGGCCGGCCCTGTAGGGTGCGCCAGGAGGAGGAGTCCCTCATCCTAGTAGGAGTAGGACTCCCTTTCCTACTCCTACTAGGAGGAGGAAAGGAAGGGGGAAGGGGAGAAGGAAGGAGAGGGAGGAAAGGAGGAAAAGGGGGGCCAACCCCTAGTCCAATTCGGTTTGGGCTAGGGGGGCCGCGTGCCCTGCCTCCTCTCTTCCACCACTTGGCCCATGAGGCCCAAAACTTCTTCCCCGTATTACCGTAACTCCCCGGTACTACGAAAAATACCCGAATCACTCAGAACCTTTACGATGTCCGAAGATAGTCGTCCAATATATCAATCTTTATGTCTTGACCATTTCGAGACTTCTCGTCATGTACCCGATCTCATCCGGGACTCCGAACTACCTTCGGTACATCAAATCACATAAACTCATAATACCGATCGTCACCGAATGTTAAGCGTGCGGACCCTACGGGTTCGAGAACTATGTAGACATGACCAAGACACATCTCCGGTCAATAACCTATAGCGGAACCTGGATGCTCATGTTGGTTCCTACATATTCTACGAAGATCTTTATCGGTCAAACCGCATAACAACATACGTTGTTCCCTTTGTCATCGGTATGTTACTTGCCCGAGATTCGATCGTCGGTATCTCAATACCTAGTTCAATCTCGTTACCGGCAAGTCTCTTTACTCGTTCCGTAATGCATCATCCCGCAACTAACTCATTAGTTGCATTGCTTGCAAGGCTTATAGTGATGTGCATTACCGAGAGGGCCCAGAGATACCTCTCTGACAATCGGAGTGACAAATCCTAATCTCGATCTATGCCAACTCAACAAGTACCATCGGAGACACCTGTAGAGCACCTTTATAATCACCCAGTTACGTTGTGACGTTTGGTAGCACACAAAGTGTTCCTCCGGTAATCGGGAGTTGCATAATCTCATAGTCATAGGAACATGTATAAGTCATGAAGAAAGCAATAGCAACTAAACTAAACGATCAAGTGCTAAGCTAACGGAATGGGTCAAGTCAATCACATCATTTCTCTAATGATGTGATCCCATTAATCAAATGACAACTCATGTCTATGGCTAGGAAACTTAACCATCTTTGATCAACGAGCTAGTCAAGTAGAGGCATACTAGTGACACTCTGTTTGTCTATGTATTCACACATGTTAGTTTCCGGTTAATACAATTCTAGCATGAATAATAAACATTTATCATGATATAAGGAAATAAATAATAACTTTATTATTGCCTCTAGGGCATATTTCCTTCAGTCTCCCACTTGCACTAGAGTCATAATCTAGTTCACATCTTTATGTGATTAGTTCACATCTCCATGTGACTAATACCCAAAGGGTTTACTAGAGTCAATAATCTAGTTCACATCGCTATGTGATTAACACCCAAAGAGTGATCATGTTTTGCTTGTGAGAGAAGTTTAGTCTACGGGTCTGCAACATTCAGATCCGTATGTATTTTGCAAATTTCTATGTCTACAATGCTCTGCACGGAGCTACTCTAGCTAATTGCTCCCACTTTCAATATGTATCCAGATTGAGACTTAGAGTCATCTAGATCGATGTAAAAAGCTTGCATCGACGTAACTCTTTACGACGAACTCTTTTATCACCTCCATAACCGAGAAATATTTCCTTAGTCCTCTAAGGATAATTTTGACCGCTGTCCAGTGATCTACTCCTAGATCACTATTGTACTCCCTTGCCAGAAATGCTAAGGTATACAATAGGACTGGTAAACAACATAGCATACTTTATAGAACCTATGACTGAGGCATAGGGAATGACTTTTCATTCTCTTTCTATTTTCTGCCGTGGTCGGGTTTTGAGTCTTTACTCAACTTCACACCTTGCAACACAGGCAAGAACTCCTTCTTTGACTGTTCCATTTTGAACTACTTCAAAATCTTGTCAAGGTATGTACTCATTGAAAAAACTTATCAAGCGTCTTGATCTATCTCTATAGATCTTGACGCTCAATGTGTAAGCAGCTTCAGCGAGGTCTTTCTTTGAAAAACTCCTTTCAAAAACTCCTTTATCCTTTCCATAAAATTCTACATTCTTTCCGATCAACGATATGTCATTCACATATACTTATCAGAAATGTTGTAGTGCTCCCACTCACTTTTTTGTAAATACAGGCTTCACCGCAAGTCTATATAAAACCATATGCTTTGATCACTTTATCAAAGCATATATTCCAACTCCGAGATGCTTGCACCAGTCCATAGATGGATCGCTGGAGCTTGCTCACTTTGTTAGCACCTTTAGGATCGACAAAAACTTTCTGGTTGCATCATATACAACTCTTCTTTAAGAAATCCATTAAGGAATACAGTTTTGACATCCATTTGCCAGATTTCATAAAATGCGGCAACTGCTAACATGATTCGGACAGACTTTTAAGCATCGATACGAGTGAGAAAATCTCATCGTAGTCAACACCTTGAACTTGTCGAAAACATTTTGCGACAATTCGAAGCTTTGTAGATAGTAACACTACTATCAGCGTCCGTCTTCCTCTTGAAGATCCATTTATTCTTAATGACTCACCGATCATCAGGCAAGTCAATCAAAGTCCATACATTGTTCTCATACATGGATCCCATCTCAGATTTCATGGCCTCAAGCCATTTCGCGGAATCTGGGCTCATCATCGCTTCCTCATAGTTCGTAGGTTCGTCATGGTCAAGTAACATGACTCCAGAACAGGATTACTGTACCACTCTGGTGCGGATCTCACTCTGGTTTGACCTACGAGGTTCGGTAGTAACTTGATCTGAAGTTACATGATCATCATCATTAGCTTCCTCACTAATTGGTGTAGGAGTCACAGGAACAGATTTCTGTGATGAACTACTTTCCAATAAGGGAGCAGGTACAGTTACCTCATCAAGTTCTACTTTCCTCCCACTCACTTCTTTCGAGAGAAACTCCTTCTCTAGAAAGGATCCATTCTTAGCAATGAATGTCTTGCCTTCGGATCTGTGATAGAAGGTGTACCCAACAGTCTCCTTTGGGTATCCTATGAAGACACATTTCTCCGATTTGGGTTTGAGCTTATCAGGATGAAACTTTTTCACATAAGCATCGCAACCCAAACTTTAAGAAACGACAACTTTGGTTTCTTGCCAAACCACAGTTCATATGGCGTCGTCTCAACGGATTTAGATGGTGCCCTATTTAACATGAATGCAGCTGTCTCTAATGCATAACCCCAAAACGATAGTGGTAAATCGGTAAGAGACATCATAGATTGCACCATATCTAATAAAGTACGGTTACGATGTTCGGACACACCATTACGCGTGGTGTTCAGGTGGCGTGAGTTGCGAAACTATTCCCATTGTTTCAAATGAAGACCAAACTCGTAACTCAAATATTCTCCTCCACGATCAGATCATAGAAACTTTATTTTCTTGTTACGATGATTTTCCACTTCACTCTGAAATTCTTTGAACTTTTCAAATGTTTCAGACTTATGTTTCATCAAGTAGATATACCCATATCTACTCAAATCATCTGTGAAGGTCAGAAAATAACGATACTGCCGCGAGCCTCAACACTCATCGGACTGCATACATCAGTATGTATTATTTCCAACAAGTCTGTTGCTGCTCCATTGTTCCGGAGAACAGAGTCTTAGTCATCTTGCCCATGAGGCATGGTTCGCAAGCATCAACCGATTCATAATCAAGTGATTCCAAAAGCCCATCAGCATGGATTTTCTTCATGCGCTTTACACCAATATGACCTAAACGGCAGTGCCACAAATAAGTTGCACTATCATTATTAACTTTGCATCTTTTGGCTTCAATATTATGAATATGTGTATCACTACGATCGAGATTCAATAAACCATTCACCTTGGGTGTATGACCATTGAAGGTTTTATTCATGCAGACAGAACAACAATTATTCTCTGACTTTAAATGAATAACCGTATTGCAATAAACATGATCAAATCATATTCATGCTTAACGCAAACACCAAATAACATTTATTTAGGTTCAACACTAATCCCGAAAGTATAGGGAGTGTGCGATGATGATCATATCAATCTTGGAACCACTTCCAACACACATCGTCACTTCACCCTTAACTAATCGTCACTTCACCCTTAACTAGTCTCTGTTCATTCTGCAACTCCCGTTTTGAGTTAGTAATCTCACCAACTGAACTAGTATCAAAAACTGAGGGGTTGCTATAAACACTAGTAAAGTACACATCAATAACATGTATATCAAATATACCTTTGTTCACTTTGCCATCCTTCTTATCCGCCAAATACTTGGGGCAGTTCTACTTCCAGTGACCAGTCGCTTTGCAGTAGAAGCACTTAGTCTCTGGCTTAGGTCTAGACTTAGGCTTCTTCACTTGAGAAGCAACTTGCTTGCCGTTCTTCTTGAAGTTCCCCTTCTTCCCTCTGCCCTTTTCTTGAAACTAGTGGTCTTGTCAACCATCAACATTTGATGCTTTTCTTGATTTCTACCTTCGTCGATTTCTGCATCACGAAGAGCTTGGGAATCGTTTCCGTTATCCCTTGCATATTATAGTTCATCACTAAGTTCTAGTAACTTGGTGATAGTGACTAGAGAACTTTGTCAATTACTATCTTATCTGGAAGATTAACTCCCACTTGATTCAAGCAATTGTAGTACCGAGACAATCTGAGCACATGCTCACTGGTTGAGCTATTCTCCTCCATCTTTGTAGGCAAAGTACTGTCAGAGGTCTCCTACCTCTCTACATGGGCATGAGTATGAAATACTAATTTCAACTCTTGGAACATCTTATATGCTCCGTGGCATTCAAAACATTTTTTGAAGTCCCGGTTATAAGCTGTAAAGCATGGTGCACTAAACTACCAAGTAGTCATCATACCGAGCTTTGCCAAACGTTCATAACGTCTGCATATGCTCCTACAATAGGTCCGTCACCTAGCAGTGCATCGAGGACATAATTCTTCTGTGCAGCAATGAGGATAATCCTCAAATCACAGATCCAATCCGCATCATTTCTACTAACATCTTTCAACTTAGTTTTTCTCTAGGAACATATCAAAAATAAACGGGAAAGCTATGTGCGAGCTATTGATCTACAACATAGATATGCAAATACTATCAGGACTAAGTTCATGATAAATTTAAGTTCAATTAATCATATTACTTAAGAACTCCCACTTAGATAGACATCCCTCTAGTCATCTAAATGATCACGTGATCCAAATCAACTAAACCATGTCCGATCATCGCGTGAGATGTAGTTTTCAATGGTGAACATCATTATGTTCATCATATCTACTATATGATTCACGCTCGAGCTTTCGGTCTCCAGTGTTCCGAGGCCATATCTGCATATGCTAGGCTCGTCAAGTTTAACCCGAGTATTTCTGCGGGTGCAAAACTGTCTTACACCCATTGTAGATGAACGTTGAGCTTATCACACCCGATCATCACATGGTGTATCGGCACGACGAACTTTGGCAACGGTGCATACTCAGGGATAACACTTTTACCTTGAAATTTAGTGAGAGATCATCTTATAATGCTACTATCAAACAAAGCAAAATAAGATGCATAAAGGATAAACATCACATGCAATCAAAATATGTGACATGATATGGCCATGATCATCTTGCGCCTTTGATCTCCATCTCCAAAGTACCGTCATGATCTCTATCATCACCGGCATGACACTATGATCTCCATCATCTCGATCTCTATCAATGTGTCATCATATGGTCGTCTCGCCAACTATTGCTCTTGCAAGTATTGCTATCGCATAGCGATGAAGTAAAGCAATTGTATGGCGCTTGCGTCTTATGCAATAAAGAGACAACCATAAGGCTTCTGCCAGTTGCCGATTACTTTAACAAAACATGATCATCTCATACAACAATTTATATCTCATCACGTCTTGACCATATCACTATTGGGGAACATAGTAATTTCAAAAATTTCCCTACGCACATGCAAGATCATGGTGATGCATAGCAACGAGAGGGGAGAGTGTTGTCCACGTACCCTCGTAGGCCGAAAGCGGAAGCGTTAGCACAACGCGGTTGATGTAGTCGTACGTCTTCACGATCCGACCGATCAAGTACCGAATGCATGGCACCTCCGAGTTCAGCACACGTTCAGCCCGATGACGTCCCTCGAATTCCGATCCAGCCGAGTGTTGAGGGAGAGTTTTGTCAGCACGACGGCGTGGTGAAGATGATGATGTTCTACCGACGCAGGGCTTTGCCTAAGCATCGCTACAGTATTATCAAGGTGGACTATGGTGGAAAGGGGCACCTCACACGGCTAAAAGATCAAATCAATTGTTATGTCTCTAGGGTACCCCCTTGCCCCCGTATATAAAGAAGCAAGGGAGGGAGAGGTGGCCGGCCAAGGAGGAGGCGCGCCAGGAGGAGTCCTACTCCCACCGGGAGTAGGGCTCCCTCCCTTTCCTTGTTGGATTAGGAGAAGGGGGAAAGAGAAAGAAGAGAGGAAGGAAAGGGGGGCGCCGCCCCCTCTCCTTGTCCTATTCGGACTAGGGGGAGGGGCGCGCGGCCCTGCCTTGGCCGCCTCTCCTCTTCTCCACTAAGGCCCACTATGGCCCATTAATCCCCCGGGGGGTTCCGGTAACACTCCGGTACTCCGGTAAAATCCCGATTTCACCCGGAACACTTCCGATATCCAAATATAGGCTTCCAATATATCAATCTTCATGTCTCTACCATTTCAAGACTCCTCGTCATGTCTGTGATCACATCCGGGACTCCGAACAACCTTTGGTACATCAAAACTCATATAACTGTCATTGAAACTTTAAGCATGCGGACCCTACAGGTTCGAGAACTATGTAGACATGACTGAGACATGTCTCAGGTCAATAAACAATAGAGGAACCTGGATGCTCATATTGTCTCCCACATATTCTACGAAGATCTTTATCGGTCATACCGCGTAACAACATATGTTGTTCCCTTGGTCATCGGTATGTTACTTGCCCGAGATTTGATCGTTGGTATCTCAATACCTAGTTCAATCTCATTACCGGCAAGTCTCTTTACTCGTTCCGTAATACATCATCCCGCAACTAACTCATTAGTTGCAATGCTTGCAAGGCTTAAGTGATGTGCATTACCGAGTGGGCCCAGAGATACCTCTCCAACAATCGGAGTGACAAATCCTAATCTCGAAATACGCCAACCCAACAAGTACCTTCAGAGACACCTGTAGAGCACCTTTATAATCACCCAGTTACGTTGTGACGTTTGGTAGCACACAAAGTGTTCCTCCGATAAACGGGAGTTGCACAATCTCATAGTCATAGGAACATGTATAAGTCATGAAGAAAGAAATAGCAACAAACTAAATGATCAAGTGTTAAGCTAACGGAATGGGTCAAGTCAATCACATCATTCTCCTAATGATGTGATCCCGTTAATCAAATGACAACTCATGTCTATGGTTAGGAAACATAACCATCTTTGATCAACAAGCTAGTCAGGTAGAGGCATACTAGTGACACTCTGTTTGTTTATGTATTCACACATGTATTATGTTTCCGGTTAATACAATTCTAGCATGAATAATAAACATTTATCATGATATAAGGAAATAAATAATAACTTTATTATTGCCTCTAGGGCATATTTCCTTCAATCACATCACAACATGCCCTGCAAAAATAAGTTAGACGTCCTCTACTTTGTTGTTGCAAGTTTTACGTGGCTGCTACAGGCTGAGCAAGAACCGTTCTTACCTACGCATCAACACCACAACGATAGTTCGTCAAGTTAGTGTTGTTTTAACCTTCTCAAGGACCGGGTGTAGCCACACTCAGTTCAACTAAAGTTGGAGAAACTGACACCCGTCAGCCACCTGTGTGCAAAGCACGTCAGTAGAACCAGTCTCGCGTAGGCGTACGCGTAATGTCGGTCCGGGCCGCTTCATCCAACAATACCGCCGAACCAAAGTATGACATGCTGGTAAGCAGTATGACTTGTATCACCCACAACTCACTTGTGTTCTACTCGTGCATATAACATCTACGCATAAACCTGGCTCTGATACCACTGTTGGGGAACGTAGTAATTTCAAAAAAAATGCCTACGCACACGTAAGATCATGGTGATGCATAACAACGAGAGGGAAGAGTATCGTCCATGTACCCTCGTAGACCGTAAGCGGAAGCGTTATGAGAACACGGTTGATATAGTCGAATGTCTTCACGATCCGACCGATCCAAGTACCAAACGCACGGCACCTCCGAGTTGAGCACACGTTCAGCTCGATGACGTCCCACGAACTCTGATCTAGCAGAGCTTCACGAGAGAGTTTCGTCAGCACGACAGCGTGATGAAGGTGATGATGTTGCTACCGACGCAGGGCTTCTCCTATGCACCGCTACGATATGATCGAGGTGGATTATGATGGAGGGGGGCACCGCACACGGCTAAGGGATCAATGATCAACTTGTGTGTTCTAGGGTGCCCCCCTGCCCCTGTATATAAAGGAGTAAGGGGGAAGCCGGCCAGCCCTGTAGGGCGCGCCAGGAGGAGGAGTCCTCCTCCTAGTAGGAGTCGGACTCCCCTTTCCTACTCCTACTAGGAGGAGGAAAGGAAGGGGGAAGGGGAGAAGGAAGGAGAGGGAGGAAAAGGGGGGCCAGCCCCCTAGTCCAATTCGGTTTGGGCTAGGGGGGTCGCGTGCCCTGCCTCCTCTCTTCCACTACTTGGCCCATTGAGGCCCAATACTTCTTCCCATATTCCCATAACTCTCTAATACTCTGAAAAATACCCGAATCACTCGGAACCTTTCCGATGTCCGAATATAATCGTCTAATATATCGATCTTTATGCCTCGACCATTTCGAGACTCCTCGTCATATCCCCGATCTCATCCGGGACTCTAAACTACCTTCGGTACATCAAATCACATAAACTCATAATACCGATCGTCACCGAACGTTAAGCGTGCGGACCCTACGGGTTCGAGAACTATGTAGACATGATCGAGACACGTCTCCGGTCAATAACCAATAGTGGAACCTGGATGTTCATATTGGCTCCTACATATTCTACGAAGATCTTTATCGGTCAAACCGCATAATAACATACGTTGTTTCCTTTGTCATCGGTATGTTACTTGCCCGAGATTCGATCGTTGGTATCTCAATACCTAGTTCAATCTCGTTACCGGCAAGTCTCTTTACTCGTTCCGTAATGCATCATCCCGCAACTAACTCATTAGTTGCATTGCTTGCAAGGCTTATAGTGATGTGCATTACTGAGAGGGCCCAGAGATACCTCTCCGACAATCGGAGTGACAAATCCTAATCTCGATCTATGCCAACTCAACAAGTACCATCGGAGACACCTGTAGAGAACCTTTATAATCACCCAGTTACGTTGTGACGTTTGGTAGCACACAAAGTGTTCCTCCGGTAATCGAGAGTTGCATAATCTCATAGTCATAGGAACATGTATAAGTCATGAAGTAAGCAATAACAGTAAACTCAAACGATCAAGTGCTAAGCTAACGGAATGGGTCAAGTCAATCACATCATTCTCTAATGATGTGATCCCATTAATCAAATGACAACTCATGCCTATGGCTAGGAAACTTAACCATCTTTGATTCAACGAGCTAGTCAAGTAGAGGCATACTAGTGACACTTTGTTTGTCTATGTATTCACACATGTACTAAGTTTCCGGTTAATACAATTCTAGAATGAATAATAAACATTTATCATGATATAAGGAAATAAATAATAACTTTATTATTGCCTCCAGGTCATATTTCCTTCATCTATGGCATCCCCCTCAAGAAAAACTTCTTCAAAAATAGAATCCAAAACTTGCTTGAACGAAGAGGGTAAGCCAACATAAAAGCTTTTTAGGTATATCTCAATTTGATATTGGTGCACATAGCTAGATCGGATCCTTAATTACCTATCCCAAGAATCTTTCAAAGAATCATCAAGCAAATAACGAAAGATTCCGGGGTCATCTTCATCAAAATTATCCAAACTCTCATTGATAACCCCGGTAGGTCTTTCCATAGCATCATTATTTATGAGCTTAGAAAGGACAGAGAGTCTATCCAAAGTGCAAGAACTCGGGAGAAAAGCCTTACCCCTTTTTGATTCGGCCATGGCGAAAGAAAGGCAACGGGAAAAGGGCGAATGGAAAAGAGGCGAATAAAACGACAAGGGTGAAGTGGGGGAGAGGAAAACGAGAGGCAAATGGAAAATAATGTAATGCAAGGGAGAAGAGTTTATGATGGGTACTTGGTATGTCTTGACTTGTGCGTAGATCTCCCTGGCAACAGTGCCCGAAATCCTTCTTGCTACCTCTTGAGCATGCATTGGTTTTCCCTTGAAGAGGAAAGGGTGATGCAGCAAAGTAGCGTAAGTATTTCCCTTAGTTTTTGAGAACCAAGGTATCAATCCAGTAGGAGACTACACGCAAGTCCCTCGTACCTGCACAAACAATCAAGAACCTTGCAACCAACGCGATAAAGGGGTTGTCAGTCCCTTCACGGCCACTTGAAAAATTGAGATTTGATAAGGATAATAAGATAAATGTTTTCGGTATTTTTGTTGTATAGATTGAAAAGTAAAGATTGCAAACTAAACGGCGACAGAAATAGCTAGTTGACGAGAGATTAATATAAGGGAGAATAGACCCCGGGGCCATAGGTTTCACTAGTGGCTTCTCTCAAGATAGCATAATCTACGGTGGGTGAACAAATTACCGTCGAGCAACTGATAGAAAAACGAATAGTTATGAGAATATCTAGGCATGATCATGCATATAGGCATCACGTCCGTGACAAGTAGACCGAAACGATTCTGCATCTACTACTATTACTCCACACATCGACCGCTATCCAGCATGCATCTAGAGTATTAAGTTCATAAGAACAAAGTAACGCATTGGGCAAGATGAAATGATGTAGAGGGATAAACTCAAGCAATATGATACAAACCCCATCTTTTTATCCTCGATGGCAACAATACAATACGTGCCTTGTTGCCCCTGCTGTCACTGGGAAAGGACACCGCAAGATTGAACCCAAAGCTAAGCACTTCTCCCATTGCAAGAAAGATCAATCTAGTAGGCCAAACCAAACTGATAATTCGAAGAGACTTGGAAAGATATTTAAATCATGCATAAAAGAATTCAAAGAAGAACCAAATATTGTTCATAGAAAATCTTGATCATAAACCCACAATTCATCAGATCTCGACAAACACACCGCAAAAAGAATTACATCGAATAGATCTCCAAGAGAATCGAGAACTTTGTATTGAGATCCAAAGAGAGAGAAGAAGCCATCTAGCTAATAACTATGGACCCGAAGGTCTGAGGTAAACTACTCACACATCATCGGACAGGCTATGGTGTTGATGTAGAAGCCCTCCATGATCGATTCCCCCTCCGGCGGAGCGCCGAAAAAGGCCCCAAGATGGGATCTCATGGGTACAGAAGGTTGCGGCGGTGGAAATAGGGTTTCATGGTGCTCCTGGATGTTTTCAGGGTATATGGGTATATATAGGCGAAAGAAGTAGGTCGGTGGAGCTGCGAGGAGTCCACAAGGGTGGGGGCGTGCCTGGCCCCCTGGGCGCGCCCTCCTACCTTGTGGACGCCTCGCTTCTTCCTTGACGTCCACTCCAAGTCTCCTGGATCATGTTTGTTCAAAAAACGATCCTCGCAAGGGTTTCATTCCGTTTGGATTTCGTTTGATATTTCTTTTCTATGAAACACTGAAATAGGCAAAAAAACAGCAATTTGCACTGGTTCTTCGGTTAATATGTTAGTCCCAAAAATAATATAAAAGTGCATAATAAAGCCCATTAAACATCCAAAACAGATAATATAATAGCATGGAACAATCAATAATTATAGATATGTTGGAGACGTATCATACCGCCAGGTGCTACATAGTGGCTCTGGCGGAGGTGTCATGTTTAGCCTCTTGCTGCTGGATCGAAGGTGGTGCGATAGTGACAGGAGGCAAGCGGTATGGGACATCTTTGTCTTCCGGTGTCTTCTCCTGATGTACCCGATTACCAAGGAGTCGGTAGCCGGATACACGAGGATGGTAGAGACAACTTTAATGACAAGTTTATGCACGCCGGTGAAAACACAAAATCTCTTATCAGGCTATGTCAACGCGCGCTTGTGTCGTCTCCTTGATGAAGGTGGTGGATTGAAGATTGGTTTTGGGGATGAGAATCCGGAGTTCAACCTTGGGGTGGACTCGTCATTATCGGCGCACATGCGGCGAATCCTTCAGAGAAAGATGTTCCAAAGGGCTTTGCACCTCCATTGGCCATGGCTGGCCTGGTGTGACGCAGATCGTCCCTGGATGGGCTTGGGAAATCCTTGTGACGAAGGCAACACGGACCTCTTCTATTAGCTGACTACTATTACGGTGGGCATTGGGAAAACTGCAATTTTTTTGGCTCTTTATACGTCCTAGACATACTTATTTATAATTTTTTCTTTTTTCATGCTATATTTATATCATAATTGTATAGTTTTGTCACAAAATTTAATTATTTTTCTTTACTGACCACTTAATGTAGTGCCAAGGGCTAGTTGCTGTTTTTGGACTTTTTAAAGAAAACAAATTTTCAAGGAAAAAATCAACAAAAAATATGTTGCGAAGTTTCAAGTAAGGGGTTAAGAGGGAAGGTAAAGAGGAGAGTGTGATCTCTCAACACACGTCCTTGCATGGTTAAGATACGCCAAGGGGTGGAACAATGTCATAGATGGCAGATATGCCGACGGCTGTGTCGTTAGCGTAGGCAACCGGCAGGGAGCACCTAGGGGGCACTACGTGTTAGACCTATGCCGACGGTACAACTGTCGGCATATCTCCGGTCAATGCTGATGGCTGTACCATCGGCATAGCTCTGCGTCGTGGCTAATGTTGGTGTAGGCACATGTCCGAACGGAGTTTGACGGGCGTGCTGCCATTTTCTTTTTTTGCCGACGGGCATCTGAGGTTTACCGAAGGAATTTACGGCGACGGGTATATGCGATGGCAACCGTTAGCATAGCCTATTCCGACGGTTTTTGAGCCTTTCCCGACGGATTTTGCCGTCGTTATATACATGAAATCTTGTAGTGAAGACCAGTGTTTATGTAATGGCAACATATGTTATCGCTTCAGTGATTGTAGTCGTCGCTAGGTGGTCTACGGATTTGAATGTAATTTTTACTTCTGGAGTTTTTTGTACTAACTTGACAGATGATGAATAGATACATAGTTTTCTCGCACAAAAAAACACATGTTACCTAAGTAAAATAGAAATGTTTACTAATGAGTATCTAGAGGAGTTCTTTTTACCATGTTGGTATATGGAGGACAGGGCCACTGCCCCGTGATCGAGAAGAGGAGAGCCTCAAATACTATGTTACAATGGTATTCACAATACTATTATACATTATGTCCAAAATATTATTGAATATGTGAAAAAATAAATCTTAGATAGCAGAGAAATCTATAGCATAGACCAATATCGTGTATTGCCTATCTCCCGCCGATAAATATCATACATGTTGTACTAGATCCTACTAACTAGATTTTATATATTAATTTCGTGAACAATGTTTTATCTTAGAAACTAGGAGGAGCTCTTTTATACACCACCGGACGAAACTAACTTTTTCCAGATGTGCATATCAAACCATCAAATCCTGTTTATGAGAAGTACAGTCGCAAGCATTTTCATGTTCATCGGTGATTAATATAAATGGTGATATCGAATACAGACCATGCACATGTTATCACTTTATTATTGAACCCACATTGCTAGAAACATTTCCCCATGATTTGATTTATAATGTAGAAGTTTCTATAATTATATGTACGAAAACCACTATTAAGATATTAATCTGACCTAAGTTTTATTGATATCCAACATGATTAATGTTTATATATATTTATAACTTATGTAAGTATGAAAAATGATTCAAACATAATTGTTGTTATAACAAATAGGTTACATTTTACCATTCCAATAACTATAATACAACCATATAAAAATCATTATATTTAATATTTTATTATATGCTAAACTATGACACATAGGCATATAAACTATGATAAAAATAATTTAAAAAAAATATAAAAGTTTAGTATAAAAATGTTGATGCAACTTCGGAAAAATGATCCACTTTCGTAGCCGTATTATTCTTGTTTATCATGAGAAAAATAGAGTTTGAAGACCATTGTGATTGACTTACCACGAGTACCTCGTCAGAGGCAAATAACATTCTCTTTAAGACCTGAAGCACGTAACATCCTAATGCCAGACTTTATGACTTCACCTTTTGAGTTGTGGCATTCGCATAAATGATCATAAGAATTAACCATATCAAAATATTCCTCGTTACTCTACCGTGTTGCATCAATGAGGAACACGACATGTCCAATTAATTTTTTCTTGTTATTGCCGCCATATTTGAATGATCTATATGGTTTATAAAACTTGCACATATTTCAGGTTAGCCAGCTTTTTCCCACTGAAATTGTACCCACGAGCACATCATCCTCAGCTATGGAAGTAGAGATTATCTGAAAATCATTCCGCGGAATTACAATAACATCATCCACCTTGTGAATTTTGTTTAGCTGTAGAACAATAAGTTACTGATTATAATTGAATCCCTCTACAGTTATGCAAATAAAATAGGTAAGCATGTGTACATATCACGTCATAGGGTATCGGGCCCAACTAGATAGGTTCTAATTGCTTTTATTGCTTTCTAAGTCAAATTAGTTTGGTTAGTTCATGATACGTCCCCATTGTATTTACTTTTCCAAACACTTTTACTCTTGTTTTGAACTATAATTTGCCTGCTTTGAATGAAACTAACCCGAACTGACGCCATTTTCAATAGAACTACCATGTTGTTGTTCTTTTATGCAGAAATAAAAGTTCTCGAAATTGGACGAAACTTTCTGGAGATTTTTTATGAAATAAAAAAAATACTTGAGCCAAGACCCACTGGAGGGTGCCCTGTTGCCCGCAAGGCAACAGGGCGTGACACCCCCAGGCACGCCAGGTTGCCTTGTGGGCCCCATGGGGCTCCGCTGACCCTAATCTCAAGCCTATAAATTCCTTTTCCCTAAGAAAAAAATAAGAGAAGATTTTTCATTGCGTTTTTCTATATGGAGCCGCCGCCACCTCCTGCTCTTCATCGGGAGGCAAGATCTGGAGTCCGTTCGGGGCTCTGAAGAGGGGGTTCATCTCCATCATCACAAACCCTTCTTCATCACCAATTTCATGATGCTCACCACTGGACGTGAGTAATTCCTTGGTAGGCTTGCTGGACGGTGATGGGGTTGGATGAGATTTATCATGTAATTGAGTCAATTTGTTAGGACTTGATCCCTAATATCTATTATGTTCTGAGATTGATGTTTATATGACTTTGCTATGCTTAATGCTTGTCACTAGGGCACAAGTGCCATGATTTAAGATCTGAACCCTTTATATTTTCATGAATATATTTGAGTTCTTGATCATATCTTGCAAGTTATACACATTTATTACGTGTTATGATCTGCATATCCCAAGGTGACAATAGTTGGGATACTTTCCGGTGATGACCGTACTTTGAGGAGTTCATGTATTCACTATGTGTTAATTCTTTGTTCCAGTTCTGTATTAAAATGAGGCCTTAATATGGACCCCGCTGCCACGGCAGGGTAGGACAAAAGAGGACATGCAAGTTCTTATTATAAGCATGTATGACTATATACGGAATACATGCCTACATTACATTGATGAATTGGAGCTATTGTGTACGCTCTAGGTTGTGACTATTATATAATGAATGTCATCCAACACAAATATCCATCACCGATCCAGTGCCTATGCTTTTCATATATTGATCTTTGCTAAGTTACTTTCGCTGCTGCCACTGTTACAATCACTACAAAAACTGCTACTGTTACGGTTACTACTGCTATCAAACTATCATACTACTGATCATCTTGGTGCGGATATTTAGTTCTCTAGATGTGGTTGAATTGAAAACTCAACTGCTAATACTCACAAATATTCTTTGGCCACCCCTTTTGTTGAATCAATAAATTTGGGTTAAATAATCTACCATCTAAAACTGTTGTGATCCCTTATACTTGTGGGTTATCAGTTCAGATTCTGTATTTCTATCTAGATCTTTCCTTGTTAGTTGTGTCTTCAGGTCTTTCTACACTACTGCCAAGTTGTGCTATAAATCTCCTCCGGTCGTAGCGGTGCCCAAGCCTAAACCCCTTCGCCCTCACCCTCCTATGACCCACAACTACTCCCTTCGTAACCTAGGACGTGACATCAGTGGCAGAGCTTGAGGCCCATTGTTGGGCGGGCTGGGCAGGCCTAATAGAACTGATGTTAAAAGGCCTATGAGTAAAAAAATAGTGTATAAATGTCAAAATGATGGGTGGCCCATGGCCCATTCGGCCTTGTTGAAGCTCCGCCAATGTGTGACAGACGATACTACTCCATGTAGAAAAATAATCAAACATTTCCTAGTTGGAAATACCTGGATATTTTTATTTACTATACTATGACCTAGGGAGTTTTAGTCATCAATGAATCATAAGTGCTGAGGGATATTCTCAACAACAAGTTTGACTAAAAATACCATTACATTATTAGGATGCACAAGTCCAATTTCCTGCAGGATCAATGTCGTGTGCACGAACCGATTGTAACAAATGCTTTTGGTGGGGTCATACTCAATGAACTTCGTCTGAATGTATCATCCAGGTACAAGGGATTCAAAACACTGACAAGATTTGGATCTCCCTTCATCAGAGCAGCTTCATAGCATGCCATGAAATGAAGCCCGTGCACATAAGCATAAGCTACACAGAGTCGTGCGTAAAAAACAGTATAGCAACATTTTACCCAAATGTTGAGGATTGAAAATCAAAACGAGCTTCACAGGTACTGAATTATGAGAAGATGGATTTACTAATACAAAAACTTAATTTTTTCCTTCATAATGTGTTTTTCCTAGAAGGTAATGATTATTTGGTAATATATCACCATACGAAATTCGAAAATCCCCTGTAAACTAATAAAGGGAAATAAATTGCGTAAGTAATTAAGCAGGAGGTTCATGTCACAACAGGAAAAAAGAGAGCAAGTAATCAACAAATTCATTTTGAAAAAGTGCAGCTGTTACCTTTTTCCCACAATTACATGTCTCTTTTGAAAGCATGAAAAGGTTGTGCCTAGTTGGGCAGTTTGTCTGTGCACATCTTGTGCAGATCCAAGACTTTTTTTTTGCGTGGAAGATCCAAGACTTATTAAGCTCACCTGAACTACCCCAAACATGTTTGATATGTGGAGGCATATTGTGAACCTGCAAATTGGAAATCAATAAATATTTGTTCTTAGTTCATTCGGGTGATGCATGTGTGGCATGAAACTGAATAACCAAAGATCTCTACTCCTAAAGGGGAGTTGGTAGTCTGGTACCTCAATTTATTTTCATTTGGGTTTTTTTTGTCTCACCTCCCACCACCATCTATCGCTGTGTTTTTCTCTCTCCTATTAAAAAAACCAACATGTAATCCTAAAGGGGAGTTGGAAGCCTGGTATCCCGGTTTATTTCCGTTCATTTTTTCCGTCTCACCTCCTACCAGCATCTATTGTGTGTTTTTCTCTTTCCTATTAAAAAAACAAATCCTATTAAATGGGAGATCTTGTTTTGTACTTGGCAGGTCATGATCCAATTCAATCACGTAAATAATAGGTTCGAAAATTGCACCATATATGTGACCATCTTCCTAAAAGACGCACATAATATTCTGGACTGAATCGGGTCTTGCTGCATTTTTCAAGAATTTGGCAAGATAGAGAGGACTGCTTCTCATGATTTTGTGTAGAGGCGGGCACCTAGTGTGATCTTCTTTCAGTCACACACGTCTGACACAGAAGTACTAGCACACGAGACTTGTCCTCCTATCTTCTGTACTTCCGAATATCTCATGACGCATACGTATCAAGTCTCATGTACCCTGGTTCTCCCAATATTGTTCCTAGTAGAGTACCCGCGTGGTGCTTCAGGAGAACAAAATATCATTTTAATCAAAAATATCTTTATTATGTTTTGAAGAGGGCAAAACTACACATGTAATTTTTGAACACATTCATGTTCACAGAATTAATTGGGTTTTTAAAGATTACCTAGGGCATCTCCAACCCTGATCCTCAAAGCGGACACTGTATCCGTTCACGGGTCAGTGTGGAACAGTCCACCGCATTGACGCGGGAGGCGGACATCCAACCCTGTCTGCATACATTTCAAAGCGGATTTCAACAAACCGGACGAAATTCATGCAAACCAAATGTTTTTCATATAAACCGAACGAAAACATTTACATTGTGGACATATTTCAACTAAACTATAGTAGATTAAGCTAGGCTATTCTAACATAGTCTTTCGCCAACTGTGGCGGAGCCTGTTCCCCAAGAAATGTCTTCCCCATGTCCGCCAACAAGCTCACCAGACCATCATCAGTCCCAGAGCTAGATGCTTCATCGGGAGGGGAAGAATAGCCTCTGCCTCCCGAAGGACCGGATCAATGGTTGGTTTTTGGGCTGGGGAAGACAGTCGCATACGCCCTGACGAAGCGGGCAAGTCACCGGTTGTGTAACCCGACAAAAGTCACCGGTTGTGTAACCCGACCAGACGGTGGTGTTGGCCTTCCTGGGACCCAAGCGGCGGCGGTCTCCCATGGTCTACTTTTCCTCACTATCAGCAGCGGCCGTAGACGTGCTGACTTCGTCATCGTGGCAGCGGGGCGCATCCGAGCGGAGTCGGCGACGTCGTCGTTGGTGCCCCAGTCAAATTCCTCCACAGTCACATCAACCTGCACGAACATGCCTTCTTTCTCAGCTTATTGGACGCGGTGCCACCATCGCTCACGCAGATTGGGTGGGTAGAGGCATAGGACGGCCTGGATGGGCTAGGACGGCCCATCGTCATGTCATCCTAGACCGGCGATAGCGGTGATGCCGGCTCTGAAGAGCTGCCGGCAAGCCAACCAGTATTCGGTTGGCATGACAGGCCACAGAGTCGGCTGCAAATGCCGAAGAGTTCCTTCTTCTGCTTACCGGAGAGGCTGTCTCACAGGGCTTTGGAGCTTGAGGTCATGCCATGTGTCCTGCAAAGAGGAGATGGAGAGCGGAGGTGTGGTGCGGCTGTTGCTCGACACCTGACCACATTTAAATAGCGGGCGGATGCCAAGGTGAGGTGTTTAATGCCGGCCAGCATGTAGACGGACGTGTGGCGCTCGGGGCCCCAGGGTAGGTTCCTCAGCAGGCGCGCCAATTTAACGAGTGTAGGCGGATGGACAGATGATGTTTTAATGCGGAGCAAAGACGCGTGTAACGGGCGAGGCTCTCGGCCGGCGTGTGTTTCAATTCCGGCTTCAGTGAGAGGTTACATCCGTTATGGGCTGACATGAATGCAGCACGATCGTTTCGGGCAGGAAAGGGTGCGGTGGAGGGAAAGGGTTTTGGGTGGGCCTGTGAGATGCCCCTAGTAAACTGTACTACTATGATGCAATGAAGACTGCATGTGCTTGGGCTGCATGATTGACGTGTACTATGCTACAGTTTTCATGTGCGGGACTGGATAGAAAATATTTCATGACGTGTGCGTATCAATTTTTATGTGTGCATGTTGTGTGCACTGCACTGAATTAACCGTAGCCCATGTGTGCTGTTCAGCCTCTTATAAAAGGATAGAGAATGGGGACTGCGCACTGCACCTATACATTGCAACACTAAAGCTAGCTTTGAGAAGAGAAAAAAGCCAAGAGAAGAAGAAGAAGATGGACAGTGGCGGTTCATCCGGTGGAAACAACCAAGGCAAGAAAAAGGGCAAGAAACGTGTGCTGACCGCTGGTAAGTGAGATCTTTCTTGTTTGATTAAGTTTCTTGCATAACTATGGTTGTATACTACGTACCTGCAATTTTTCGTGAGGAAATATGCTTGATAAGTTTGTGTTCCCTTTTTGTACATTGATTCCCTTTTTCTTTTCCCATATGGTCATGGAATGCATAACTTTGCGCAGATTTAAAGACTAAATATAATACTTGGTCATGTGTACAAGCTTGATTTTTGGTTTTTGGACCTTTTCTTTCTTTTTGAAGAACCGGAAAATAAACCTTTTGAGCTATTCACGTCCCAAGCTCACTTTGTAGTTAACGAGAATTAATATGCTATTCGTGTCCGATAATGCATGGCCTCCTATATAGGAAACGATTTGATCTTCTCTATTCACCAGTTCCTAAAAAATTGTTTGGGCTTGCTAGACATAAATCGTGTCAATATATTTTGCTTGATTACACAAGTTTAATTAGGAGAGGTTAACGATGCATTTGATGTGCATACAAATCTTTCTACCATGCAGAAGAGCTGGAAAACCGGCGGCTTGAGAACGTGCAGCCTACCTCTTGGGACGATGAATGTACGTATGGCGCGCCGTGTTTGTTCTCTCTAGGTGCATTTTTCTTAGCTTTGAGTGGACATGCGAATTAATTTTGGTCTGTACTGTGTGCTTCCTGCAGGGATTGTAACACTGAACATCACAGATAATGTGGTGGAGGATGAAGACACTAGCAGCATCGTGAGCAGTTTCTCGACAGACAGCCCCTTCTCGATAGACGCCGAGGAGGAGACTGACAAGGAGGAGGCTGACAATGAGGAGGAGGAGGAGGCTGACAAGGAGGAGGAGGAAGAAGAGGAGGAGGAGGAGGAAGAGGCTGACGGAGACGGTGACAAGAAAAAGGAGGAGGAGGATCAGACTGACGACGATGATGGCGACCAGACTGACGATGGCAATGGCGAGGACCTCAGCTAACTCCAAGCTCTGCTTAAGACAGACTAAATGATTTGCTGGTAATAAGAAGCCTTATGCATCTTCTGGGCAGCTATATTATGTATATCCGAAGCCTTGTTGTGTTAGTATCGGAACCCTGCATGCACGTACGCATGCTTATTTATGTATGTCTGTGTACCACTATGTTTCTGTCTAAAGTATGCGAGTGAAACATTCTAATTTGGGGACATTTTATTTGTCGAGTAATTATGCGTCGCACACATTCTGTCCTGAATAAACCATCCAAGAGAGTTAATAATGATGATCTGCACTTGCAGAGTAAACATTCTTATTACGATGTATTCCTGTGTTCCACAAACTATTTGATCACATTTGATTCCAACAGACTTGCTGATTTCCAAAGAAACAAACTAGCTTTTCCTTTTTCCAACACGGGCAACCCCTTTCCATTTGCGCTCAACGGAGAATCGCCATCGAAGCTCTCGCTACAGGGTGAAAACCTGACCACCTACAACTACAACAATAGAGTTCAGTGAAGTAGAAAGAACTATGAGACAAAAAGGACCACAACGCCTAAAGGAGGAGAAAAAAATACAGCACCGCCTGAGGCAAGCAATACACAAGACCCCTTGACCTTGCTATCCTCGACCTCAATAAGTTCGAGAGGGCGGGGGGTTGCTCGGGCGAAACCCTAGCCGCAGCTACCCACCCGGCAGGCGGCGGGTCCTCGCCTCCTGTCTTCTCCCGCGACAGTAGGCCTCGGCCGAAGCGCGTCCATCGGCCCTGGACGGCAGGCGCAGATGGCGGAGCATGGACGTGGGGTGCTGGACCGGGGGGTTTTTTTTTTAGAAAAATTCTTGATCTATTCATCAACTATCAAGATAGTACAAAGAACACCAGAAATAAAAAATATATCCAGATCCATATACCACCTAGCGAAGATTACAAACACTGCAGCGAGTGCCGAAGGCGCGCCGCCGTCTTCGCCCCTCCCTCATCGGAGCTGCGCAAACCTTATTGTAGTAGACAACCAGAAAGTCGTCATACCAAGACCTCATAGGACCCACACACCAGAAGAGCAACCGCCACCGATGAAGAGAAGTGTAGGTCGAAAGAATCCAACCTGTAGACACACGAGCTCAGACAAGCTGAGATAGGATCCATGTGGATCAACCGAAGACAAGCACTGACCGAATCCCGTGAGATCCGCTGGAGACAAACCTCCACACACCCTCCGACGATGCTAGAAACACCATCGGGACGGGAACTAGGCAGGGAGAATCTTATTCCATCTTCGGAGAGCCGCTGCCACCTCGCGCTCTCTAATCAGGATACAAACCCTACCAAAATTTTAAAAAACTTGAAAAAACGAATCCCTCATGCCAGCTAGGGCTGGGATCCACCACGCCTCCATGACCCTAAGACCGGCGACGGCATCGGCGGGAGGCACGAGAAACACTAGCCAAAGGCTCGTTCTTCCACGGGAAGAAAGAAAACTCGGCAATCCTTTTGACCACAAGATTATTCCAGATGAGCGTATCAAACCATCATATCTTGTTTAAAAGAAATACAGTCGCAAGCACTTTCATGTTCATCGGTGATTACAAATAAGTGGTGATATCTACTACGGACCATGTGCAAGTTATCACATTATTACTGAACCCACATTGCAAGAAACATTTTCTCATAATTTGATTTATAATGTAGAAGTCAATTTCTATAATTATCAACTATTTCACTAAGCTCCCTAGGGGTAAATCGCCTATGAAGCGATTGAGGCGCTGTCGAATCGTTCCCTCACATTGATTTTGACCTGGTCGTCGAAATATCTCAGGTGCGCTGCGTGGGCTGGCTCGTTCTAAGGGCCCGTTCGCCAGTGATGTAGAGGTATAGGCCCATCCTGTTGGTGAGTGTACATCTTTCCTTGTCAATGTAGCGATGGCGTTTGTCTAAAAAAACGTAGTGAGGGCGTGGCGGCTCCAGGAGAGGAATTTCCTAACGGACGCTCTTTCGTCAAGTTGTCGCTGCTCGCACAGAGGCGAGCGACCTGGCAACTGAGATGGGCCGGCCCAATTTTCTAACGTACGCACGCACGCGCTACAGTAGCCTGTTTTGGGAACCTTCTAGAAGGTTCCTGACCGGTTTTCACTGCTTTTTTTTTATTTTTTTACGTTTCTTTTTTCTGTTTATTTTTTTCCTTTTTATTTACATATTTGTTTATTATTTCATTTATTCTATTTCTTTTCTAATTCCTTTTTATTCTGCATTTTTATGTTTCTAATTTTGTTTCAGATTTCAAAATTTGTTTGAAAATACAAACAAATTCCCTGTAATTATTTTTTTTCACAAATTTAGAAATAATTTTGATTTAAAAAATGTTCGCATAGTTCAAAAAAAAAATTCCTTTCTAAAAATATTCTTGCTTTAAAATTGTGTTCCCAAATAGTACAAAAATGTTCGCAAATTTCAAACAACACTATTTCCTTATTTTATTCATAGTTTCAAAATTTGTTCACATATGCAAAAAAAATTCCCTTTTTCATAAAATGTCCATGTTTTCAGAAATTGATCCGTTTTTTCAAAATTTGTTCACCAATTCAAAAAAGTTTCCATTTTTTTTAATTTTGTTCACAGATTGAAAAATTGTTCACATCTTTAAAACTTGTTCACGATTCTAAAAATAAGTTCCCGTTTTTTAAAAAAGTTGACAATTCTAAATTGTTCCCGTTCTCAAAATTTGTTCACAAATTTGAAGATGTTAATTTTTTTAAGTGTTCAAAATTGAAAAAATGTTTGCATTTTGTCAAAACTTGATCGTTATTGTCAAAAATTGTTGGGATTTAAAAAATATTCTTGTTTTTTCAGTATTTGTTCACAAATTCAAAAAATGTTCATGTTTTTGAAAAAAAATCACTATTCAAAAACTTGTTCACATTTTCAAAAAGAATAGTTTTTACCAAAAATTGATCGTAATTAAAAAATGTTCATGTTTTTCAATATTCTTCCACAACTTCAAAATTGTTCCTGTTTTCAAATTTGGTTGCAAATTCAAAAAGTAGTTAACTTTTTTAAAACTTGTGTGGGTTCTGTCAAAAACGTTCGTACTTGTAAAAAATGTAATCAAAATTTACAAGAAAATATCGGAAAAAAGAAAAAAAAATCCAATCTGCCGGTGTGACTAGGTCTAAAGTGTTCACATTGCCTAAAAATAGTTTCGTTGCTTAAAAAATCAAATCTTGGAGGGGGGCTGCTATGGAGGGATTTGTTGTGCGCGGGTGGTTTCGCTACTGCTTCCTAGAGCGGGGACGAGGGTTTCACTGCGTATTGCTGGAGGAGAGGTCGAGGGGCTCGTTGCGGTTTGCTGGAGCGGCTGGCGGTGTGGGCGAGGGTGCTTCTGGCGGCGCTTTTTCGTCCAGGGGCTCGCCGCTGCTGTTGTAGCCCACACCATTGGAGGAGAGCTCTTGCTTCCTCGGCTGTTTCGGCGAACATACGCAACGGCCATGTAGGTTTATTTCCCGTAACGTACTCTTTCTTTGTTTCTGTTGGGCGGTGTTCTTGTGGTGGTTCTTTGCCGTCGGTGTCGTCCGATTTGGCTTTTTGGTTGCTAGGGCTCCAAGAGTTATGCAACTAGCGTCCTCGCATTCTAAAAATCGTTGCGCCTCCTATCTGCAGAGTTGGGCTTAATTGGGGGGCTTTGTGTGGTCTTCGCGTGCAGAGGGGGGGCAATTGGGGGAAGTAGTGAAACCATGCATCTGCGGTCATTTGAGAAGAGGCAACTTGGGGTTGCTCTGTCGCCACTCTGTCCGCATCTTTGATGCGTCCCTTCTTGCTTCCCCTCGTTGGTTAGGACAGAGGAGATCAAATTTACCCCAAGTTTGAAGAAAGTTCATGTTGGTTTCTTCTTTTTCTTGTTCTGAGATTGTTGCTCTTGTTTGATTGTTCTGTGCCGTACCTAAATCAAACTTTACAATTAGCATATAATCTAATAGACCATATTCTTGATTGGGGATTGTATCTAAAGGACTAGGAATGCTTCTGTTATATTTGTGGTCTGGTACTACTCTTGAGCTGGTGCATGACAAGTGCTTCTTTCTTTTTATCCTTCCATTTATTTGTTGTTTGGAAAGAGGAGGTTCATATTATTCTATATAACCCCTTCTTGAAATTTACAAGTAGCATGCTGCATTGATGGCTATTTGCTGCAATAATTAAAGGGACTATGCGTGTTTTTAGAGCTACTATGATTTCCCTGTCCAAATATGGATGTATTTTGGTTTGCTTAATTATGAGGTTAATTATCCTTTTGCCCTCAGTGGTGTCCATGTGCTCAGTTTTGCCCTCAGATGCGAATTGTGCTCAGTTTTGCCCCTAGTCCATGCACAGCTACTATGACGAGGCCAAACGGTCATATTTGAGTCCATTCCGTCTGCCGACGTTAGTGGTTGTGGGTCCGGAACTTATACGTGGGATCGCGTGGACGTGGGTCCGGAGTTGACATGTAGGCCCGTGCAACTAAATCCCCAAATCATTCATAGGATTCTAGCTCACTCTGCCCATCCGCCGGCCGGCCGTCCTACGCCGCAGCCAGCACCTGCCCCGCCACCAGCTGCACGGCCTGCTCCGCCGCTACCGTCCTGTGCCAATGCTCCACTGCTACCTGCGATGCCCGCCACCTTCCTGCGATGCCACGGGTGGGGCACCCACCACCTGCTCGACCTGCGGCGCGGCCTCCTTCCGTGCGCCCGGCCGGAGCGCTCAAAGGTGGGGGCTGCTGGAGCTGTTTGAACTAGGAGGAAGAACCCCATGGCGAAATGGCGAGCAGCGGCGACCCCAGAGTATTTGGCGAGGCAGACATCGGGCCGGAGATCCGCCGCGTCCACGACTAGGTTCCCGAGGGGTAAGTCACGCATCCTGTTTAGATTGAGCTTAGTTGTCATTTGAAAAGTCGATTCGAGTAGGTTTGCCCAATTAGTGTGCTGATTGCGTCTCTGTTTTTCGTCGGTTAGGATGGAGTTGTGGTTTGCTTTCTTGGTGCACATTAGAAGGGACCGGTACATGTTCGATGCAAAGGATAAGAAGAAATACCAAGGAGGTTTCGATTATCGGTTGCCAATGGCTAGTAATTCGAGTTTCAGACAATTTGGGGAGGTAATTTGTAGCCAATATCCTTGGGGTTTGCTTGATGAAGTGGTATACAAATACTATGATGGGGAAAAGAAATGGGTGACACTTAGTAATGATGAAGAGCTGGCTACCATGTTTGCTAGGCATAAAGAGAAAGATAATTTTCATGTGAGGCAGCAAATTGATGTGCTTGACCAGGCATTTGGACCTAGGATGACGGGTGCAACATCTCGGGGAGAACCAAGTTGTCGTGATGGCATCTCTAGCCAGAACAATTCAGTTGGTGTATGGCGACGTGGTGGCTCGACAAGTGTGGGCAACGGTAGTAGGGTCCCCCTTGAAGTGGAGCCTGATGACTACAATTCTGGGGTTGATGAAGAGAAGCTATATTATGATGTTATTCGGAATTTACGACATGCACCTTGGGCTGAAAACCAAGATGAGGCTCACAATGTAGTCCGTGTGGATGATGACGCGGTGGGTGAGGACGAAGACCTTGTAGCTGTTGAATGGGACCCTTTGAACCCTCATATGGAAGAAGGTGTCGTTTTTGCATCCATGAGTGAGTGTAGAAATGCACTTGTGACATACTGCATCAAGGTAGAACGTACTTTCAAAGTTGACAAGAGCGATCAAGTACGTTATAAAGTGCACTGTCCGACTGAGGGTTGTCCATGGAGGCTGCTCGCATCTAAAATGCAAAATAACACTAATGTTCAGGTCAAAGTGAACCCTTTTAAGCACACATGCCAGGAATCAACCCTTAGGAAGGATACAATCAGTAGAGCCAAGTCAAGATGGGTGGCAGAAGAAGTAAAGAAGTGGGTGAAAGAAAACCAGCAAGTGGGTCCAAAGGAATTGCAGAAGAACATCAAAGATAAGTTCAAGATAGATTTACCATACATGAGGTTGTTCAACGGTAAACAACATGCTATGGATTCTATTTATGATAACTAGCAGGAAAGTTTTCAATTGTTGTATTCATTCAAAGGTGAAGTGGAGAGGACAAGCCCAGGTAGTATTGTAGATATTGATCACCACACCGTGGAGTACACATTCAGGGGAGTGACAAAGACCAAGGAATGCTTTAGGAGGGTTTTTGTCTGCTTTGAGGCTTGTCGCCGGGGTCTTTTGGCAGGCTGTAGGCCTTATTTGTCTATTGATGCCACTTTTCTCACAGGGAGGTTTAAAGGACAATTTTGTATTTCCGGTTGCCTACGGTGTGCTGGAGACCGAGTCTGAGGAGAGCTGGACTTGGTTTTTGCATAATCTGCGTCGGGCTATTGCACATCCCAATGGGTTGGTCATTCATACAGATGCCTGCAAAGGTTTAAAAGTGGCCATGGACAATGTGTTCCTTGGAGTAGAGCATAGGGAATGCATGTGTCACCTTGCTGCAAATTTCATGAAGAAATTCAAAGGAAAGGTGTATACCGACAATTTATGGCCAGCATCTTTGACTTGCAGTGTGAAGAAGCACAACTACCACTTGAGGCAGTTATACATGAATCCCAAAGTGAAAGAATACTTGGAAACACACCACTCCAAGTTATGGGCCAGAAGCCAATTCAGTGAACTGAGCAAAGTTGACTATATGCATAATAATCTAGCAGAGTCTTTCAACTCAATGATCCATAAACTAAAGGGTCATTATGTGGTGGATTTGCTTGACATGATAAGGATAGAATACATGAAGAAATTTCATTATCGTGCAGGAATAGCTGAGGCAAAATTCATGGGCCACATTATCATCCCTGCCGTGATGAATGAACTGAAGCAGAAAACAACAGGCTTGGAAATGAACATGACTCTTTGCTCGGGTACCACAGCAGAGACATCATATTTGGATAAAGAGAAGAGGGAATGGAGATATCCAGTGGATTTAGAAGCTAGAACTTGCAATTGTAGGCAATGGCAGATAACTTGGTTGCCATGCATTCATGCCTTGTTTTTCATCACTTCTCTCACAGGTCCAGCAGGGAACATATAGCAGTATGTGCATGATTGCTACTATTTTGCAAGGTTCAAAGCCACATATGTTTATGCCTTGCCTACTATGGAGGGAAAACAACAATGGGACATAGTGGACCCTGGATTCAAGCTTTGCGCTCCAGTTCTGAAGAGAGCAGCAGATAGACCAAGGAAGAGTCGAATCAGACCTCGCAGCGAAGGAGTTGGACTTGGAGTGAGGAAGCGTAAGTTCACAAGGTGTGGTGGGTCTGGTCATTTCGGTAAGTATTGTGATAACACAATAGATCCAGCGTTCAGAGAGAGTTTCGATGAAGGCTTCGGTGAAAATGTTGGTCAGCAGCCGATTGCCTCAACAGATGATGAAAATGATGGTCAACAGCCAGTTGCATCAGATGAGGATTTTGACGAGGTTCCAAATGATGATGGTCAACAGCCGCATGATTTTGATGATGATCCAAAATATCCTCCAAATAATGATTCAAGTGAGGCTCCAAATGGCGATCATGGTGATCCAAGTGAGGCTCCAAATGGTGATCATGGTGATCCAAGTGAGGCTCCAAATGATGATCCAAGTGAGGCTCCAAATGGTGACCAACCTTCTGTTGTTGTGAGTTCTGCTAGGTATGTAAATATTGCAAGGGTCAAATACTACTGTACATTTATCACTTGACATGATCTCATTACCCTTTATGTTTTGCACAACTTTATGGTAGGTTTGAAGAAGACGCGCAAGGTACCGACAACCAAGAGGAGAAGAGAAGAAGCAATGAGCACAAAGTGCACGAGGAGCAAAGTGATGGCAAGAAGCTCAAGGAACAGACAGAAGCCCCAACGCTATTCATGAATAATTATGAAACATTATGAATAATGTTGTATTTCTGTTGGATGATGTTGGACCTATGTTAGAACTATGTTTGAATGAGGTTGGACCTATGAATAATGTTGTATTTCTGTTTTTGATTTTTTTTGAATTTTTTTTTTGCTCGTTTGAATTCTGGTCAAACCTAACTTTGACCAAGATGTAAACAAGTCTAGAACATCAAAATGAAAAAAATAAGCCTGGATCCTTAGTCAATCCAAAATGAAGATGTGGCGAGGTTTTTGAAATTTTCATGAAAAATGTGCTAAAAAGAGGGGTCCAAAAGTAGGGTAAACGGCCTCATTTCTAAGCAAGCTTTTTTTCAACCTTGTCTATATATACAGACTATGTGTGCTGGTTTTTCCATTTTTTATTTTTTTTAATTTGTTTTGCTCATTTGAATTCTGGTCAAACTTAACTTTGACCAAGATTTAAACAAGTCTAAAACATCAAAATGAAAAACTAAGCCTGGATCCTTCTTAGTCACTCCAAAATGAAGCTGTGGTGAGTTTTTTGAAATTTTCATGTTCATTTCCCCAAAACACTTCTCTTCACTTCATACAAGAGAGTTTGAGATACTCGGGATATCACATAATACACATGAACTTATCGTTTAAATGTATGTAAACCTTGTTTATCAACTTAAATCGTTAGTATATGACATAAGAAGACTATGTGCGCAGGTTTTTCATTTTTCTGATTTTTATTTAATTTATTATGCTCATTTGAAATCTGGTCAAACATAGCTTTGACTGCTCCAAACCCCTCCCAAACCCCGCTAACCCTAGCGCTGAACAAGGACCATCCATCTAACCCTAGCAGCGATCAAGGGTCGTCGATCTAACCCTTCTAGAAGGAATCTACGGGGAGGGGGTGATCCACGAGATGCAATCTGATTGGCAGGGAGATTTTTTTAACAAATACCGGGCGCGCTAGATGGACCGTTGGGCCGTCGCGTTGTCTGGGCCTGAGACCGTAGTAAATTACCCGTCTCAGCCTTTCCATGCATGCATGCATGGGAAGGGCGGCGACCTGGGTTTGCATGCGCGAGAGGCGGACGTGCATGCATGCGAGCGAGGCAAGCTAGGCTAGCGAGGCGAGCTAGGTGGCCATGCACGTATTGATTCAGAGTTAGGCCATTACGGCAATGGCTCAGATTACGGCTGCAAGTCAGATGCATGGTGTAAGTGCATCTAGTGCCACCCCTAGTTGGTTTTGGAGTATTGACGACAAACCTAGTTGAGGGACTAATGTGTTTGTGAGAATTGCAGGATAACATAGGTAGAAGTCCCTCATTGATTCGGTTTTCCTACCAGAGATGACCCCTAAAATGTATGAAGACATTGATGTCAAAGGTGGTATATGAAGATATTCTCATTGAAGACTATGACAAGAGAAGACATCGCATGAAGCCTATGGAGCTCGAAGACTTAGATCTTTCGTAGTTCTTTTTCTTCTCTGTTGAGTCATAGGAACCATCGTACTGTTAAGTGGGGTCCAAGAGAACCAGTCAGAATGACTGAAGTGATGCTTAACCAAAACCTATGTCTTCGAGTGAAGACTATGAGAGCGAATCTTGTCCAGAGTCGGACAAGTCAGCTTTGCTTGTAGCCCAAGTAAAGCTGCCGCGTGAGTTTGAAATCTGACCGTTGGAACACGTGTCAGTTCCTTAGTGACTCAGGGTCATTTCGGACAAATCAGGTCGGGTTGCCTAGTGGCTATAAATAGCCCACCTCCTACAATCATAAACGGTTGGCTGCTCAAAGTTAGAGTACGGCTTTTGTCGTTTGAGAGCAACCCACCTCGAAGCCTCTGAGAGAGAATTCCTTGCGAGGATAAAGCCCTAACCACCCAGAGCCAAAGAGTGTTAGGCATCACTTAAGTCTTCTTGTCTGTGTGATTTGAAGACTTATTACACTTGAGGACTGTGAATCCTCCAGCCGGTTAGGCGTCGCATTCTGAGCATCCAAGAGACATTGTGGATTTCCGGTGAACGAAGTCTGTGAAGGTTTGGGAGTCTACCTTGAAGACTTACCTGAGTGATTGGGCGAGGTCTGTGTGACCTTAGCTCAAGGGGAATACGGTGAGGACTGGGTGTCCTGAGCTGCGTGTTCAGGACTGGGTGTCCGGGACTGTGTGTCCTCAGGTTTAAATACCTAGCCGCCCTAACCAGATGTACAGTTGTCACAACAACTGGAAATGGTCCAACACATCATTGTCTTCAACGAGTTACTGGTTTCATCCTTCCCTTCTCTTTATGTACTGTTACTCCTTGTGAAGTCATTGTATGATTGCACTATCTTTTATCTTCACTGAGTGACTGCGTGTTCTGTTTGGCTTCATAATATCTTCCTACCTGATCCTTACTACATTGCTGCTATTAGTCATTGTGCTTTCACTCTATTGAATACTTGACTATGGCTTGCCTAGTGTAGTCTACCTTCCGCTGCAGGGTAATAGGTTTGTTTGTATTGTTTGTCTTCATAACTTCCACGTTTTGAAGACTCTCATAAAAATCGCCTATTCACCCCCCCTCTAGTCGATATAACGCACTTTCAATTGGTATCAGAGCAAGGTACTCCCTTGTTCTGTGTGATTCGGTTTAACCACCTGGAGTTTTAGCTATGTCGACTGCAGGGATAATCAAACTCTCCGTTGCGTGCCCCGTCGTCGATGGAACTGAATATCCCTACTGGAAGAATAAGATGCGCATGCATCTTGAAGCCATTGACGTCGACCTATGGTATGTCGTCAAGAACGGCGTTCCCAAGGCTGGAGAAGGTGTCACTGCTGCTGACGTCAAGAAGTTCGTTCAACTGGACTCTACTGCCAAGAATATCATCTGTGGTCATCTGACCAAAGGACAGTATGGCGGCGTGAGTGCTTTGGAAACATCTAAGCTAGTATGGGACTGGCTCTCCAAGGTCAACGAAGGCGTCTCAACCTAGAGAGATCATAGAATCAGTGTCCTTCGCAACCTCTTCAACCGCTTCAAGAGAAATGACAATGAGAATGTCCAGCTCACATTTGATCGACTCACTGACATCACGAATGAGCTTCAAGCCCTTGGCGCTACTGAGATCACCAAGCATGAAGTCATCAAGACACTACTGAGATCACTTGACATTTCGTTTGACACCCTAGCCCTGATGATTCAAGAACGTCCTGATTTCAAGACACTCGATCCGTTTGACATACTTTAGAGGCTCAACACACATGAGTTTCAGCTTTCTGAGAAAAGAGATATCTACGGTCCAAACTATGGGCGAACTCGTGCCTTGAAGGCAAAAGCTGTCTCCTCATCTAAAGAAGAATCTGACAGCAGTTCTGATGATCCTGAAGACATTGGAAGGGAACTTGCTATGCTTGTGAAGAAGTTCCAAAAATTCACCAAGAAGAAAGGCTTCAGAAAGTCTTCCCGATCAAGCTCAAGGAATGATGAAGCTTCTGCTCATGACTACAAGAAGAAAACATGTCACAAGTGCAAGAAACCTGGCCACTTCATCTCTGAGTGTCCGCAGTGGGACAATGAGAACAAAAAGAAGAAGAAGAGCAAGGAATATAACTCTGACGACAAGAAGAAGAAGAAATACTCAAAGTCTTCTTCCAAGTCTTCTTCCAAGTCTTCTTCAAAGTCTTCATCACACAAAAAGAGCTCATCTGGCAAGGCACGTGCGTTTGTTGGCAAGGAAATGGATTCAGAGGAGGAGTCCGCTTCTGAGGAGGCGGAGGTGGAGTCTGAGGAGGAGTCCGATTCTGGCGTCGCAAGTCTGGCTACAACATACGTTGCCAAGTCCATCTTTAACATTGAAGATAATGACTTCGTCACCGACACCGATGCAAATGACAAGGACTACTCCGCTCCTACCTACTGCTTCATGGCAAGCGGTGCCAAGGTAAACACACGCACTACTCACTATCAAACATCTAGTGACGATGACTCTGATTGTGGTTCAAAACCCAGCTACAAAACACTTGCTAAAATTGCAACTGAACAACAGAAAGCCATGGAACATATTCAAAAACTGTTAGACAAAAGCGATGATCTGTTAGGCGCTGAAATGACTCGATATGAGTCCTTAATTGAAGACATAAAAAATCTTCACGTTAAGTATGAGGAACTTGAAAGTTGTCATGAAACGCTCTCAACAACTCATGAAAAGCTTTCCTATGATTATCTTCAAAGGAAGCAAGATCTTGAGAAATTGAGAGCGGCTCATGAAGATCTTCAAAAGGAAAATGAGTCACTTCGTGCCAAACAGATCAGTTCCGCTCAGGAAGGATTTGAACCACCATGTCTTAAATGCATTGAGCGTGATAATACTACTTCTATTGCTGAATGTTCTACTGCTGCTACGGTTGCAATATCTTCAACTGTTGATGTGGAAACTAACCCCTCTGCTGAGGATACCACTACTATTGCTGATGAGAATGCTAGGTTGAAGACATTGCTTGAAACAGGGATGCACAAAAGTCTTAAAGGGCATCAGACACTATGTGATGTCCTCAAAAAGCAGATCTTGAACCGAAACCCGAGGAAAGAGGGTGTTAATGAATGCCGATGGCTCTTACTGGAAACCTGAGCAGTACCCCAAAACCACCTGGGTTGCTGCAAAGGAATCTTCAGCAGATCCATCCACTCTATCTGGCTTCACTTGTGCAAACCCCATTGTCATTGATGAATCCTTTGATGCAAACTATAAACTGTTTAAGAATCAGAATGGTGAAGTGTTTTCCAGGTACATTGGTACTAACTACAGGAATGGACAGCCTATGAAGAAGATCTGGGTTCCGAAAAAGTGTCTGGAGAATATTCCTGTGAATGTCATCATGACACCACACGTGAAGAAGACAAACCTCAGACCACAGGCTTCATACGGTCCAAAGGCTTCATACAGATAGAGGACTCACCTGAGTCACACTAACGCAAATGTTTTGCAGGGAAACCATGCTCAGGCCTATGAATATGAGCGCGGTTCATCAAACCGCCATGTTCATAAGACCAAGAACTATTCTACTTATTCTTATGAGTACTATTGTCCGCCTGCAAGACTGTTTGCTAGGGCTCCAAAGCCAAAGTTCTCAGATGCTGCACTTGGGCTTATTGCTTCTAAGCCACCCTTGAAGATGTGGGTGGCTAAGAAAGCTTAACTCTCTTTTGCAGGGAAAGGTCTCCAGCAGAAAACCAAAATCGTCTAACGCTATTGCTAGGGACCTTAAACATCTTGTAGGGCGCAAGATCAAATGCCCGAATGGTCTTACTATGTACTTCATTCCTGAATCGCTTGCTACTCTCCCTATTAGCCCTAATCTGGATCTAAGCTTTCATAACCCACTGGTTCGTCAAATGTTTTTGCTTCACAATTCTCTTCGTGAAGCCTATCCCCCTAACTGCACTGTAGGGAACGACACCAGCGTCTTCAGAATGGATTATTGATAGTGGGTGTACCAATCACATGACTGGCAAAAGAAGCCTTCTTATGGACTCAACCCTACGTCCATCCGACAAGAGTCACATCACATTTGCTGACACTGGTAAAAGTAAGGTATTGGGTCTAGGTAGAGTTGCAATCTCAAAGGATCAACACATGGATAAAGTCATGCTTGTTGAATCCTTTGGCTTCAACTTAATGTCTGTCTCAATGCTTTGCGATTTGAACATGATCGTAATGTTTGGAAAATATCACTGCCTTGTTCTAATGGAATCTGACAAGTCTCTAGTGTTTGAAGGGTATCGGAAAGATGATTTGTACGTGGTAGATTTCTCAGCAGGACCACAGCTTGCCGTATGTCTTCTAGCAAAAGCTTCAGAATGCTGGCTCTAGCATCGGAGGCTAGGGCATGCTGGCATGAGGAACCTCCACACCCTTGCAAAGAAGAAGCATGTCATAGGCATCGAGGGCGTCAAGTTCAAGAAAGATCACTTATGCGGTGCCTGTGAATTAGGAAAGATGACGAGGGCCAAACATCCCTCAAAGACAATCATGACAACCACTCGACCCTTCGAACTGCTCCACATGGATCTTTTCGGTCCCACTCATTACTCAACTCTTACTACTACTGCTTGTCTCTAGCGCTTTGTCATTGTTGATGATTACTCTAGATATACTTGGGTGCACATAATCCTCTACAAGACTGAAGTGCAGGATGTCTTCAGACGCTTCACCAATCGAGCAATGAACAACTATGGTGCCAAGATAAAGCACATCAGAAGTGACAATGGCACTGAATTCAAGAACACTGGCCTTGATACATATCTTGATACTTTGGGCATCACACATGAATTCTCAGCTCCGTACACGACACAACAGAATGGCGTCGTCGAACGCAAGAACAGAACACTCATTGAGATGGCCAGAATGATGCTAGATGAATACAAGACTCCAAGAAAATTCTGGCCTGAAGCCATTGATACTGCATGCCATACAATCAATCGTGTTTATCTTCACAAGATTCTGAACAAGACATCTTATGAGCTCCTTACTGGCATGAAGCCAAATGTCAGTTACTTCAGAGTATTTGGAGCCAGGTGCTGGATCAAGGATCCACATCACACTTCAAAATTTGCACCAAAAGCACATCAGGGTTTTATGCTTGGATATGGAAAGGATTCGCACTCCTACAGAGTCTTTAATCTCTTTCATTATAAAGTGGTTGAAACAGTGGATGTGCGGTTTGATGAGACTAACGGTTCACAAAGAGAGCACCTGCCAAATGTGCTAGATGAAGTTCCTTCCAGCGAATCAATCAAGCTAATGGGAACTGGAGAAATCATACCCTCTGAAGCTCAACCTGAAGAGGAACTTATCATCTCCGCACCTGATCAACCTGAAGACAATGCTCAGCCTGAAGACAATCCCACTAACAATGACAATGAACAGCAAGAGCAAAATCTTCGCCCTGTACATCCTCGTGTTGCCAATGAAGTGCAGATTGAGAGAATAATTGATAGCATCAATGCACCCGGTCCGCTCACTCATTCAAGGGCAACTCAGCTAGAAAATTTCTGTGGGCACTTTGCATTCGTCTCAATAACAGAACCCAAGAAAGTTGAAGAAGCCTTCATGGAACCTGAATGGATTCAAGCTATGCAAGAAGAGCTTCAACAGTTTGAGCTGAATAATGTATGGGAACTGGTTAAGCGTCCTGATCCTCGGAAGCACAACAGAATAGGCACCAAATGGATATACCGCAACAAGCAAGATGAGCATGGTCAAGTTGTCAGAAACAAAGCTCGTCTCATTGCTCAAGGATATACTCAAGTGGAAGGAATTGACTTCGATGAAACATTTGCTCCTGTGGCTAGACTTGAAGCCATACGCATACTGCTAGCCTATGCAAATCATCATAACATACTTCTATATCAAATGGATGTGAAGAGCGCCTTTCTCAATGGCAAGATTGAAGAAGAAGTGTATGTTGCACAACCACCTGGCTTTGAAGATCCAAAACATCCTGACATGGTATACAAGCTCAACAAGGCGCTCTATGGCCTCAAACAAGCCCCTCGGGCTTGGTATGACACACTCAAATACTTCCTGAAGAGCAAAGGCTTCATACCTGGTTCCCTCGACCCCACTCTCTTCATGAAGACATATGATGGTGAACTGTTCGTGTGCCAAATATATGTGGATGACATCATCTTCGGCTGCACCAATCAGAAGTACAGTGAAGAGTTTGGATATATGATGCAAGAGCAATATCAGATGTCCATGATGGGAGAGCTGAAGTTCTTCCTCGGTCTTCAAATACGATAGCAACGCAACGGCATCTTCATATCTCAAGGGAAGTATCTCAAAGATTGCCTGAAGAAGTTTGGTATGCAAGACTGCAAAGGTTTCACGACGCCAATGCCAGCCAAACATCATCTGGGTCCTGACGACAATGGTAAAGAGTTCGACCAAAAGGTATACCGCTCCATGATTGGTTCTTTGCTTTATCTATGTGCATCTAGGCCAGATATTATGCTTAGTGTTTGCATGTGTGCTCGATTCCAAGCGGCACCAAAGGAGTCGCATCACTTAGCTGTGAAGCGAATTCTTCGATATTTGGCTCACACCCCAACTCTAGGATTATGGTATCCAAAGGGCTCAGAGTTTGATCTGGTTGGATTCTCGGATGCTGATTATGCTGGTGACAAGGTGGATCGCAAGTCTACATCAGGCACATGTCATTTTCTGGGACGATAACTTGTATGTTGGTCTTCAAAGAAGCCGAACTGTGTATCTCTCTCCACTGCTGAATCTGAATACATTGCTGTTGGATCTTGCTGCGCTCATCTTCTATGGATGAAGCAAACACTCAAGGACTATGGCATTCATCTGAAGCAAGTGCCACTCTACTGCGACAAAGAAAGCGCCATCAAGATTGCCAACAACCCAGTTCAGCACTCAAAGACAAAGCACATTGAAATTCATCATCACTTTCTCAGAGATCATGTTATGAAGGAAGATATTGATATCATACACGTCAACACTGAAGAGCAATTGGCAGATATCTTCACCAAGCCCTTGGATGAGAAAAGATTTTGCAAGTTACGGTGTGAGCTAAATATCTTGAAATCCTCAAATGTCCTGTGATCAGGCACACATCCTAACACTTATGCATATTGATGACTTAGATGTGCAACACACGAAGTAAAGTATATATCCAATCAATGAAGACATACATTCTAAGTGTGAATAAATTAATGTGGAATTTGACTTCGGAACGCCACGATAATTGTGCGCCATGTCTGGGTCTAATACTTCCTATACGGTGGGTAACGCCACCACCAAAGGTTCTGTTCAAAGTGTTTCACTCATGGCGTTACATTTGCTATGTCTTCACATTTGGTTTGGCTTCAATCTCAACATATCTTCATGATCATCTTCACTATGTTGATTATATATATATATATATACTAGTGTTCTGTCCTCTATAGCATTCACTTATAGCTATGTCTTCTTGTTGAATCTTTTGAACTAAGTGAATGTGATCGGACCCTAACCTCTCTATGCTTTCTATCTCAAACTCTATCTCTCCAAGTCATATGCATTCTATTGAAACTGTCGAATGTCTTCTCTGCGTCCTTGTCAGCAGAAGATATAAAGACAAACATTAAGTCCGTTTTCAATGCTCATTCCTTCACCTGAAACCCGGAGAAGTGGGAACGACCACCCGACAATCCAGGCGTGCGTGGGACGTGGAACAACCCCCGATATGCTGCATGATGGCCACGTGTTCCTCAGATGTGAATCGCTAGGGCACCTGTGTAATAACGCAGTGCCGCCCCTGTACCTATAAATACACACCTCACAACAGTCATTATCTCTTCTTCCACTCTCGCACGAACCCTAGCGCCACCGCTAGCCCTCGACGACGTCGGCGACGAAGCGCTTCGCTGCCGCAACCTCTCCGACGCCGTCTTCACGCCGACCGCGGACATCGTCTTCTCCGCCGTCGCCGTAGGTGTCCTCCGTCGCCAAGTTAGGGAACGGACGATCGAACTGCTCGGCCTCCTCTTCCACTCCGTCTAGCAGTTCTTCTTGTGGTAAATAAAACTTCCTTTTTACAGCCCCCTTGATCCTATAGCTTCGTCACTTTCTACCACAAGCAGTTTCTGTTCACACAAGTTGGATCTCTTACATACTGCATCTCATAATATGCCTAGTATATTCACTTGTATTTCACAAAGTAGTTAGATTCCTCACTTGTACTGATCCATGGATTCGTACAAATCTGGAACCAACTCCTTATCTATGAGTGAATGTCTTCGCACGATGAGGTCAATGTCTTCTAAACTGATTTATCTTCAAAATCTTCTGAGAATTCATATGACCTCTTCCCCTTCCCTCGCACCTTAATGTTGTCACTGTAAGTGCATCTAGTGCCACCCCTAGTTGGTTTTGGAGTATTGACGACAAACCTAGTTGAGGGACTAATGTGTTTGTGAGAATTGCAGGATAACACAGGTAGAAGTCCCTTATTGATCAGTTTTCCTACCAGAGATGACCCCTAAAAATGTATGAAGACATTGAAGTCAAAGGTGGTATATGAAGATATTCCCATTGAAGACTATGACAAGAGAAGACATCGCATGAAGCCTATGGAGCTCGAAGACTTAGATCTTTCGTAGTTCTTTTTCTTCTTCTTTGTTGAGTCATAGGAACCACCGTACTGTTAAGTGGGGTCCAAGAGAACCAGTCAGAATGACTGAAGTGATGCCTAACCAAAACCTATGTCTTCGAGTGAAGACTATGAGAGCGAATCTTGTCCAGAGTCGGACAAGTCAGCTTTGCTTGTAGCCCAAGTAAAGTTGCCGTGTGAGTTTGAAATCTGACCGTTGGAACACGTGTCAGTTCCTTAGTGACCCAGGGTCATTTCGGACAAATCAGGTCGGGTTGCCTAGTGGCTATAAATAGCCCACCCCCTACAACCAAAAATGGTTGGTTGCTCAGAGTTAGTGTACGGCTTTTGTCATTTGAGAGCAACCCACCTCGAAGCCTTTGAGAGAAAATTCCTTGCGAGGATAAAGCCCTAACCACCTAGAGCCAAAGAGAATTAGGCATCACTTAAGTCCTCTTGTCTGTGTGATCTGAAGACTTATTACACTTGAGGACTGTGAATCCTCCAGCTGGTTAGGCGTCGCGTTCTGAGCATCCAGGGGACATTGTGGATTGCCGGTGAACGAAGTCTGTGAAGGTTTGGGAGTCTACCTTGAAGACTTACCAGAGTGATTGGGCGAGGTCTGTGTGACCTTAGCTCAAGGGGAATACGGTGAGGACTGGGTGTCCTGAGCTGCGTGTTCAGGATTGGGTGTCTGGGACTGTGTGTCCTTAGGTTTAAATACCTAGCCGCGCTAACCAGACGTATAGTTGTCACAACAACTGGAACCGGTCCAACACATCATTGTCTTCAACGAGTTACTGGTTTCATCCTTCCCTTCTCTTTACGTACTGTTACTCCTTGTGAAGTCATTGTATGATTGCACTATCTTTTATCTTCACTGAGTGACTGCGTGTTCTGTTTGGCTTCATAATATCTTCCTACCTGATCCTTACTACATTGCTGCTATTAGTCATTGTGCTTTCACTCTATTGAATACTTGACTATGGCTTGCCTAGTGTAGTCTACCTTTGGCTGCAGGGTAATAGGTTTGTTTGTATTGTTTGTCTTCATAACTTCCACGTTTTGAAGACTTTCATAAAAATCGCCTATTCACCCCCCTCTAGTCGATATAACGCACTTTCAATTGGTATCAGAGCAAGGTACTCCCTTGTTCTGTGTGATTCGGTTTAACCACCTGGAGTTTTAGCTATGTCGACTGCAGGGATAATCAAACTCTCCGCTGCGTGCCTCGTCGTCGATGGAACTGAATATCCCTACTGGAAGAATAAGATGCGCATGCATCTTGAAGCCATTGACGTCGACCTATGGTATGTCGTCAAGAACGGCGTTCCCAAGGCTGGAGAAGGTGTCACTGCTGCTGACGTCAAGAAGTTCGTTCAACTAGACTCTACTGCCAAGAATATCATCTGTGGTCATCTGACCAAAGGACAGTATGGCCGTGTGAGTGCTTTGGAAACATCTAAGCTAGTCTGGGACTGGCTCTCCAAGGTCAATGAAGGCGTCTCAACCCAGAGAGATCAGAGAATCAGTGTCCTTCACAACCTCTTCAACCACTTCAAGAGAAATGACAATGAGAATGTCCAGCTCACATTTGATCGACTCACTGACATCACGAATGAGCTTCAAGCCCTTGGCGCTACTGAGGTCACCAAGCATGAAGTTGTCAAGACACTACTGAGATCACTTGACAGTTCGTTTGACACCCTAGCCCTGATGATTCAAGAACGTCCTGATTTCAAGACACTCGATCCGTTTGACATACTTGAGAGGCTCAACACACATGAGTTTCAGCTTTCTGAGAAAAGAGATATCTATAGTCCAAACTATGGGCGAACTCGTGCCTTGAAGGCAAAAGCTGTCTCCTCATCTGAAGAACAATCTGACAGCAGTTCTGATGATCCTGAAGACATTGGAAGGGAACTTGCTATGCTTGTGAAGAAGTTCCAAAAATTCACCAAGAAGAAAGGCTTCAGAAAGTCTTCCCGATCAAGCTCAAGGAATGATGAAGCTTCTGCTCATGACTACAAGAAGAAAACATGTCACAAGTGCAAGAAAACCGGACACTTCATCTCTGAGTGTCCACAATGGGACAATGAGAACAGAAGGAAGAAGAAGAGCAAGGAATATGATTCTGACGACAAGAAGAAGAAGAAATACTCAAAGTCTTCTTCCAAGTCTTCCTCAAAGTCTTCATCACACAAGAAGAGCTCATCTGGCAACGCACGTGCATTTGTTGGCAAGGAAATGGATTCAGAGGAGGAGTCCGCTTCTGAGGAGGCGGAGGTGGAGTCTGAGGAGGAGTCTGATTCTGGCATTGCGAGTCTGGCTATAGCATACGTCGCCAAGTCCATCTTCAACACCGAAGACAATGACTGCATCACCGACGCCGATGCAAATGACAAGAACGACTCCACTCCTACCTACTGCTTCATGGCACGCGGTGCCAAGGTAAACTCACGCACTACTCGCTATCAAACATCTAGTGACGATGACTCTGACTGTGATCCAAAACCCAGCTACAAAACACTTGCTAAAATTGCAACTGAACAACAGAAAGCTATGGAACATATTCAAAAACTGTTAGACAGAAGCGATGATCTGTTGGGTGCTGAAATGACTCGATCTGAATCCTTAATTGAAGACATAAAAAATCTTCACGTTAAGTATCAGGAACTTGAAGATCGTCTTGATACTCTCTCAACGACTCATGAAAAGCTTTCCTATGATTATCTTCAAAGGAAGCAAGAACTTGAGAAATTGAGAGCGGCTCATGAAGATCTTCAAAAGGAAAACGAGTCACTTCGCGCCGAACAGATCAGTCCCGCTCAGGAAGGATTTGAACCACCATGTCTTAAATGCATTGAGCGTGATAATGCTACCTCTGTTGCTGAATGTTCCACTGCTACTGCTGTTGCAATATCTTCAACTGCTGATGTGGTAACTAACCCCTCTGCTGAGGATATCATTGCTATTGCTGATGAGAATGCTAGGTTGAAGACATTGCTTGAAACAGGGATGTACAAAAGTCTTAAAGGACATCAGACATTATGTGATGTCCTCAAGAAGCAGATTCTGAACCGAAACCCCAGGAAAGAGGGTGTTGGGTTCGTGAGGAAAATAAACGCAGATGGCTCTTACTGGAAACCTGAGCAGTACCCCAAAACCACATGGGTTGCTGCAAAGGAACTTTCAGCAGATCCATCCAATTTATCTGGCTTCACTTGTGCTAACCCCATTATCATTGATGAATCCTTTGATGCAAACTATAAACTATTTAAGAATCAGAATGGTGAAGTGTTTGCCAGGTACATTGGTACTAACTGCAGGAATGGACCGCCTATGAAGAAGATCTGGGTTCCGAAAAAGTGTCTGGAGAATCTTCCTGTGAATGTCATCATGACACCACACGTGAAGAAGACAAACCTCAGACCACAGGCTTCATACGGTCCAAAGGCTTCATACAGACAGAGGACTCACCTGAGTCGCACTAACGCAAATGTTTTGCAGGGAAACCATACTCAGGCCTATGAATATGAGCGCGGTTCATCAAACCGCCATGTTCATAAGACCAAGAACTATTCTGCTTATTCTTATGAGTACTATTGTCCCCCTGCAAGACTTTTTGCTAGGGCTCCAAAGCCAAAGTTCTCAGATGCTGCACTTAGACTTATTGCTTCTAAGCCACCCTTGAAGATGTGGGTGGCTAAGAAAGCTTAACTCTCTTTTGCAGGGAAAGGTCTCCAGCAGAAAACCAAAATCGTCTAACGCTATTGCTAGGGACCTTAAACATCTTGTAGGGCGCAAGATCAAATGCCCGAATGGTCTTACTATGTACTTCGTTCCTGAATCGCTTGCTACTCTCCCTATCAGTCCTAATCTGGATCTATGTTTTCATAACCCATTGGTTCGTCAAATGTTTTTGCTTCACAATTCTCTTCGTGAAGCCTATCCCCCTAACTGCACTGTAGGGTACGACACCAGCGTCTTCAGAATGGATTATTGATAGTGGGTGTACCAACCACATGACTGGCAAAAGAAGCCTTCTTATGGACTCAACCTTACGTCCATCCGACAAGAGTCACATCACATTTGCTGACACTGGTAAAAGTAAGGTATTGGGTCTAGGTAGAGTTGCAATCTCAAAGGATCAACACATGGATAAAGCCATGCTTGTTGAATCCCTTGGCTTCAACTTAATTTCTGTCTCAATGCTTTGCGATTTGAACATGATCATAATATTTGGAAAATATCGCTGCCTTGTACTAATGGAATCTAACAAGTCTCTAGTGTTTGAAGGGTATCGGAAAGATGATTTGTACGTGTGTGACGTCCGGATAATTAAGCTACAGTAAACCTCTGTTAATGATACCACGTCACCGCTGTTACTGTTCCTAATCTTGCGATGGTTCAAAAACGATTCAAATTTAAAATAAAGTCAAATAACAAAAACTTTTAAACTTTAAAACTAAAATGTTCGAGTTGTGCCAAATAATGCAAAAGTAATTGTGGTGAAGAAACCACACTTTTATAAAATGTTTAAATCCATTAAAATAATTAAAACAGTGACTAAAACAATTATTAAAAGCCATTAAATATTAAACAAATACAAACCTATTTTATTATTGTGCCAAATTAATTATGGCAGTATCCTAAATAATAATACTAATTTTGGGGCTAGGTTTATATTTTATAAAACTAAAAATAAGTAAATAAAAGGAAACTTAATTGAAAAACAGAAACTATAAGAAGAAAACAAAACATATAAAAAAAGGCCACAACCCCATGGCTCCTCCTGGGCCTCGGCCCACTCCCACCCAGCCAGCCCACCTAACTCCGTCCGTCGCCTCCTTTCCCTGTACAGCCGACCGGGGCACTCCCGTTCGTTCCCGTCGGACCGGGCGCACCTCCCCGCGCTGCCACGCCGACGCCGGGAGGGGATAAGGGCGCCACGCGATCCCATCCCCCACTCGCTCGTCACTCCCCTCGCTCTCTCCGCCTCTTCCCTCCTCCAGATCCGTCTCTCGTCGACGCGCCGCTGCCACTGACGCGGCCACCGGCGTCCACCCATCACCGCGACCGGTTCAGGAGCCCGCGACCTCGACTCCTTCACCGTGGTGCTTTACTTCGTCATGGGGAGCAGCACAACTCCTCCATCGCCTCGCACCCTTCCGTCGATCGACACCGCTGCAACCGCGTTGATCCACCTCGCCTCTGCGCTCCTAATCTTTCGCCGGCCACCTTGAGCCACCCGGTGAGCGCCGCTTCTTCCCCTCTCTTCACGCATCTTTTCTGCGCCCGTAGCCTAGCTGCTCGCCGTGTCCGGAGCTCGCCTCCGCGGCCGTGCCCGTCGTCGCCGCTATTCGGCTCAACCGAGCACGTAGATGTGCTCGGCACACTCCCAGGAGGCCAACTCCGCCCCAACTCGCCTTGCCGTGCTCCCCCGCACTCATCCTCGAGCTCGCCCGAGACCGTCGCATGTCTGCTGCTGCGTATTGCTGCTCACCGGGCCACGCTCGTGTGTGCCCAGCCGCTCTTGGCCGAGTCCCGCGCCTGCCCCGCGCTGCCCACGTTTCGGCCGGTTGCTGCGCCCCGCTCGCGTCGCCGAGCTCCTGTCGCTGCTGCTTTGCTTAATACTACTGTAGCTGCTGAATGTTACTGTAGCGCTAGCTAGCTCTGCTGCCGCAACACTGATTAGCCCTTTGTGTAGTTGCAAAACAACAGCAAAACAAATTTTATTATGAGAAATATTTATAGGGGCGTGTAGTACACTTGACAGGGTTCAATTCTTTCCATTGGACCAAATTCAAAAGTCGCCTGGATTAAATCCTACAAAAATCACAAAATGACATCTTATGTTGATAACTCCTAGCCTACTAACTTGTGTGTGCTGTGTGTGCGTCGTGCACATGGCCGGAGTAGTGGCCGGTCCTTGCTTAGATTAGTACTACTAGGTGTTAATTAATGACTAGAATAGTCTATGTATAGATGACATGTGGCCCCTTTTGTTTAAAAGCCTAATCAATAGTTTGTGCCAATGACAAGTAGGGCCCAATGCGCTGTTCATTGGTTGACTAGTAAAGGTGTTGACTGAGTCAACCCAGTTCCTTGACCCCACCTGTCATTGAGTGTGACTAGCCCCTGCTGAGTTAAAAAAACATTTCACTGTTTATATTCGAATTAAATAAATAAAAAAACCTTTAAACTTTGGAAATTCGTAGAAAATAATCCGTAACTCGGATGAAAATGTTTTCTACATGAAAGTTGCTCAGAACAACGAGACGAATCCGGATACGCAATCCGTTCATCCGTCACACGTCCCTAGCATAGCGAACATGCAACTTTCACTCTCCGGTTCATCTGCCCGAAAACGCGAAACAATGGGAATACTTCCCCGGATGTTTCCCCCCTTCGCCGGTATCGCCTATCCCTACGTTAGGTCACCCCTAGCACAATGTATTGCCGCGTCTTGCTTTGTGTTACATTTGATTGCTCTGTTATTTATTGTGTTCCCTCTCCGTTACTCCTTTCCGGTAGACTCCGAGACCGCTGCCGATGTCCGTGTGTTCGACTACATCGAAGATGACCCCTCCTTCTTGCCAGAGCAACCAGGCAAGCCCCCCCTTTGATCACCAGATATCGCCTACTCTTCTCTATACTGCTTGCATTAGAGTAGTGTAGCATGGTACTGCTTTCCGTTATTCCTATCCTGATGCATAGCCTGTCCTTGCTACTACTGTTGTTACCATTACCTGCTATCCTACTGCTTAGTATAGGATGCTAGTGTTCCATCAGTGGCCCTACACTCTTGTCTGTCTGCCATGCTATACTACTGGGCCGTGATCACTTCGGGAGGTGATCACGGGCATATACTATATACTTTACACAGTTACATTACCCGTGGTACTGTTTGGAGTTGGGGGCTGAAGGGGCAGGTGGCTCCATCCCGGTAGAGGTGGGCCTGGGTTCCCGACGGCCCCCGACTGTTACTTTGTGGCGGAGCGACAAGGAAGGTTGAGACCACCTAGGAGAGAGGTGGGCCTGGCCCTGGTCGGTGTTCGCGGATACTTAACACGTTTAACGAGATCTTGGTATTTGATATGAGTCTGGCTATTGACCTATACGCACTAACCATCTACGCGGGGACAGTTATGGGCACTCGACATCGTGGTATCAGCCGAAGCCTTCGTGACATCAGCGACTGAGTGGCGCGCGCCGGATTGGACTGTAAGCCTGCTCTTGTATTAAGGGGGCTAGTTCTGCTTCCGGCCGCGTACGCAACATGCAGGTGTGCAATGGGCGATGGGCCCAGACCCTTGCGCCATAGGATTTAGACCGGCGTGCTGACCTCTCTGTTGTGCCTAGGTAGGGCTGCGACGTGTTGATCTTCCGAGGCCGGGCATGACCCATGAAAGTGTGTCCGGCCAAATGGGATCGAGCGTGTTGGGATATGTGGTGCACCCCTGCAGGGAAGTTAATCTATTCGAATAGTCGTGATCTTCGGTAACAGGACGACTTGGAGTTGTACCTTGACCTTATTACAACTAGAACCGGATACTTAATAACACACACCCTTCCAAGTGCCAGATACAACCGGTGATCGCTCTCTAATAGGGCGACGAGGAGAGGATCGCCGGGTAGGATTATGCTATGTGATGATACTTGGAGGACTTCAGTCTACTCTCTTCTATATGCTGCAAGACGGAGGCTGCCAGAAGCGTAGTCTTCGAAAGGACTAGCTATCCCCCCTTATCCCGGCTTTCTGCAGTTCAGTCCATGTATAATAGCCTTATTCCAGTTGATACCAATGCATACATATGTAGTATAGCTCCTTGCTTGCGAGTACTTTGGATGAGTACTCACGGTTGCTTTCTCCCTCTTTTCCCCCTATCCCTTCTACCTGGTTGTCACAACCAGATGTTGGAGCCCAGGAGCCAGACGCCACCTTCGACGACGACTCCTACTACACCGGAGGTGCCTACTACTACGTGCTGCCCGCTGACGACGACCAGGAGTAGTTTAGGAGGATCCCAGGCAGGAGTCCTGCGCCTCTTTCGATCTGTATCCCTGTTTATGCTAGCCTTCTTAAGGCATACTTGTTTATCTTATGTCTGTACTCAGATATTGTTGCTTCCGCTGACTCGTCTATCATTGAGCTCTTGTATTCGAGCCCTCGAGGCCCCTGGCTTGTAATATAAAGCTTGTATTATTTTAATTTGTATCTAGAGTTGTGTTGTGATATCTTCCCGTGAGTTCCTGATCTTGGTCGTACACATTTGCGTGCATGATTAGTGTACGGTCAAATCGGGGGCGTCACAACGTGGTAGATTTTTCGGCAGGACCACAGCTTGCCGTATGTCTTCTAGCAAAGGCTTCAGAATGCTGGCTCTGGCATCAGAGGCTAGGGCATGCTGGCATTTGGAACCTCCACACCCTTGCAAAGAAGAAGCATGTCATAGGCATCGAGGGCGTCAAGTTCAAGAAAGATCACTTATGCGGTGCCTGTGAAGCAGGGAAGATGACGAGGGCCAAACATCCCTTGAAGACAATCATGACAACCACTCGACCCTTCGAACTGCTCCACATGGATCTTTTCAGTCCCACTCATTACTCAACTCTTACTACTACTGCTTACCTCTATGGCTTTGTTATTGTTGATGATTATTCTAGATATACTTGGGTGCACATAATCCTCTACAAGACTGAAGTGCAGGATGTCTTCAGACGCTTCGCCAATCAAGCAATGAACAACTATGGCGCCAAGATAAAACACATCAGAAGTGGCAATGGCACTGAATTCAAGAACACTGGCCTTGATACATATCTTGATACCTTGGGCATCACACATGAATTCTCAGCCCCATACACGCCACAGCAGAATGGCGTCGTCGAACGCAAGAACAGAACACTCATTGAGATGGCCCGAACGATGCTTGATGAATACAAGACTCCAAGAAAATTCTGGCCTGAAGCCATTGATACTGCATGCCATACAATCAATCGTGTTTATATTCACAAGCTTCTGAACAAGACATCTTATGAGCTCCTTACTGGCAAGAAGCCAAATGTCAGTTACTTCAGAGTATTTGGTGCCAGGTGCTGGATCAAGGATCCACATCACACTTCAAAATTTGCACCAAAAGCACATGAGGGTTTTATGCTTGGATATGGAAAGGATTCACACTCCTACAGAGTCTTCAATCTCTTTCATTATAAAGTGGTTGAAACAGTGGATGTGCGGTTTGATGAGACTAACGGTTCACAAAGAGAGCACCTCCCAAATATGCTAGATGAAGTTCCATCTAGCGAATCAATCAAGCTTACGGGGACCGGAGAAATCATACCCTCTGAAGCTCAATCTGAAGAGGAACTTATCATCTCCGCACCTGATCAACCTGAAGACAATGCTCAGCCTGAAGACAATCCCACTAACAATGACAATGATCAGCAAGAGCAAAACCTTCGCCCTGTACATCCTCGTGTTGCCAATGAAGTGCAGATTGAGAGAATAATTGACAGCATCAATGCACCCGGTCCGCTCACTCGATCAAGGGCAACTCAGCTGGCAAATTTTTGTGGGCACTTCGCATTCGTCTCAATAACAGAACCCAAGAAAGTTGAAGAAGCCTTTTATGGAACCTGAATGGATTCAAGCTATGCAAGAAGAGCTTCAACAGTTTGAGATGAATAATGTATGGGAACTGGTTAAGCGTCTCGATCCTCGGAAGCACAACATAATAGGCACCAAATGGATATACCGCAATAAGCATGATGAGCATGGTCAAGTTGTCAGAAACAAAGCTCGTCTCGTTGCTCAAGGATATACTCAAGTGGAAGGCATTGACTTCGATGAAACATTTGCTCCTGTGGCTAGACTTTAAGCCATACGCATACTGCTGGCCTATGCCAATCATCACAACATACTTCTATATCAAATGGATGTGAAGAGCGCCTTTCTCAATGGCAAGATTGAAGAAGAAGTGTATGTTGCACAACCGCCTGGCTTTGAAGATCCAAAACATCCTGACATGGTATACAAGTTCAACAAGGCACTGTATGGCCTCAAACAAGCCCCTCGGGCCTGGTATGACACACTCAAATACTTCCTGAAGAGCAAAGGCTTCATACCTGGTTCCCTAGACCCCACTCCCTTCACGAAGACATATGATGGTGAACTGTTTGTGTGCCAAATATATGTGGATGACATTATCTTCGGCTGCACCAATCAGAAGTACAGTGAAGAGTTTGGATATATGATGCAAGAGCAATATCAGATGTCCATGATGGGAGAGCTGAAGTTCTTCCTCAGTCTCCAAATACGACAGCAACGCAACGACATCTTCATATCTCAAGAGAAGTATCTCAAGGATTGTCTGAAGAAGTTCGGTATGCAAGACTGCAAAGGCTTCACGACGCCAATGCCAGCCAAGCATCATCTGGGTCCCGGCGACAATGGTAAAGAGTTCGATCAAAAGGTATACCGCTCCATGATTGGTTCTTTGCTTTATCTATGTGCATCTAGGCCAGATATTATGCTTAGTGTTTGCATGTGTGCTCGATTCCAAGCGTCACCAAAGGAGTCGCATCACTTAGCTGTGAAGCGAATTCTTCGATATTTGGCTCACACCCCAACTCTAGGATTATGGTATCCAAAGGGCTCAGAGTTTGATCTGGTTGGATTCTCGGATGCTGATTATGCTGGTGACAAGGTGGATCGCAAGTCTACATCAGGCACATGTCATTTTCTGGGACGATCACTTGTATGTTGGTCTTCAAAGAAGCCGAACTGTGTATCTCTCTCCACTGCTGAATCTGAATACATTGTTGCTGGATCTTGCTGCGCTCAGCTTCTGTGGATGAAGCAAACACTCAAGGACTATGGCATTCATCTGAAGCAAGTGCCACTCTACTGCGACAACGAAAGCGCCATCAAGATTGCCAACAACCCAGTTCAGCACTCGAAGACAAAGCACATTGAAATTCGTCATCACTTTCTCAGAGATCATGTTGTGAAGGAAGATATTGATATCATACACGTCAACACTGAAGAGCAATTGGCAGATATCTTCACCAAGCCCTTGGATGAGAAGAGATTTTGCAAGTTACGGTGTGAGCTAAATATCCTGGAATCCTCAAATGTCCTGTGATCAGGCACACATCCTAACACTTATGCATATTGATAACTTAGATGTGCAACACACGAAGTAAAGTATATCTTCAATCAATGAAGACATACGTTCTAAGTGTGAATACATTAATGTGGAATTTGACTTCGGAGCGCCACGATAATTGTGCGCCGTGTCTGGGTCTAATACTTCCTATACGGTGGGTAACGCCACCACCAAAGGTTCTGTTCGAAGTGTTTCACTCATGGCGTTACATTTGCTATGTCTTCACATTTGGTTTGGCTTCAATCTCAACATATCTTCATGATCATCTTCACTATGTTGATTATATAGATATATATATATATACTAGTGTTCTGTCCTCTATAGCATTCACTTATAGCTATGTCTTCTTGTTGAATCTTTTGAACTAAGTGAATGTGATCGGACCCTAACCTCTCTATGCTTTCTATCTCAAACTCTATCTATCCAAATCATATGCATTCTATTGAAAGTGTCGAATGTCTTCTCTGCGTCCTTGTCAGCAGAAGATACAGAGACAACCATTAAGTCCGTTTTCAATGCTCATTCCTCCACCTGAAACCCGGAGAAGTGGGAACGACCACCCGACAATCCAGGCGTGCGTGGGACGTGGAACAAACCCCAATATGCTGCATGATGGCCACGTGTTCCTCAGATGCGAATCACCAGGGGCACCTGTGTAATAACGCAGTGCTGCCCCTGTACATATAAATACACACCTCACAGCAGTCATTATCTCTTCTTCCACTCTCGCACGAACCCTAGCGCCACCGCCAACCCTCGACGATGCCGGCGACGAAGCGCTTCACTGCCGCAACCTCTTCGACGCCGTCTTCACGCCGACCGCGGACATCGCCTTCTCCACCGTCGCCGTAGGTGTCCTCCGTCGCCAAGTTAGGGCACGGACGATTGAACTGCTCGGCCTCCTCTTCCACTTCGTCTAGCAGTTCTTCATGTGGTAAATAAAACCTCTTTTTTACGGCCTCTTTGATCCTATAGCTTTATCACTTTCTACCACAAGCAGTTTCTATTCACACAAGTTAGATCTCTTTCATACTACATCTCATTGTTGGGTTTCGTAGTAATTTCAAAAAATTTCCTACACACATGCAAGATCATGGTGATGCAAAGCAATGAGAGGGGAGAGTGTTGTCTACGTACCCTCGCAGACCGACTGTGGAAGCGTTGACACAACGTAGAGGAAGTAGTCGTACGTCTTCACGATCCGACCGATCAAGCACCGAAACTACGGCACCTCCGAGTTCGAGCACACGTTCAGCTCGATGACGATCCCCGGACTCCGATCCAGCAAAGTGTCGGGGAAGAGTTCCGTCAGCACGACGGCGTGGTGACGATCTTGATGCACTACAGCAGCAGGGCTTCGCCTAAACTCCGCTACAGTATTATCGAGGAATATGGTGGCTGGGGGCACCGCACACGGCTAAGGAATAGATCACATGGATCAACTAGTGTGTTCTAGGGTGCCTCTGCCTCAGTATATAAAGGACTAGAGGGGGGAGGCCGGCCGGCCAAGGTGTGGCGCGCCAGGAGAGTCCTACTCCCTCTGGGAGTAGGATTCCCCCCCCCCAATCCTAGTTGGAATAGGATTCGCGGAGGGGGAAAAGAGAGAGAGGGGGCCGGCCACCTCTCCTAGTCCTAATAGGACTAGGGGAAGGGGGAGGCGCGCAGCCCATGTAGGGCTGCATCTTCTCTTTTCCACTAAGGCCCATCATGGCCCATTTAGCTCCCGGGGGGTTCCGGTAACCTTCTCGGTACTCCGGTAAAATCCCGATTTCACCCGGAACACTTCTGATATCCAAACATAGGCTTCCAATATATCAATCTTTACGTCTCGACCATTTCGAGACTCCTCGTCATGTCCGTGATCACATCCGGGACTTCGAACAACCTTCGGTACATCAAAATGCCTAAACTCATAATATAACTGTCATCGTAACCTTAAGCGTGCGGACCCTACAGGTTCGAGAACAATGTAGACATGACCGAGACATGTCTCCGGTCAATAACCAATAGCGGGACCTGGATGCCCATATTGACTCCTACATATTCTACGAAGATCTTTATCGGTCAGACCGCATAATAACATACGTTGTTCCCTTTGTCATCGGTATGTTACTTGCCCGAGATTCGATCGTCGGTATCCCATACCTAGTTCAATCTCGTTGCCGTCAAGTCTCTTTACTCGTTCCGTAATACATCATCTCGCAACTAACTCATTAGTTGCAATGCTTGCAAGGCTTATGTGATGTGCATTACCGAGAGGGCCCAGAGATACCTCTCCGACAATCGGAGTGACAAAACCTAATCTCGAAATACGCCAACCCAACATGTACCTTTGGAGACACATGTAGTACTCCTTTATAATCACCCAGTTACGTTGTGACGTTTGGTAGTACCCAAAGTGTTCCTCCGGTAAACGGGAGTTGCATAATCTCATAGTTACAGGAACATGTATAAGTCATGAAGAAAGCAATAGCAACATACTAAACGATCGGGTGCTAAGCTAATGGAATGGGTCATGTCAATCAGATCACTCTCTTAATGATGTGATCCCGTTAATCAAATAACAACTCATTGTTCATGGTTAGGAAACATAACCATCTTTGATTAACGAGCTAGTCAAGTAGAGGCATACTAGTGACACTTTGTTTGTCTATATATTCACACATGTATTATGTTTCCGGTTAATACAATTCTAGCATGAATAATAAACATTTATCATGATATAAGGAAATAAATAATAAATTTATTATTGCCTCTAGGGCATATTTCCTTCAGTCTCCCACTTGCACTAGAGTCAATAATCTAGATCACATCGCCATGTGATTTAACATCAATAGTTCACATCTTTATGTGATTGGTTCACATCTCCATGTGACTAACACCCAAAGGGTTTACTAGATTCAATAATCTAGTTCACATCGCTATGTGATTAAGACCCAAAAAGTGATGATGTTTTGCTTGTGAGAGAAGTTTAGTCAACGGGTCTGCCACATTCAGATCCGCATGTATTTTGCAAATTTTCTATGTCAACAATGCTCTGCATGGAGCTACTCTAGCTAATTGCTCCCACTTTCAATATGTATCCAGATTGAGACTTAGAGTCATCTAGATCAGTGTCAAAGCTTGCATCAATGTAACCCTTTACGACGAACCTTTTGTCACCTCCGTAATCGAGAAACATATCCTTATTCCAGTAAGGATAATTTTGACCGCTGTCCATTGATCTACTCCTAGATCACTATTGTACTCCCTTGCCAAATCAGTGCAGGGTATACAATAGATCTGGTACATAGCATGACATACTTTATAGAACCTATGGCCAAGGCATAGGGAATGACTTTCATTCTCTTTCTATCTTCTGCCGTGGTCGAGCTTTGAGTCTGACTCAACTTCACACCTTGTAACACAGGCAAGAACCCTTTCTTTGCTTGATCCATTTTGAACTTCTTAAAAATCTTGTCAAGGTATGTGCTTTGTGAAAGTCCAATTAAGCGTTTTGATCTATCTCTATAGATCTTTATGCCTAATATGAAAGCAGCTTCACCGAGGTCTTTCATTGAAAAACTCTTATTCAAGTATCCCTTTATGCTATCCAGAAATTCTATATCATTTCCAATCAGTAATATGTCATCCACATATAATATCAGAAATGCTACAGAGCTCCCACTCACTTTCTTGTAAATACAGGCTTCTCCGAAAGTATGTATAAAACCAAATGCTTTGATCACACTATCAAAGCGTTTATTCCAACTCCGAGAGGCTTGCACCAGTCCATAAATGGATCGCTGGAGCTTGCACACTTTGTTAGCTCCTTTTGGATCGACAAAACCTTCTGGTTGCATCATATACAACTCTTCTTCCAGAAATCCATTCAAGAATGCAGTTTTGACATCCATTTGCCAAATTTCATAATCATAAAATGCGGCAATTGCTAACATGATTCGGACGGACTTAAGCATCGCTACGGGTGAGAAGGTCTCATCGTAGTCAATCCCTTGAACTTGCCGAAAACCTTTCGCGACAAGTCGAGCTTTGTAGACAGTAACATTACCATCAGCGTCAGTCTTCTTCTTGAAGATCCATTTATTCTCAATTGCTTGCCGATCATCGGGAAGTCAACCAAAGTCCATACTTTGTTCTCATACATGGATCCCATCTCAGATTTCATGGCTTCAAGACACTTTGCGGAATCTGGGCTCACCATCGCTTCTTCATAGTTCGTAGGTTCATCATGATCTAGTAGCATGATTTCCAGAACAGGATTACCGTACCACTCTGGCGTGGATCTTACTCTGGTTGATCTACGAGGTTCAGCAGTATCTTGATCTGAAGTTTCATGACCATCATCATCAGCTTCCTCACTTATTGGTGTAGGTGTCGCAGAAACAGTTTTCTGTGATGTACTACTTTCCAATAAAGGAGCAGGTACAGTTACCTCATCAAGTTCTACTTTCCTCCCACTCACTTCTTTCGAGAGAAACTCCTTCTCTAGAAAGGATCCATTCTTAGCAACGAGTGTCTTGCCTTCGGATCTGTGATAGAAGGTGTACCCAACAGTCTCCTTTGGGTATCCTATGAAGACACATTTCTCCGATTTGGGTTCGAGCTTATCAGGTTGAAGCTTTTTCACATAAGCATCGCAGCCCCAAACTTTAAGAAACCACAACTTTGGTTTCTTGGCAAACCACAGTTCATAAGGCGTCGTCTCAACGGATTTTGATGGTGCCCTATTTAACGTGAATGCGGCCGTCTCTAAAGCATAACCCCAAAACGATAGCGGTAAATCAGTAAGAGACATCATAGATCGCACCATATCTAGTAAAGTACGATTACGACGTTCGGACACACCATTACGCTGTGGTGTTCCGGGTGGCGTGAGTTGCGAAACTATTCCACAATTTTTCAAATGTACACCAAACTCGTAACTCAAATATTCTCCTCCATGATCAGATCGTAGAAACTTTATTTTCTTGTTACGATGATTTTCAACTTCACTCTGAAATTCTTTGACTTTTCAAATGTTTCAGACTTATGTTTCATTAAGTAGATATACCCATATCTGCTTAAGTCATCTGTGAAGGTGAGAAAATAACGATATCCGCCATGAGCCTCAATATTCATCGGACCACATACATCGGTATGTATGATTTCCAACAAATCTGTTGCTCTCTCCATAGTACCGGAGAACGGTGTTTTAGTCATCTTGCCCATGAGGCACGGTTCGCAAGTACCAAGTGATTCATAATCAAGTGGTTCCAAAAGTCCATCAGTATGGAGTTTCTTCATGCGCTTTACACCGATATGACCTAAATGACAGTGCCACAAATAAGTTGCACTATCATTATTAACTTTGCATCTTTTGGTTTCAATATTATGATTATGTGTATCACTACGATGGAGATCCAACGAACTATTTTCATTGGGTGTGTAACCATATAAGGTTTTATTCATGTAAACAGAACAATAATTTATTCTCTTACTTAAATGAATAACCGTATTACAGTAAACATGATCAAATTCATGCTCAACGCAAACACCAAATAACACCTATTCAGGTTCAACACTAATCCCGAAAGTATAGGGAGTGTGCGATGATGATCATATCAATCTTGGAACTACTTCCAACACACATCGTCACTTCACCCTTAACTAGTTTCTGTTCATTCTGCAACTCCCGTTTCGAGTTACTACTCTTAGCAACTGAACCAGTATCAATACCGAGGGGTTGCTACGAACACTAGTAAAATACACATTAATAATCTGTATATCAAATATACCTTTGTTCACTTTGCCATCCTTCTTATCCGCCAAATACTTGGGGCAGTTCCGCTTCCAGTGACCAGTCCCTTTGCAGTAGAAGCACTTAGTCTCAGGCTTAGGACCAGACTTGGGCTTCTTCACTTGAGCAGCAACTTGCTTGCCGTTCTTCTTGAAGTTCCCCTTCTTCCCTTTGCCCTTTTATTGAAACTAGTGGTCTTGTCTACCATCAACACTTGATGCTCTTTCTTGATTTCTACCTTCATCGATTTCATCATCATGAAAAGCTCGGGAGTTGTTTTCGTCATCCCTTGCATACTATAGTTCATCACGAAGTTCTACTAACTTGGTGATTGTGACTAGAGAATTCTGTCAATCACTATCTTATCTGGACGATTAACTCCCATTTGATTCAAGCGATTGTAGTACCCAGACAATCTGAGCACATGCTCACTAGTTGAGCGATTCTCCTCCATCTTTTGGCTATAGAACTTGTTGGAGACTTCATATCTCTCAATTCGGGTATTTGCTTGAAATATTAACTTCAACTCCTGGAACATCTCATATGGTCCATGACGTTCAAAATGTCTTTTGAAGTCCCGATTCTAAGCTGTTAAGCATGGTGCACTAAACTATTAAGTAGTCATCATATTGAGCTAGCCAAACGTTCATAACGTCTGCATCTGCTCCTGCAATAGGTCTGTCACCTAGCGGTGCATCAAGGACATAATTCTTCTGTGCAACAATGAGGATAAACCTCAGATCACGGATCCAATCCGCATCATTGCTACTAACATCTTTGAACACAATTTTCTCTAGGAACATATCAAAATAAACACAGGGAAGCAACAATGTGAGCTATTGATCTACAACATGATTTGCAAAATACTACCAGGACTAAGTTCATGATAAATTTAAGTTCAATTAATCATATTACTTAAGAACTCTCACTTAGATAGACATCCCTCTAATCTTCTAAGTGATTACGTGATCCAAATCAACTAAACCATAACCGATCATCACGTGAGATGGAGTAGTTTTCAATGGTGAACATCGTTATGTTGATCATATCTACTATATGATTCATGCTCGACCTTTCGGTCTCCATGTTCCGAGGCCATATCTGCATATGCTAGGCTCGTCAAGTTTAACCTGAGTATTCTGCGTGTGCAAAACTGGCTTGCACCCGTTGTATATGGACGTAGAGCTTATCACACCCGATCATCACGTGGTGTCTGGGCACGACGAACTTTGGCAACGGTGCATACTCAGGGAGAACACTTCTTGATAATTTAGTGAGAGATCATCTTATAATGCTACCGTCAATCAAAGCAAGATAAGATGCATAAAAGGATAAACATCTCATGCAATCAATATAAGTGATATGATATGGCCATCATCATCTTGTGCTTGTGATCTCCATCTCCGAAGCACCGTTATGATCACCATCGTCACCGGCGCGACACCTTGATCTCCATCGTAGCATCGTTGTCGTCTCGTCAATCTTATGCTTCTACGACTATCACTACCGTTTAGTAATAAAGTAAAGCATTACATCGCGATTGCATTGCATACAATAAAGCGACAACCATATGGCTCCTGCCAGTTGCCGATAACTCGGTTACAAAACATGATCATCTCATATAATAAAATTCAGCATCATGCCTTGACCATATCACATCACAACATGCCCTGCAAAAACAAGTTAGACGTCCTCTACTTTGTTGTTGCAAGTTTTACGTGGCTGCTACGGGCTTAAGCAAGAACCAATCTCACCTACGCATCAAAACCACAACGATAGTTTGTCAAATAGACTCCGTTTTAACTTCGCAAGGACCGGGCGTAGCCACACTTGGTTCAACTAAAGTTGGAGATACAGTCGCCCGCAAGCCACCTGTGTGCAAAGCACGTCGGGGAAACCGGTCTCGCATAAGCATACGCGTAATGTTGGTCCGGGTCGTCTCGTCCAACAATACCGCCGACCCAAGTATGACATGCTGGTAGGCAGTATGACTTATATCGCCCACAACTCACTTGTGTTCTACTCGTGCAAATAACATCAAACCATAAAACCTAGGCTCTGATACCACTGTTGGGTTTCGTAGTAATTTCAAAAAATTTCCTACGCACACGCAAGATCATGGTGATGCAAAGCAACAAGAGGGGAGAGTGTTGTCTACGTACCCTCGCAGACCAACTGCGGAAGCGTTGACACAACGTAGAGGAAGTAGTCGTATGTCTTCACGATCCAACCGATCAAGCACCGAAACTACGGCACCTCCGAATTCAAGCACACGTTCAGCTCGATGACGATCCCCGTACTCCGATCCAGCAAAGTGTCGGGGAAGAGTTCCGTCAGCATGACGGCGTGGTGACGATCTTGATGCACTACAGCAGCAGGGCTTCGCCTAAACTCCGCTACAGTATTATCGAGGAATATGGTGGCTGGGGGCACCGCACACGGCTAAGTAATAGATCACGTGGATCAACTTGTGTGTTCTAGGGTGCCTCTGCCTCATTATATAAAGGACTAGAGGGGGGGAGGTTGGCCGGCCAAGGTGTGGCACGCCAGGAGAGTCCTACTCCCTCTGGGAGTAGGATCCCCCCCCCAATCCTAGTTGGAATAGGATTCGCGGAGGGGGAAAAGAGAGAGAGAGGGGGCCGGCCACCTCTCCTAGTCCTAATAGGACTAGGGGAAGGGGGAGGCGCGCAGACCATGTAGGGCTGCATCTTCTCTTTTCCACTAAGGCCCATCATGGCCCATTTAGCTCCCGGGGGGTTCCGGTAACCTTCCCGGTACTCCGGTAAAATCCCGATTTCACCCAGAACACTTCTGATATCCAAACATAGGCTTCCAATATATCAATCTTTACGTCTCGACCATTTCGAGACTCCTCGTCATGTCCGTGATCACATCCGGGACTTCGAACAACCTTCGGTACATCAAAATGACTAAACTCATAATATAACTGTCATCGTAACCTTAAGCGTGCGGACCCTACGGGTTCGAGAACAATGTAGACATGACCGAGACATGTCTCCAGTCAATAACCAATAGCGGGACCTGGATGCCCATATTGACTCCTACATATTCTACGAAGATCTTTATCGGTCAGACCGCATAACAACATACGTTGTTCCCTTTGTCATCGGTATGTTAGTTGCCCAAGATTCGATCGTCGGTATCCCATACCTAGTTCAATCTCGTTGCCGGCAAGTCTCTTTACTCGTTCCGTAATACATCATCTCGCAACTAACTCATTAGTTGCAATGCTTGCAAGGCTTATGTGATGTGCATAACCGAGAGGGCCCAGAGATACCTCTCTGACAATCGGAGTGACAAAACCTAATCTCGAAATACGCCAACCCAACATGTACCTTTGGAGACACCTGTAGTACTCCTTTATAATCACCCAGTTACGTTGTGACGTTTGGCAGTACCCAAAGTGTTCCTCCGGTAAACGGGAGTTGCATAATCTCATAGTTACAGGAACATGTATAAGTCATGAAGAAAGCAATAGCAACATACTAAATGATCGGGTGCTAAGCTAATGGAATGGGTCATGTCAATCAGATCATTCTCTTAATGATGTGATCCCGTTAATCAAATAACAACTCATTGTTCATGGTTAGGAAACATAACCATCTTTGATTAATGAGCTAGTCAAGTAGAGGCATACTAGTGACACTTTGTTTGTCTATATATTCACACATGTATTATGTTTCCGGTTAATACAATTCTAGCATGAATAATAAACATTTATCATGATATAAGGAAATAAATAATAACTTTATTATTGCCTCTAGGGCATATTTCCTTCACTCATAACATGCCTAGTATATTCACTTATGCTTCACAAAGTAGTTAGATTCCTCACTTGTACTGATCCGTGGATTCGTACAAATCTGGAACCAACTCCTTATCTATGAGTGAATGTCTTCGCACGATGAGGTCAATGTCTTCTAAACTGATTTATCTTCAAAATCTTCTGAGAATGCATATGATCTCTTCCCCTTCCCTCGCACCTTAATGCTGTCACAGGTACATGTCTGTGGGAGAATCCCTTGGTTCTCATAGTCTGCATTCATTTGCAGAATTCTTACAGCATCACATAAATTCTCCCGAAGCCAGTTCCTGTTTGTCTAGCAAGCGAAAACCTTTGAAGCCTCTGAACGTATTGAAGCCTTTCAGATTAAGGTTCATGGCTTCAGAAAAATCAGCAAGGAAGGGTGGCAGAAAGCGTCGAGGAGAAAGATCAAGAGATCTGCCCGATGACCTCTCAGAGCTGTACAAGACAGATCCTAAAGAGGATTACAATCAGCGCAAGACGCGAATCCAATGGATTCGACGCTATTGGGCAGAACAGTGGTTCAAGTACAGATTTGTGACCAAGGAATATGCTGAAAAGAATGCCATCAAGCGACCATGGGGAGACATTCTCTACAAAAATCTTCAACCCAGGACCAGACATGAAGCCATTGAATAAGGCTTCTATCCCTGCATGGTCCGTGGACCACAACCTGCGGATGCTGACCCATCGTCCCTGCTATGGTGTCGTGACGACATTCTGTTCAAGCGCAACTTCCAGTTTGCCCAGAACTCAGCAAAGCAGAACAAGAAGACATTGGGACTAGACTTCAACCCTGGTCCTTCTGCTCCAAGGGCTGACGGCACACGTGATGTAGAACCCAATGTCGTTGGTCCTTTCTACAACCTTGAAGGTCTCATCACCCATATCTTGGTTCAAGGGACAGCCGTGAATGAGCCTGCAGATGACGCTGAATCAGATGAAGCGCCTGCAGCGCCGAAGCCAAAGAAGCAGCCTAAAGCTTCAAAGCCTGCCTCTGCTCCAAAAATCTCATGGGCGACGCCTCTGGCGACTACACCTCCTGAAGACAGTGTGCAGTCTGAAGATTTGTCACGCATCTCCAAGCCCCAGAAGGTCAAGATGCCTTTACCACACACCAGCCAAGAGCTAACAGCTGCTGCCATTCTGCGCAATGATGCCATTGATCTGTCAAGTGATGAAGATCTTGCAGATGACGCTCTTGAGCAACTCATCAAGAGCAAAGAAGAAGCAGAAATCTTCAATGATCTGCCTCTCTTTGATGTAACAATCATCCACAACTTCATTGATGAGTGGTTTGACACGCCAAACATCAGCTTCGATCTGCAACTACCCATTGGCCTCAGTGTCGCCTTCCATGGCGCCATTGTTTCAGAACTAGCTATCGCCTAGCGCATTGTTGAAATGAAGCAGAAGATTGACTTTGAAAAGGCTCAGTTCAAGAAGCATATGGCCAAGCTCAGCGTGCAAGAGGTGAAGAACTTCAAGATTATGCTGCACGAGCTCAAGGAAGCCTTTCTCAAGAAACGTACAGAAGCTCAGGGTTCTCATGAGCGCATGACGGTTCTGGCTGACAGATGTGTGCAAGCCTACAATGAGGCTGAGAAGCGCAAGGCCCTTGGGCGTCCTTGCATCGACCCCAGGATGGCTGCAAAGAAGAAGAAGAAGCCCGCTACGGCTGAACCCGACGTACCAAGGCAGGAAGCAGATCCCATTGTCTTCCCAACTAGAATGACTGGCTCGAAGCCAAAAGCCTGGTCAACCGCTTCAGAGCTGAAGAAAACAAGGACTACTGAGGCCGAAGCCAGGAAGAGGAAACATCCTGAAGCCTCTCCTACTACCCCCTCCAAGAAGAAGAGGAAGACCAAGAAAGAACAGGCTGCTCCCATAGAGCCTTTGATTGTTGAACCCATTTCCATGGTTCGTCCTGACGCTGAACGCCAACTGACAATCCATGAGCCTGCTTTCACAGAGGCTCATGAAGCTGAAGACTTTCCAGCAGCTGATCCCATCGCTGCTGAAGACATTGGTCACCATGACCATGTAGAAGATGGTGCAGTCCTTCCTCAGCTCGAGCACAGCGAACTCATTAGCATTGGTCGTCCTCTGACGCCAATTGCTCAGGATGCTTCATGGGCTGATCGCCCACAAGAGGAAGAAGACTTTGATGCCCAGCCAACTCCAACTACACAGGCGTCGCCTGCGTTGCGCAGGCTTCGCAAAGGACCAAGGCCTCCAGTCTCTGCGTCTGAAGGTGAAACTGCTGAAGACATTCCGGCTACATCAGCCGATGAAGAAGAAGTCCCACAAGCTACTACTCCCCTGTCCCAGCAAGAAGCGGTTCTCGAGGAGAACGTGATTGTGACCGACCCTCCAGCTCGTCAAGTGGAGGTTGAAAATTTTGAGGCTTCCACCACCAACACCAATGAAGCCACTGACGCTGTCATGGCTGAAGCTAATGTGGAGCCCTCCCCAACAAAAGCACCAGAAGTCAGCGAAGGCACTGATCCCACTGCTTCTGTTCCTGCGCCTACTGCCGGTCCTCAGTTCGACTATCATGTTGAGCACAGGCCTCAGGTACAGAAGCCAATCCCAAGATTGCCCAGGTTCCCAGGTCCTGCATCAGCACCTGGATCCTTCAATATCAATGGCTTCAGAGCAGACAACACATTCTTCAATAGCTCCAGGAACCCCTACTCAAGGGAAAGAATATCATCTGATAGGTTCTGGAGCTATCCGCAGCGAAGCTATTACTCCTGCATTCTTTACAATCAAGGTCGCATCTTCCCACACAAGCGTCTTGACATTGAAGCAATAGCTGGTCTGCCCTGTCTGGAAGAAGCTCTGGATTGCTTCAAGGAGGTTGGACTGCTACCGTTCGTCACTGACCAAGAGCATTGGAATGAAGAGTTGCTGCTCTAATTCTATGCCACACTTCACATCCGCGGGTATAACAGAGATTCGAAGACTTGGGTCCTGGAGTGGATGACAGGAAACGTTCATCACGAAGCCAAAGCCTTTGACATCATTGAGCTCACTGGTCTACCACTCCCGGCGATCTCTACGAATCTGGCTGTCAACTTCATAGTGAAGCTGTGGAGAGCATCTTTCAGAAGCCTGAACCTAACATGAGTCAGATGCTCAGTATGATGAAGCCATTACCCCAAGATGCTGAATATCCCAAAGAGTTCTTTGTTGAAGACCTAGAGTATCTGCCAAGGACCATTTATCACATCATAAGGCGAACTCTCTAGCCCATCAAAGGGCACTCTCCACATGCCAAGCTGGAAGGTGCAATGAAGACTTTGGTCTTCTATATTCTTCATGGAAAATGCTTCAATGCACCGGACTTCCTCATTCGCCAACTTGCTGCATCAGGCTATAATCTGTTTGGCTTGAAGTTCTACGCCCCATGGGTAATGCGGCTGATCAAACTTCACTCTGCTATCTCATATCAGCCATCTGCTCGCAATCATCGGATTTTTTTGCCTGATGTGGATATGTCTATTGAAGCCATCTATCCTGAGCCTGCCAAGGAACCTCTAAGTCTTCAGAATGTAGAGCATCAAAGTTTTTCTCAGAACATTGAAGGAGTTGAAGCAGTCACTCATGTGTATCCTTTGGCTGGCACTACATGTGCACCGCATCCTGCTCTCACTGAAGCCACTGACAGTACAACTGCCCCACGACCCAAGAAGCGCACTCGTGTTCTCAATGACCGAGAGCTTCTTGTGGCTCTTCATCAGAAACAGGATAGGCATCATGACTGGTTGAAGCGTCAAATGCAAAGCCTCTTGGTGGATGTTAATCGCATTCGCAATCTTGCCACCAAGAATGCCTTTGTTGCCCATGAAACCTCTCGTCGCACATGGAAAGGGCTGACGTTGATGTGTTCTGAAGATGATGTTCAAGAGGATGGTTTCTCTGAGCGCTTCAAGTTTGACTCCACACCTCCTCGAAGGGCAGTGCTGCGACGAACTCCATCTCTTGAAGACTCTGAGTTCTCTTCCTCTGCTGCAACTGTAAATGCCAGAGTGATCGAGGATGACGACGATGCTACTTCACCGCCGCCTCCTTTAGCACGCTTCGACACTGCTCTAAGCTCTTCTGCACCGCCAAACACCACCAACGACCCTGCTGGTTCACCTACTCTTCATGGGAACGAGTAGATGCTCTATGTCTTCGAACCTTTTTGGTCCTTACTGATAAAAGGGGGAGAAGCATACGAGTTTGATAGTCTTCAAGCGGGTCCATATGGGCGGGTGCTTTATATTTTGCTTCGTGTTTACAACTCTCATTTTGATACTTTTGGTTCTTTGAGTTGTAACACTTAAAACTCGATGGTCGTCTTCTACTTATTTTCCACTTTGTGATGCGATGATAAATTCCGCATGTGCGACGATAAATTCCGCACTTAGATCATTTTGCAGACGTCCATTTTCCATTATGCATGTCATTATCTTCACATACCTTCACATGCATAGTGGATTGTCATCATAAGTTGAAGAGGATCTCCACAAGCACAACCTGCCATGTGCATTTGCATTCCAAAAGCAAATTACTTATATGCACATCTTCAGGGGGAGCCCTCACAGCTTATGAAGACAATTCCTTATCCTTTTACAATTTCACATATTATATTCCCCGTTGAAAAATTCAACTAGTTTGTCATCAATCACCAAAAAGGGGGAGATTGTAAGTGCATCTAGTGCCACCCCTAGTTGGTTTTGGAGTATTGACGACAAACCTAGTTGAGGGACTAATGTGTTTGTGAGAATTGCAGGATAACACAGGTAGAAGTCCCTCATTGATTCAGTTTTCCTACCAGAGATGAACCCTAAAATGTATGAAGACATTGATGTCAAAGGTTGTATATGAAGATATTCCCATTGAAGACTATGACAAGAGAAGACATCGCATGAAGCCTATGGAGCTCGAAGACTTAGATCTTTCATAGTTCTTTTTCTTCTTCTTTGTTGAGTCATAGGAACCACCGTACTGTTAAGTGGGGTCCAAGAGAACCAGTCAGAATGACTGAAGTGATGCTTAACCAAAACCTATGTCTTCGAGTGAAGACTATGAGAGCGAATCTTGTCCAGAGTCGGACAAGTCAGCTTTGCTTGTAGCCCAAGTAAAGTTGCCGTGTGAGTTTGAAATCTGACCGTTGGAACACGTGTCAGTTCCTTAGTGACCCAGGGTCATTTCAGGCAAATCAGGTCGGGTTGCCTAGTGGCTATAAATAGCCCACCCCCTACAACCAAAAACGGTTGGCTGCTCAGAGTTAGTGTACGGCTTTTGTCGTTTGAGAGGAACCCACCTCGAAGCCTTTAAGAGAGAATTCCTTGCGAGGATAAATCCCTAACCACCCAGAGCCAAAGAGAATTAGGCATCACTTAAGTCCTCTTGTCTGTGTGATCTGAAGACTTATTACACTTGAGGACTGTGAATCCTCTAGCCGGTTAGGCGTCGCGTTCTAAGCATCCAAGAGACATTGTGGATTTCCGGTGAACGAAGTCTGTGAAGGTTTGGGAGTCTACCTTGAAGACTTACCAGAGTGATTGGGCGAGGTCTGTGTGACCTTAGCTCAAGGGGAATACAGTGATGACTGGGTGTCCTGAGCTGCGTGTTCAGGAATGGGTGTCCGGGACTGTGTGTCCTTAGGTTTAAATACCTAGCCGCCCTAACCAGACGTACAGTTGTCACAGCAACTGGAACTGGTCCAACACATCATTGTCTTCAACGAGTCACTGGTTTCATCCTTCCCTTCTCTTTATGTACTGTTACTCCTTGTGAAGTCATTGTATGATTGCACTATCTTTTATCTTCACTGAGTGACTGCGTGTTCTGTTTGGCTTCATAATATCTTCCTACCTGATCCTTACTACATTGCTGCTATTAGTCATTGTGCTTTCACTCTATTGAATACTTGACTATGGCTTGCCTAGTGTAGTCTACCTTCCGCTGCAGGGTAATAGGTTTGTTTCTATTGTTTGTCTTCATAACTTCCACGTTTTGAAGACTTTCTTAAAAATCGCCTATTCACCCCCCTCTAGTCGATATAACGCACTTTTAGTCACAGGTACATGTCCGTGGGAGAATCCCTTGGTTCTCATAGTCTGCATTCATTTGCAGAATACTTACAGCATCACATAAATTCTCCCGAAGCCAGTTCCTGTTTGTCCAGCAAGCGAAAACCTTTGAAGCCTTGGAACATATTGAAGCCTTTTAGTTTAAAGTTCATGGCTTCAGAGAAATCAGCAAGGAAGGGTGGCAGAAAGCGTCGAGGAGAAACATCAAGAGATCTACCCGATGACCTCTCAGAGCTGTACAAGACAGATCCTGAAGAGGATTACAATCAGCGCAAGACACGAATCCAATGGATTCGACGCTATTGGGCAGAACAGTGGTTCAAGTACAGATTTGTGACAAAGGAATATGCTGAAAAGAATGCCATCAAGCGACCATGGGGAGACATCCTCTACAAAAATCTTCAACCCAGGACCAGAGATGAAGCCATTGAACAAGGCTTCTATCCCTGCATGGTCCGTGGACCACAGCCTGCGGATGCTAACCCATCGTCACTGCTATGGTGTCGTGATGACAATCTGTTTAAGCGCAACTTCCAGTTTGCCCAAAACTCCGCGAAGCAGAACAAGAAGTCTTTGGGATTAGATTTCAACCCTGGTCCCTCTGCTCCCCGTGCCGATGGAACTCGCGAAGCTGAACCCAATCTTCTTGGGCCCTTCTACAACCTTGAAGGTCTCATCACCCATATAGTGGTTCAAGGGACTGCCGTAAATGAGCCTGCAGATGACGCTGACTCAGATGAAGCGCCTGCAGCGCCGAAGCCAAAGAAACTGAAGCAGCCAAAAGCTTCCAAGCCTGCCTCTACACCAAAAATCTCACGAGCGAAGCCATTGGCAACTGAACCTCCTGAAGACAGTGTGCAGTCTGAAGATTTGTCACACATCTCCAAGCCCCAGAAGGTCAAGATGCCTCTGCCACACACCGGCCAAGAGCTGACAGCTGCTGCCATTCTGCGCAACGATGCCATTGATCTTTCCAGTGATGAAGATCTTGCAGATGACGCTCTTGAGCAACTCATCAAGAGCAAAGAAGAAGTAGAAATCTTCAATGATCTGCCTCTCTTTGACGTGACAATCATCCACAGCTTCATTGATGAGTGGTTTGACACGCCCAACATCAGCTTCGAAGATCTGCAACTACCCATTGGCCTCAGTGTCGCCTTCCATGGCGCCATTGCTTCAGAGCTAGCTCTCGCTCAGCGCATCGTCGAACTTAAGCAAAAGATTGACTATGAAAAGGCTCAGTTCAAGAAGCATATGGCCAAGCTCAGCGTGCAAGAGGTGAAAAATTTCAAGATTATGCTGCACGAGCTCAAAGAAGCCTTTCTCAAGAAACGCTCAGAAGCTCAGGGTTCTTGGGAGCGCATGAAGAGCCTGGCTGACAAGTGTGTGCAAGGCTACAACGAGGCTGAGAAGCGCAAGGCCCTTGGGCGTCCGGGCATTGATCCCAGGATGGCTGCTAAGCAGAAGAAGAAGCCCATTGTGGCCGAACCCAACGCACCACGGCAGGAAGCAGATCCCATTGTCTTCCCAACTAGCATGACTGGATCGAAGCCAAAGGCCCAGTCAACCGCTTCAGAGCTGAAGAAGACGAGGACTGCTGAGGCTGAAGCCAGGAAGAGGAAACATCCCGAAGCCTCTGCTACTGCCCCCTCCAAGAAGAAGAGGAAGACCAAGAAGGAATGGGCTGCTCCCACAGAGCCCTTGATTGTTGAACCCATCTCCATGGTTCACCCTGACGCTGAACCGCAAGAACGTCAATTGACTGTCCATGAGCCTGCTTTCACAGAGGCTCATGAAGCTGAAGACTTTCTAGCAGGTGATCCCATCGCTGCTGAAGACATTGGTCACCATGACCATGTTGAAGATGATGCAGTCCTTCCTCAGCTCGAGCACCAACAGGTATCATCGCCTGTGCTAACGCACAGCGAACTCATCAGCATTGGTCGTCCTCTGACGCCAATTGCTCAGGATGCTTCATGGGCTGATCGCCCACAAGAGGAAGAAGACTTTGAGGCCCAGCCAACTCCAACTTCACAGGCGTCACCAGCGTTGCGCAGGCTTCGCAAAGGACCAAGGCCTCCAGTCTCTGAGTCTGAAGCTAAAGCTGCTGAAGACATTCCGGCTGCATCAGCCGATGAAGAAGAAGCCCCAAAAGCTGCTACACCCTCGTCCCAACAAGAAGCTGTTCTCAAGGAGAATGTGACTATGACCGACCCTCCAGCTCGTCAAGTGGAGGTTGAAAATCTTGAGGCTGCCACCACCAACACCAATGAAGCCACTGACGCTGTCATGCTGAAGCTAATGTGGAGCCTTCACCAACCCAAGCACCAGAAGTCAGCGAAGCCACTGATCCCACTGCTTCTGTTCCTGCGCCTGCTGCCAGTCCTCAGTTCGACTATCATGTTGAGCACAGGCCTTAGGTACAGAAGCCAATCCCAAGATTGCCCAGATTTCCAGGTCCTGCATCAGCACCTGGATCCTTCAATGTCTATGGCTTCAGAGCAGACAACACATTCTTCAATAGCTCCAGGAACCCCTACTCAAAGGAAAGAATATCATCTGATCGGTTCTGGAGCTATCCGCAGCGAAGCTATTACTCCTGCATTCTATACAATCAAGGTCGCATCTTCCCACACAAGTGTCTTGACATTGAAGCAATAGCTGGTCTGCCCTGTCTGGAAGAAGCTCTGGATTGCTTCAAAGAGGTTGGATTGCTGCCGTTCATCACCGATCAAGAGCATTGGAATGAAGAGTTGCTGCTCCAATTCTATGCCACACTTCACATCCGCGGGTACAACAGAGATCCGAAGACTTGGGTCCTCGAGTGGATGATAGGAAATGTTCATCACGAAGCCAAAGCCTTTGACATCATTGAGCTCACTGGTCTACCCACTCTTGGCGATCTCTACGAATCTGGCTGTCAACTTCACAGTGAAGCTGTGGAGAGTATCTTTCAGAAGCCTGAACCTAACATGAGTCAGATGCTCAGTATGATGAAGCCATTTCCCCAAGATGCTGCATATCCCAAAGAATTTTTTGTTGAAGACCTTGAGTATCTGCCAAGGACTATTTATCACATCATAAGGCGAACTCTCTGGCCCATCAAAGGACACTCTCCACATGCCAAGCTGGAAGGTGCAATGAAGACTTTGGTGTTCTATATTCTTCATGGCAAATGCTTCAATGCACAGGACTTCTTCATTCGCCAACTTGCTGCATCAGGCTCTGATCTTTTTGGCTTGAAGTTATACGCCCCATGGGTAATGCGGCTGATCAAACTTCACTCCGCTATCTCATATCAGCCATCTGCTCGCAATCATCGGAACTTTCTGCCTGATGTGGATATGTCTATTGAAGCCATCTATCCTGAGCTTGCCAAGGAACCTCTAAGTCTTCAGAATGCAGACCATCAAAGTTTTTCTCAGAACATTGAAGGAGTTGAAGCAGTCACTCATGTGTATCCTTTGGCTGGCACTACACGTGCACCACATCCTGCCTTTACTGAAGCCACCGACAGCACAACTGCCCAACGACCCAAGAAGCGCACTCGTATTCTTAATGACCGAGAGCTTCTGGTGGCTCTTCATCAGAAACAGGATAGGCATCATGACTGGCTGAGGCGCCAAATGCAAAGCCTCCTGGTGGATGTCAACCGCATTCGCAATCTTTCCACCAAGAATGCTTTCGTTGCCCATGAAACCTCTCGACGCACATGGAAAGGGCTGACGCTGATGTGCTCTGAAGATGATCTTCAAGAGGATGGCTTCTCTGAACGCTTCAAGTTTGAATCCACACCTCCTCGAAGGGCAGTGCTACGACGCACTCCATCTCTTGAAGACTCTGAGTTCTCTTCCTCTGTTGTAACTATGAATGCCAGAGTGATCGAGGATGAAGACGATGCCACTTCACCGCCACCTCCTTCAGCGCGCTTCAACACTGCTCCAAGTTCTTCTGTACCGCTGAACACCACCGACGACCCTGCTGCTTCACCTACTCTTCATGGGAATGAGTAGATGCTCTATGTCTTCAAACCTTTTTGATCCTTACTGACAAAAGGGGGAGAAGCATATGAGTTTGATAGTGTTCAAGTGGGTCCATATGGGCGGGTACTTTATATTTTGCTTCGTGTTTACAACTCTCGTTTTGATACATTTGGTTCTTTGAGTTGTAACACTTAAACTCGATGGTCGTCTTCGACTTATTTTCCACTTTGTTATGCGATGATAAATTCCGCATGTGCGACGATAAATTCCGCACTTAGATCATTTTGCAGACGTCCATTTTCCATTATGCATGTCATTATCTTCACATACCTTCACATGCATAGTGGATTGTCATCATAAGTTGAAGAGGATCTCCACAAGCACAACCTGCCATGTGCATTTGCATTCCAAAAGCAAATTACTTATATGCACATCTTCAGGGGGAGCCCTCACAGCTTATGAAGACAATTCCTTATCCTTTTACAATTTCACATATTATATTCCCCGTTGAAAACTTCAACTAGTTTGTCATCAATCACCAAAAAGGGGGAGATTGTAAGTGCATCTAGTGCCACCACTAGTTGGTTTTAGAGTATTGACGATAAACCTAGTTGAGGGACTAATGTGTTTGTGAGAATTGCAGGATAACACAGGTAGAAGTCCCTCATTGATTCAGTTTTCCTACCAGAGATGACCCCTAAAATGTATGAAGACATTGATGTCAAAGGTGGTATATGAAGATATTCTCATTCAAGACTATGACAAGAGAAGACATCGCATGAAGCCTATGGAGCTCGAAGACTTAGATCTTTCGTAGTTCTTTTTCTTCTTCTTTGTTGAGTCATAGGAACCACCGTGCTATTAAGTGGGGTCCAAGAGAACCAGTCAGAATGACTGAAGTGATGCTTAACCAAAACCTATGTCTTCGAGTGAAGACTATGAGAGCGAATCTTGTCCAGAGTCGGACAAGTCAGCTTTGCTTGTAGCCCAAGTAAAGTTGCCATGTGAGTTTGAAATCTGACCGTTGGAACACGTGTCAGTTCCTTAGTGGCCCAGGGTCATTTCAGGCAAATCAGGTCGGGTTGCCTAGTGGCTATAAATAGCCCACCCGCTACAACCAAAAATGGTTGGCTCCTCAGAGTTAGTGTACGGCTTTTGTCGTTTGAGAGGAACCCACCTCGAAGCCTTTGAGGGAGAATTCCTTGCGAGGATAAAGCCCTAACCACCCAGAGCCAAAGAGTGTTAGGAATCACTTAAGTCTTCTTGTCTGTGTGATCTGAAGACTTATAACACTTGAGGACTGTGAATCCTCCAGCCGGTTAGGCGTCGCGTTCTGAGCATCCAAGAGACATTGTGGATTGCCGGTGAACGAAGTCTGTGAAGGTTTGGGAGTCTACCTTGAAGACTTACCTGAGTGATTGGGCGAGGTCTGTGTGACCTTAGCTCAAGGGGAATACGATGAGGACTGGGTGTCCTGAGCTGCGTGTTCAGGACTGGGTGTCTGGGACTGTGTGTCCTCAGGTTTAAATACCTAGCCGCCCTAACCAGACGTACAGTTGTCACAGCAACTGGAACTGGTCCAACAAATCATTGTCTTCAACGAGTCACTGGTTTCATCCTTCCCTTCCCTTTACTTACTGTTGGTCTTTGTGAAGTCATTGCATGATTGCACTATCTTTTGTCTTCACTGAGTGACTGCGTGTTCTGTTTGGCTTCATAATATCTTCCTACCTGATCCTTACTACATTGCTGCTATTAGTCATTGTGCTTTCACTCCATTGAATACTTGACTATGGCTTGCTTAGTGTAGTCTACCTTCCGCTGCATGGTAATAGGTTTATTTCTATCGTTTGTCTTCATAACTTCCACGTTTTGAAGACTTTCGTAAAAATCGCCTATTCACCCCCCCTCTAGTCGATATAACGCACTTTCACATGGGCCCGGTCAAAGAGCTTCGCTATGCAGTGATTCAGATGCACGCACGCGCCCCATGCATCGTTTTCATGCAAAAATTAAAGGGTGCAAACCGTAAAGGATACACACACGCGTCCGGATTCACACACGCACCATTCTCATCATTTCTCTCTTCCTCTCCCACCCATAAGCCTATAAATGGGGTGCCTCTCTTCCTCTCCCACCCGCAAGCCAGATCCGATCCATTCTCTCCAACTTCAAAGACCCAAGCGACCGAGCCCTCTCCAAGCGACCAAGTGAAGATGCAGTTCAACGGGCCGACCCTCAACCGTCCGCCTGTCATGCCGGAGCTGCGCTACCCACCGGGCATGCTCATGGAGAGGGAGCTCCGTGTGTGGGCAATTTCAAGGTGGAGGGGTTTCGTCAAACTCACATGCGCCTTCCTCAGAGCCGGCTATGCCCACCTCCCACGGGGCTCGCCTAGGATGTTCACCCTCAACGAGGTTCGTGACCGCGGCGGCATCCTCCTACTACTCACGATCACCTTCACCAACCCGTTTGACGCGCACGAGCTCCTCAGCCAAGTCTTTTGGTGCGGCTGCGAGGCCATCTTCTTCACCGTGTACAACATCTACACCAACTACGAGAGCATCTTCCCAACTCTAGGCCAGATGCACTCCCTTCCCTACGGCGAGGAGGAGGAGGTGTGAAGTTGAAGACAGTGTTGAAGGGGCGCGCGGCCAAGGTGGAAGAAGGAGGTCAAGATGAAGATGTTCAAGCCCAGAGTCAAGCTCGTCATGTTTCGTTTTTATTTTGTTGCTTTTCTATGTCATGTCGTGTTGTGTCATGTTTCGTCATGTGTCCCTGAACTTATTCTTATTGCGTAATGTAAGGGTACGGTGTTACATCTTATCTAAGTTATTAGGGTTTATTATGTGTGTTAAAAAATGTCCGTGCCCAAACATATCATTTCTTCCCTAAACCAAGTCATGAAGTTCGAGAACTTGTGGTTTTCATTAATGAAAATTGGAGGGGGTGAGAAGCCCTCTCTTTCATTCAAAAAAACCAAGTCATGAACTAACATGCAAAATTATTCCCTTTAAATCCTAAACCAAGTGCCACTCTAACCCTAAACCAAGTGCCACTCTAACCAAAATCATGTGGCAGTGCAAACATACGTTTCCTACTCTCCAAAATTTCAGTGCAAAACAAAGGAAAACCACTCTCACGTGTGTGCAAACATTCACAGTCTCACTATGTATACCTTCCTTCCCTACCCATGTCAAAGTATTTCCATCTGTCCTAGCGGTTACCAGCGCAGCCCTAAATGCCACAAAACCACGCGGGCCTGGGTTTGAGTCCCCGACCGCACCAATTTTTTGTGCATTTTCCACCCTTCATTTTTTTAGACAAATTATTTTTGTCTCAATGTAATGCCCTTAAAAAATGTTTATTTATTTTGGCACCAGGTGTAAACCTCTACCAGAGCTGAGGCACATTTTCCATGACATTTTGGTCTTTGAGTTAAATCACAGTGTATTTGAATTGGAGTAATTAAATTGCTACTAAATATTTAACAGCTCCAAAAAAAATTCTAACCTTAATTGTTTGGCTCTAGAATGATTCAATTAGCTTCCACAAAAAGTTTCAGCATTATGATTTACTGCCTAAATTAAATCAGAACAGAAAATAGAAAAACACGCAAGAGAACCCCGGAATGGGCCTAATTGGATGAAGTTGGCCCATTAGTCTAGCCTGCACTTGGCTCTACACTCTGAATTTGGCCCATAGAGGAACCTTTTTTTGACAGAAAGGCAGAGCAGAGAGTTGCATTTCATTGATCAAAAGTTTGTGAATTCCTCATTTCTTCTCCTTTTTTCAACATATGTAAATGTTGGTCACTTCTTCTCTTTTTTTTCAACATTTAAAAAACTTTGACCAACATTTAAACTAGGTGAATTTCTCATACAATTTCAAGCTTACAAATTCCTCCATAATTCATGCCTTTCCATACATTTTCAACATTACAACCAATGTGATTACCATACCTACAAATGCCCAAAAGTAATTGCAAATGGGTATTGGTAGTGCTTGATCTTCAAGCTTCCTAATATTCTTCTTCAACATCCTAAGCTCAACAGCTAGCTCTCTGTCAGTGTGTGCTTCACCCTCCATCTCTTCTTCCGGAGCTCGTGCTGAGGCCACTGCTGTTCGTGGCAACATGCACAACCATTCTTCATGCTCTTCTTGCAGTTCATTCATCAGAGTCTTGGCCAGAGCATCGACCCAAAGAAAGAAGCATGTCACCTGCATGAACACCAAACAGATCAACCCATTGCTCAAAGATCCCGACCACGAAAATGGTGCAATTGCCTCGATTCTTACCCCATTCTCGCTGCACACGTAGAACGGATGATTCTGGTTCCTTGGTGTGTGAGAGACCCTCCGAACAACACCGCCCGGCACCGCGGACAGACGAAGACAGGCATGTCCACACGCGCCCGGCTCTGCATCCGCCAGGTGGCGCGGGAGCTTGAGGAAGACATGGAGCTCGGAGCCGAAGGGGATCTCAACGCTGCCACGCCCTCCACAGCTAGCTTCCCACCGCCATGCTCCCTCTCTCTCTCTCTCTCATCGTGGTCACCGTCATGCTCTTTGTCGTCGTGGTCATCGCCGTTGTGTGTCACCCACTTATATAGCACACCCGCAGCGGCTCTCTGCTCAACGGCTCTCTATTGGGTCCCACAAGCCACGCGTGCAACGGTCTGAATAGAATTGGCCATCTCTACTGCCTGGTCCCACCTGTAAGGGCCGAGTCAAAAAGTTGACCTGATGGAGACGGCAGAGTTCACGGAATGAGTCCGTGCGCAAGGACTAGGGGCAAAACTGAGCACAATTCACATCTGATGGCAAAACTGAGCACACGGACACCACTGAGGGCAAAAGGATAATTAACCCTTAATTATGTCTCCTAAAAATCTATATTTGATAATAGTTATTCTTGCTATAGTTTGCAGCCATAGCTGGATTATCCTTTGGATTACTAATCTGAATAATATAAGCTCATTTAAAGTAGGCGATAAAGTTGTTTTGTTCTCTCAAATAAATAATCAGTTGCAAAATAGTTTGGGTCATTCACTTGTGATAATGAATACTTTTTCCATCATATTGTTGTCCACAAATAATTATGTGTTGGAACATTAGCAACTCACCTTTTACAATTTCAGACAACAAGTATGCTTGCTCTATATCAACTTTTATTCTATTCAAATTATTTTCCATGGTGATAGTTCCATATAGCACAACTACACATTTGTATTGTGATACAAATGCTTTTATAATCATGTGTGTTTTACATAAATTTTCTTGGAACAATTTTGATTGCTCGTGAAATACCATTCAGACAAAAGGGAGTGCAAGTTTAGACATTCGAACATACAACTAAAAGGGAATGGAGCATGGCTACGAATATATCAGATACTTCTAGGATAACAATAACAAGAAAAACATATCACATTTAAAGTTATTCCCAGCTTCCTTTAGCACCAAACTGATACGTCCACGACATGCAGTAAGACTAAGATTGGGTAGTAAGATTTGAACAATCAAATAAGATAGATCTATCTTATGTAAAAAATAGCAATCGGGATATGCACAATTCCATCAGAGAGCTACTATACAACCTCTATTTTGCATGCAATCTATCGATTGAGGTAAGCATGCCCTATGCTGGCATTTCAAATTTAGGTATAGGTTTAATATTTCATTCTTCGGCCTACTTCATGTTTTTCCTGCGTGTCTTTGTTCCATAATATAGGAAGAGGGTGTGTAATATGAGTTGCTTGCTCTTTATGTAAAAGAAGAGCTATTTAGATTGTTTCAGGCCTTGAGATGATTTATATCTTCCACCTCCAAATGATTGCCCTCCAGGCTGCCTTTTTTTAGCAATGAAGGAATAGTTTATATCGTGTGCTTATAGTTATGTCTGACATAGGGAATCCATGTTAACATTATAACTCTCATATTGAAACTTGAAAGGATCGAGAAGAGGTGTCTAGAGGGGGGGTGATTAGACCCTCAACAAGCAAAAGTAGCAGTTTTTAAGTTCTTCAAGTTGAGGTGGAGTTTTAGCACAAATTTAAGCATTTACAATACATTTCAAGCAAGCATGGCAAGAGTATATGTGCAGAGAAAAGTAAAGCATGCAAGTTGCAAGAAATTAAGGGGATGGGATTGGAATGTGCAAACGCAATTGATGACACGGAGATTTTTGGCGTGGTTCCGATAGGTGGTGCTATCATACATCCACGTTGATGGAGACTTCAACCCACGAAGGGTAACGGTTGCGTGAGTCCATGGAGGGCTCCGCCCATGAAGGGTCCATGAAGAAGCAACCTTGTCTATCCCACCATGGCCATCGCCCACGAAGGACTTGCCTCACTTGGGTAGATCTTCATGAAGTAGGCAATCTCCTTGCCCTTACAAACTCCTTGGTTCAACTCCACAATCTTGTCGGAGGCTCCCAAGTGACACCAAACCAATCTAGGAGACACCACTTGCCAAAAGGTAATAGATGGTGTGACGATGATGAACTCCTTGCTCTTGTGCTTCAAATGATAGTCTCCCCAACACTCAACTCTCTCTCATAGATTTGGCTATGATGGAAAGATGATTTGAGTGGAAAGCAACTTGGAGAAGGCTAGAGATCAAGATTCTTTTGTTTGGATTGGAATGTCTTGGTCTCAACACATGAGTAGGTGGTTCTCTCTCAGAAAATGGGTAGTGGAAGTGTAGGCACGTTCTGATGGCTCTCTATAAAATAGAGAAGGGGTGGAGGGGTATATATAGCCTCCACACAAAATCTAGCCTTTACACACATTTGACCCAACTCGGTCAGACCACATAGTTGAACTCGGTGAGACCGATTCAGTTCAAAATGTGAACGTTAGGATTCTCGGTGGGACCGACATGATCAACTCGGTGGGACCTATGTGCAAGGGTTAGGGCAAAACCTCATCTCGGTGTGAACGATTGCATGAACTCGGTGGGACCGATTTCAACAATGAGCAAACAGAGAGTTGGTCAGGAAAACTCGGTGGGACCGATCGCTCATTTCGGTAAGATCGAAACGTTACGAAAGGGAAACAGAGAGTTTGCATAGCGAACTCGGTGGGACCGATCGCTCATTTAGGTGAGACCGAAATGTTACGAAGGGAAACAGAGAGTTTGCAATCCCATCTTGGTGAGACTGAACCGATTAGGGTTTCTGGTAGTGGCTATGTCAAAGGAACTCGGTGGTGCCGGATAGATCAAATCGGTGGGGTCGAGTTTGACTTCATGCTGTGGACATATTTGGAATTGAGAAAGTGGTTGAGGGCTTTGGAGCATATCACTAAGCAATTTGAGAAAGTAGACTAGTAAGCAACACCTCATCCCCTTTTAATAGTACTGGCTTTTCCTATGGACTCAATGTGATCTTGGATCACTAAAATACAAATGAAGAGTCTTGAGTGATAACCCACAAGTATAGGGGATCACAATGATTTTCGAGGGTAGAGTATTCAACCCAAATTTATTGATTCGACACAAGGGGAGCCAAAGAATATTCTCAAGTATTAGCAGCTGAGTTGTCAATTCAACCACACCTGAAAGACTTAATATCTACATCAAAGTATTTAGTAGCAAAGTAGTATGGAAGTATCGGTAACGGTAGCAAAAGTAATAGTAGTAGTTTTGTAGCAATCATGATAGTGGCAATGGAAAAGTAACCGAGCAGAGATCAATATGTGAAAAGCTCATAGGCAATGGATCAATGATGGATAATTATGTTAGATGGCATTCATCATGCAATAGTTATAACCTAGGGTGACACAGAACTAGCTTCAGTTCATCAATATAATGTAGGCATGTATTCCGAATATAGTCATACATGCTTATGGAAAAGGACTTGCATGACATATTTTGTCCTACCCTCCCATGGCAGCGGGGTCCTATTGGAAACTTGTTGGGGAACGTAGCATGCAATTTCAAAAAAATTCCTACGATCACGCAAGATCTATCTAGGATATGCATAGCAACGAGAGGGGGAGAGTGTGTCCACGTACCCTCATAGACCGAAAGCGGAAGCGTTATGTTAACGCTGTTAATGTAGTTGAACGTCTTCATGATCCAACCGATCCAAGTACCGAACGTATGGCACCTCGTGTTCAGCACACGTTCAGCTCGATGACGTCCCTCAAGCTCTTGATCTAGTAGAGGGTTGAGGGAGAGTTCCGACAGCACGACGGCGTGGTGACGGTGATGGTGATGTGATCCGCGCAGGACTTCGCCTAAGCACTACGACAATATGATGGGAGGAGTAAACTGTGGAGGGGGGCACTACACACGGCTAAGAGATTTCTTGGTGTGCCCTTGGGATGGCCCCCACCCCCGTATAAAAAGGGGGGAGGAGGAGGCCGGCGGCCATGAGGGGCGCGCCATGGGGGGAGTCCTACCTGGACTCCTACTCCAAGTAGGATTTGCCCCCCCTTTTCCTTTCTCCATCGGAGGGAATAGGAGGGAGAGTGAAAGGGAAAGGGAAGGGGATGATACGTCTCCAACGTATCTATAATTTTTTATTGTTCCATGCTATTATATTATCAACCTTGGATGTTTTATATGCATTTATATGCTATTTTATATGATTTTTGGGACTAACCTATTAACCTAGAGCCCAGTGCCAGTTTCTATTTTTCCTTGTTTTAGAGTATCGCAGGAAAGGAAAATCAAATGGAGTCCAATTGACCTGAAACTTCACGGAACTTATTTTTGGACCAGAAGAAGCCCACGGAGTATCGGAGTTGGACCATGAGAGTCCCGGGTTGCCCACGAGGGTGGGGGCGCGCCCACCCCCCTGGGCGCGCCCCTTGCCTCGTGGATAGTCGGAGATCCACCGACGTACTTCTTCCTCCCATATATACCCATATACCCTAAAAACTTCGGGGAGCACAACAGATCGGGAGTTCCGCCGCCAGAAGCCTCCGTAGCCACCGAAAACCAATCTAGACCCGTTCCGGCACCCTACCGGAGGGGGGATCCCTCTCCGGTGGCCATCTTCATCATCCCGGTGCTCTCCGTGACGAGGAGGGAGTAGTTCTCCCTCGGGGCTGAGGGTATGTACCAGTAGCTATGTGTTTGATCTCTCTCTCTCTCTCGATCGTGTTCTTGAGGTGGTACGATCTTGATGTATCGCGAGCTTTGCTATTATAGTTGGATCTTATGATGTTTCTCCCCCTCTACTCTCTTGTAATGGATTGAGTTTTCCCTTTGAAGTTATCTTATCGGATTGCGTCTTTAAGGATTTGAGAACACTTGATGTATGTCTTGTGTGGGATACCCGTGGTGACAATGGGGTATTCTATTGATCCACTTGATGTATGTTTTGGTGATCAACTTGCGGGTTCCGCCCATGAACCTATGCATAGGGGTTGGCACACGATTTCGTCTTGACTCTCCGGTAGAATCTTTGGGGCACTCTTTGAAGTTCTTTGTATTGGTTTGAATAGATGAATCTGAGATTGTGTGATGCATATCGTATAACCATACCCACGGATACTTGAGGTGACATTGGAGTATCTAGGTGACATTAGAGTTTTGGTTGATTTGTGTCTTAAGGTGTTATTCTAGTATGAACTCTAGGTCTTTTTGTGACACTTATAGGAATAGCCCAACGGATTGATTGGAAAGAATAACTTTGAGGTGGTTTTGTACCCTACCACAATCTCTTCTTTTGTTCTCCGCTATTAGTGACTTTGGAGTGACTCTTTGTTGCATGTTGAGGGATAGTTGTATGATCCAATTATGTTATTATTGTTGAGAGGACTTGCACTAGTGAAAGTATGAACCCTAGGCCTTGTTTCCTAGCATTGCAATACCGTTTGTGCTCACTTTTACCATTAGTTACCTTGCTGTTTTTATAATTTTAGATTACAGAAACCTTTATCTACCATCCATATACCACTTGTATCACCATCTCTTCGCCGAACTAGTGCACCTATACAATTTACCATTGTATTGGGTGTGTTGGGGACACAAGAGACTCCTTGTTATTTGGTTGCAGGGTTGCTTGAGAGAGACCATCTTCATCCTATGCCTCCTACGGATTGATAAACCTTAGGTCATCCACTTGAGGGAAATTTGCTGCTGTCCTACAAACCTCTGCACTTGGAGGCCCAACAACGTCTACCAGAAGAAGGTTGTGTAGTATACATCAAGCTCTTTTCTGCCGCCATTGCTGAGGAGGTTAGCACTTGAAGGTATATCTTTAGATCTTGCAATCGAATCTTTTTGTTTCTTGTTTTATCACCAGTTTAGTTTATAAAAGAAAATTATAAAAAATGGAATTGAGGATACCTCATATGCTTCATCTTTTTAATATCTTTCATGAGAATAAGGATTCCGATAATTGTGCTCAAGTGCTAGAAGAAGAATGCATTAGAATGTTTGGCACTAAATATTTGAATGATGAGCATGATTGCAATGTTGTTAGTATGAATTCCTTGAATATCCATGATGCTAATGATATGCAAAGCCACAAGCTTGGGGAAGCTATGTTTGATGAAGATGATATTTTTTGTCCCCCAAATTTTGATGAGCAAATTTATTATGATGAAAGCATGCCTCCTATTTATGATGATTATATTGATGAAAGTGGATTTGGAGAGGTCGTGACTTTATTTTGTGATGAATCCACTATTTTGGAAGAGGTTCCAATTGATTATGAGAATAAAGTTGCTATCTATGATGATTATTATGATGACTTGTATGCTATAAAGAATAATGATATCCATGAAACTTGTCATCATGATTTTAGTTTTCAATTGGATTATGCCTCACATGATAATTATTTTGTTGAGTTTGCTCCCACTATTATTCATGAGAAGAATTTTGCTTGTGTGGAGAGTAATAAAATTTCTATGCGTGTAGATCATGAAAAGAATGCTTTATGTGATAGTTATATTGTTGAATTCATTCATGATGCTACTGAAAATTACTATGTGGGAGGAACATATGCTTGTAGGAATTGCAATAATATCAAGTTCCCTCTCTATGTGCTTAAAGTTTTGAAGTTATGCTTGTTTTGCCCTCCTATGCTAGTTGATTATTGTTCCCACAAGTTGTTTGCTCACAAAATCCCTATGCATAGGAAGTGGGTTAGACTTAAATGTGCTAGTCATATTCTTCATGATGCTCTCTTTATGTTTCAATTCTTATCTTTTATGTGAGCATCATTGAAATCATCATGCCTAGCTAGGGGCGTTAAACGATAGCGCTTGTTGGGAGGCAACTCAACTTTATTTTTGTTCTTTGATTTTTTCTCATGATTAGTAATAAATAATTTATCTAGCCTCTGTTATTATTGAGTTTGTATGTTTTATTTAGTGTTTGTGCCAAGTAGAACCGTTGGGAAGACTTGGGGAAAGTCTTGTTGATCTTGTTGTAAAAAACAGAAACCTTAGCGCTCAAAAGAATTGCTTCCATTTTTTATTGGAGAGTGATATTTAGTTAATTAATTTTGTAGATGATTAATAGACAAATTTCTCACGTCCAGAAATTTATTTTAGAATTTTTGGGATTCCAGAAGTTTGTGTTAGTTACAGATTACTACAGACTGTTCTGTTTTTGACAGATTCTGTTTTTGTGTGTTTGCTTATTTTGATGAATCTATGGCTAGTAAAATAGTTTATAAACCATAGAGAAGTTGGAATACACTAGGTTTACACCAATATAAATAAATAATGAGTTAATTACAGTGCATTGAAGTGGTGTTTTGTTTTCTTTCGCTAACGGAGCTTACGAGTTTTCTGTTAAGTTTTGTGTTGTGAAGTTTTCAAGTTTTGGGTAAAGATTCGATGGACTATGGAATAAGGAGTGGCAAGAGCCTAAGATTGGGGATTCCCAAGGCACCCCAAGGTAATATTCAAGGACAACCAAGAGCCAAAGCTTGGGGATGCCCCGGAAGGCATCCCCTCTTTCGTCTTCGTTCATCGGTAACTTTACTTGGAGCTATATTTTTATTCACCACATGATATGTGTTTTGCTTGGAGCGTCAATTTATTTTATTTTGTTTTGCTTGCTTTTTGAATAAAGTATCAAGATCTGAAATTATTAAATGTTAGAGTCTTCACATAGTTGCATAATTATTCGACTACTCATTGATCTTCACTTACATCTTTCGGAGTAGTTTGTCATTTGCCCTAGTGTTTCACTTATATCTTTTAGAGCACGGTGGTGGTTTTATTCTATAGAAATAATTGATATCTCATGCTTCACTTATATTATTTTGAGAGTCGTAAATAGCATGGTAATTTTCTTTGGTTATGAATTTAGTCCTAATATGATGGGCATCCAAGAGGGATATAATAAAAACTTTCATATAAAGTGCATTGAATACTATGAGAAGTTTCATACTTGATGATTGTTTTGACATATGAGGATGGTAATATTAGAGTCATGCTAGTGAGTAGTTGTGAATTTGAGAGATACTTGTGTTAATGTTTGTGATTCCCGTAGCATGCACGTATGGTGAACCGTTATGTGATGAAGTCGGAGCATGATTTATTTATTGATTGTCTTCCTTATGAGTGGCGGTCGGGGACGAGCGATGGTCTTTTCCTACCAATCTATCCCCCTAGGAGCATGCGCGTAGTACTTTGTTTCGATAACTAATAGATTTTTGCAATAATTATGTGAGTTCTTTATGACTAATGTTGAGTCCATGGATTATACGCACTCTCACCCTTCCACCATTGCTAGCCTCTCTAGTACCGCGCAACTTTCGTCGGTACCATAAAACCACCATATACCTTCCTCAAAACAGCCACCATACCTACCAATTATGGATTTCCATAGCCATTCCGAGATATATTGCCATGCAACTTTCCACCGTTCCGTTTATTATGACACGCTTCATCATTGTCATATTGCTATGCATGATCATGTAGTTGACATCGTATTTGTGGCAAAGCCACTGTTCATAATTCTTCCATACATGTCACTCATGAGTCATTGCACATCCCGGTACACTGCCGGAGGCACTCATATAGAGTCATATCTTGTTCTAAGTATCGATTTGTAATTCTTGAGTTGTAAGTAAATAAAAGTGTGATGATCATCATTATTAGAGAATTGTCCCAGTGAGGAAAGGATGATGGAGACTATGATTCCCCCACAAGTCGGGATGAGACTCCGGACAAAAGTAAATAAATAAAATAGGCCAAAGAAGCCCAAATAAAAAAGAAGAAGAGAAAAGAGGCCATAAAAAGAGAAGGCCCAAATAAAAAAACAAAACAAATGAGAGAAAAAGAGAGAAGGGGCAATGCTACTATCCTTTTACCACACTTGTGCTTCAAAGTAGCACCATGATCTTCATGATAGAGAGCCTCCTATGTTGTCATTTTCATATACTAGTGGGAATCTTTCATTGTAGAACTTGGCTTGTATATTCCAATGATGGGCTTCCTCAAAATGCCCTAGGTCTTCGTGAGCAAGCAAGTTGGATGCACACCCACTTAGTTTCTTTTGTTGAGCTTTCATACATTTATAGCTCTAGTGCATCCGTTGCATGGCAATCCCTACTCACTCACATTGATATCTATTGATGGGCATCTCCATAGCCCGTTGATACGCCTAGTTGATGTGAGAATATCTTCTCCTTTTTGTCTTCTCCACAACCAGCATTCTATTCCACATATAGTGCTATGTCCATGGCTCACGCTCATGTATTGCGTGAAGATTGAAAAAGTTTGAGAACATCAAAAGTATGAAACAATTGCTTGGCTTGTCATTGGGGTTGTGCATGATTTAAATACGTTGTGTGGTGAAGATGGAGCATAGCCAGACTATATGATTTTGTAGGGATAAATTTCTTTGGACATGTTATTTTGAGAAGACATGATTGCTTAGTTAGTATGCTTGAAGTATTATTATTTTTATGTCAATATTAAACTTTTGTCTTGAATCTTATGGATCTGAATATTCTTGCTACAATAAAGAGAAATACATGATGAATATGTTAGGTAGCATTCGACATCAAAAATTCTGTTTTTATCATTTACCTCCTCGAGGACGAACATGAATTAAGCTTGGGGATGTTGATACGTCTCCAACGTATCTATAATTTTTGATTGTTCCATGCTATTATATTATCAACCTTGGATGTTTTATATGCATTTATATGCTATTTTATATGATTTTTGGGACTAACCTATTAACCTAGAGCCCAGTGTCAGTTTCTGTTTTTTCCTTGTTTTAGAGTATCGCAGAAAAGGAAAATCAAAACGGAGTCCAATTGACCTGAAACTTCACGGAACTTATTTTTGGACCAGAAGAAGCCCACGGAGTATCGAAGTTGGACCAGGAGAGTCCCGGGCTGCCCACGAGGGTGGGGGCGCGCCCCCTGCCTCGTGGACAGCCCGGAGATCCACCGACGTACTTCTTCCTCCCATATATACCCATATACCCTAAAAACTTCGGGGAGCACAATAGATCGGGAGTTCCGCCTCCAGAAGCCTCCGTTGCCACCGAAAACCAATCTATACCCGTTCTGGCACCCTACCGGAGGGGGGATCCCTCTCCGGTGGCCATCTTCATCATCCCGGTGCTCTCCATGGCGAGGAGGGAGTAGTTCTCCCTTGGGGCTGAGGGTATGTACCAGTAGCTATGTGTTTGATCTCTCTCTCTCTCTCTCGTGTTCTTGAGGTGGTACGATCTTGATGTATCGCGAGCTTTGCTATTATAGTTGGATCTTATGATGTTTCTCCCCCTCTACTCTCTTGTAATGGATTGAGTTTTCCCTTTGAAGTTATCTTATCAGATTGAGTCTTTAAGGATTTGAGAACACTTGACGTATGTCTTGCGTGGGATACCCGTGGTGACAATGGGGTATTCTATTGATCCACATGATGTATGTTTTGGTGATCAACTTGCGGGTTCCTCCCATGAACCTATGCATAGGGGTTGGCACACTTTTTCGTCTTGACTCTCTAGTAGAATCTTTGGGGCACTCTTTGAAGTTCTTTGTGTTGGTTTGAATGGATGAATCTGAGATTGTGTGATGCATATCGTATAACCATACCCACGGATACTTGAGGTGACATTGGAGTATCCAGGTGACATTACGGTTTTGGTTGATTTGTGTCTTAAGGTGTTATTCTAGTACGAACTCTAGGGCTATTTGTTACACTTATAGGAATAGCCCAACGGATTGATTGGAAAGAATAACTTTGAGGTGGTTTCGTACCCTACCATAATCTCTTCATTTGTTCTCCGCTATTAGTGACTTTGGAGTGACTCTTTGTTGCATGTTGAGGGATAGTTATATGATCCAATTATGTTATTATTGTTGAGAGGACTTGCACTAGTGAAAGTATGAACCCTAGGCCTTGTTTCCTAGCATTGCAATACCGTTTGTGCTCACTTTTACCATTAGTTACCTTGCTGTTTTTATAATTTTAGATTACAGAAACCTTTATCTACCATCCATATACCACTTGTATCACCATCTCTTCGCCGAACTAGTGCACCTATACAATTTACCATTGTATTGGGTGTGTTGGGGACACAAGAGACTCCTTGTTATTTGGTTGCAGGGTTGCTTGAGAGAGACCATCTTCATCCTATGCCTCCTACGGATTGATAAACCTTAGGTCATCCACTTGAGGGAAATTTGCTGCTGTCCTACAAACCTCTGCACTTGGAGGCCCAACAACGTCTACAAGAAGAAGGTTGTGTAGTAGACATCAGGGGGCGGCGCCCCCTCCTCGTTGTCCTATTCGGACTCCCTAGGAGGGGGGTGCGCGGCCACCCCCACGGGCTTCCCTCTCTCTCCCTTTAGTCCCATGTTCGCACAACACTTCCCTGGGGGTTTCCGGTAACCCCTCGGTACTCCGGAAAAATACCCGAATCACTCGGAACCATTCCGATGTTCGAATATAACCTTCCAATATATGAATCTTAACCTCTCGACCATTTCGAGACTCCCCGTCATGTCTATGATCTCATCCGGGACTCCGAACAAACTTCGGTCACCCAAACACATAACTCATAATACAAATCGTCATCGAACATTAAGCGTGCGGACCCTACGGGGTTCGAGAGCAATGTAGACATGACCGAGACATATCTCTGGTCAATAACCAATAGTAGAACCTGGATCCTCATATTGGCTCGTACATATTCTACGAAGATCTTTGTCGGTCAAACCGCATAACAACATACGTTATTCCCTTTGTCATCGGTATGTTACTTTCCCGAGATTCGATCGTCGGTATCCTTATACCGAATTCAATCTCGTTACCGGCAAGTCTCTTTACTCATTCTGTAATGCATCATCCCGCAACTAACTCATTAGTCACATTGCTTGCAAGGCTTATAGTGATGTGCATTACTGAGAGGGCCCAGAGATACCTCTCCGATACACAGAGTGACAAACCCTAACCTTGATCTATGCCAACTCAACAAACACCTTCGGAGACACATGTAGAGCATCTTTATAATCACCCAGTTACGTTGTGACGTTTGATAGCTGATACGTCTCCAACGTATCTATAATTTTTGATTGTTCCATGCTATTATATTATCTATTTTGGATGCTAATGGGCTTATTTATACACTTTTATATTATTTTTGGGACTAACCTACTAACCCAAGGCCTAGTGCAAATTGCTGTTTTTTTTGCCTATTTCAGTGTTTCGCAGAAAAGGAATATCAAACGGAATAAAACCTTCGAGAGAATTATTTTTGGAACAAACGTGATCCAGGGGACTTGGAGTGCACATCAAGCAACCAACGAGGAGGCCACGAGGTAGGGGGCGCGCCTGCCCCCTTGTGGGCCCCTCGTGGCTCCACCGACCTAATTCTTCCTCCTATATATATCCATATACCCCGAAAACATCCAGGAGCACCACGAAACCCTATTAGCACTGCCACAACCTTCTGTACCCAAGAGATCCCATCGTGGGGCCTTTTCCGGAGCCCCGCCGGAGGGGGAATCGATCACGGAGGACCTCTACATCAACTCCATGGCCCCTTCGATGATGTGTGAGCAGTTTACCTCAGACCTTCGGGTCCATAGTTATTAGCTAGATGGCTTCTTCTCTGTCTTTGGATCTCAATACAATGTTCTCCTTGATCTTCATGGAGATCTATTTGATGTAACTCTTTTTGCGGTGTGTTTGTTGAGATCCGATGAATTATGGGTTTATGATCAAGTTTATCTATGAACAATATTTGATTCTTCTCTGAAATATTTTATGTATGATTGGTTATATTTGCAAGTCTCTTCGAATTATCAGTTTGGTTTGGCCTACTAGATTGATCTTTCTTGCAATGGGAGAAGTGCTTACCTTTGGGTTCAATCTTGCGATGTCCTTTCCCAGTGACAACAGGGGCAGCAAGGCATGTATTGTATTGTTGCCATCGAGGATAAAAAGATGGAGTTTATATCATATTGCTTGAGTTTATCCCTCTACATCATGTCATCTTGCCTAATGCTTTACTCTGTTGTTATGAACTTAATACTCTAGATGCATGCTGGATAGCGGTCGATGTGTGGAGTAATAGTAGTAGATGCAAAATCGTTTCGGTCTACTTGTCACGGACGTGATGCCTATATACATGATCATGCCTAGATATTCTCATAATTATGCACTTTTCTATCAATTGCTCGACAGTAATTTGTTCACCCACCGTAATACTTATGCTATCTTGAGAGAAGCCACTAGTGAAACCTATAGCCCCCGGGTCTATCTTTTATCATATAAGTTTCCAATCTATTTTATTTTCCAATCTTTACTTTCAATCTATATCATAAAAATACCAATAATATTTATCTTATTATTATTATCTCTATTAGATCTCACTCTCGTAAGTGACCATGAAGGTCTTGACAACCCCTTTATCGCGTTGGTTGCGAGGTTCTTTTTTGTTTGTGTAGGTACGAGGGACCTGCGTGTAGTCTCCTACTGGATTGATACCTTGGTTCTCAAAAACTGAGGGAAATACATACGCTACTTTGCTGCATCACCCTTTCCTCTTCAAGGGAAAACCAACGCGGTGCTCAAGAGGTAGCAAGAAGGATTTCTGGCGCCGTTTCCCGGGAGATCTACCACAAGTCAGGACATACCAAGTACTCATCAGAAACTCTTATCCCTCGCATTACATTATTTGCCATTTGCCTTCCGTTTTCCTCTCCCCCATTTCACCCTTGCCGTTTTGTTCGACATCTTTTTCCATTCCCCTTCTCTTTTTGTTCGCCTCTTTTTTGATTGCTTCTTGTGTCGTCGTGTGTCATCATGGCTAGTCCCTTATCTGCCCCTTTGTCTCTCGAGTTTGAAGTTCTTCACTTCAAACAAAGACAGGGAGAAAATTTAAAAGATGCTTGGTTTAGGATGATGGAATCTTATCGTAATTGCACCCTAGAGGTGAATTTTAGAATTTTACTTCGCAATTTTTATGTTGGGCTGAATATGTCGCATAGACAACTCTTGGATTGCGTTGCAAAAGAGAATTTTATCGAAATTGATCCTAGTATTCCTCATGAAATCATAGAGGGAATAGTGGGAGCACTACCTCAACAAAAGAGGTCACATCATACCCAGGAAGAGACACAAGTTTTTGAAAAGATTTGCGAAGTAACGAAAATCTTACAAAAGTCTCTTGAACCTCTTAAGAGTGTTAGCGGAAACCTTCACCGCATGAATATGTTGATTACCCTTTGCAATAAGAGGTTGGATTCTTTAGATCTAAAAATTTCCGAATATGAAGGGAAACGTAAAGAACCTCCCGGATTCGAGCATGACTCCGCTAAAAAATTAAAACCAAAGATGATAATACCTAGATCTATTCTTGCTTTTATGCCTAGCTAGGGGCGTTAAATGATAGCGCTTGTTGGGAGGCAACCCAATTTTATTTTTGTTTCTTGCTTTTTGGTTCTGTTTAGTAATAAATAATTCATCTAGCCTCTTTTTATATGTGATTTTGTGCTTTTAATTAGTGTTTGTGCCAAGTAGAACCTTTGGGAAGACATGGGGAAAGTCTTTGCGATCATGCTGTAAAAAATAGAAACTTTAGCGCTCACAAGATTTTCTGCCATTTTTTACTGGAGAGTGTGATTAAGTTGATTCTTTTTGAAGATGATTAATAGATAAATTCCTCACGTTCAGCAATTTATTTTAGAATTTTTGGGGTTACATAAGTATTCAAAACCTACAGATTACTACAGACTGTTCTGTTTTTGACAGATTCAGTTTTTCGTGTGTTGTTTGCTTATTTTGATGAATCTATGGCTAGTATCGGAGGTTATGAACCATAGAGAATTTGGAATACAGTAGGTTTAACACCAATATAAATAAATAATGAGTTAATTACAGTACCTTAAGTGGTGGTTTTTTTTATTTTACTAACGGAGCTCATGAGATTTTCTGTTTAAGTTTTGTGTTGTGAAGTTTTCAAGTTTTGGGTAAAGATTTGATGGATTATGGAACAAGGAGTGGAAAGAGCCTAAGCTTGGGGATTACCATGGCACACCAAGGTAAAATTCAAGGACAACCAAAACCCTAAGCTTGGGGATGCCCTGGAAGGCATCCCCTCTTTCGTCTTCTTCTATCGGTAACTTTACTTGAGGGTATATTTTTATTCACCACATGATATGTGTTTTGCTTGGAGCGTCTTGTATGATTTGAGTCTTTGCTTTTAGTTTACCACAATCATCCTTTATGTACACACCTTTTGGGAGAGACACACATGAATTGGAATTTATTAGAATACTCTATGTGCTTCACTTATATCTTTTGAGCTAGATAATTTTGCTCTAGTGCTTCACTTATATCTTTTAGAGCACGGTGGTGGTTTTATTTTATAGAAATTATTGGTCTCTCAAGATTAACTTATATCATTTTGAGAGTCCCTTAGAACAGAATGGTAATTTGCTTTGGTTATGAAACTAGTCCTAATATGATAGGCATCCAAGATGGGTATGATAAAAACTATCATAGAAAGTGCATTGAATACTATGAGAATTTTGATACTTGATAATTGTTTTGAGATATAAAGGTGGTGATATTAGAGTGTGCTAGTTGAGTAATTATGAATTTGAGAAATAGTTGTGTTGAAGTTTGCAAGTCCCATAGCATGCACGTATGGTAACCGTTGTGTAACAAATTTGAAACATGAGGTGTTCTTAGATTGTCTTCCTTATGAGTGGCGGTCCGGGACGAGCGATGGTCTTTTCCTACCAATCTATCCCCCTAGGAGCATGCACGTAGTGCTTGGTTTTTGATGACTTGTAGATTTTTGCAATAAGTATGTGAGTTCTTTATGACTAATGTTGAGTCCATGGATTATACGCACTCTCACCCTTCCATCATTGCTAGCCTCTTCGGCACCGTGCATTGCCCTTTCTCACCTTGAGAGTTGGTGCAAACTTCGCCGGTACATCTAAACCCCGTGATATGATACTCTCAATCACACATAAACCTCCTTATATCTTCCACAAAACAGCCACCATACCTACCTATTATGGCATTTCCATAGCCTTTCCGAGATATATTGCCATGCAACTTTCCACCGTTTCATTTATGACATGCTTCATCATTGTCATATTGCTTTGCATGATCAGGTAGTTGACATCGTATTTGTGGCAAAGCCACCATGCATAATTTATCATACATGTCACTCTTGATTCATTGCCCTTCCCGGTACACCGCCGGAGGCATTCATATAGAGTCATATTTTGTTCTAGTATCGAGTTGTAATCATTGGGTTGTAAATAAATAGAATTGTGATTATCATCATTAATAGAGCATGGTCCCAAATAATAAAAAAGTGCAATGCTACTATCCTTTTTTCCACACTTGTGCTTCAAAGTAGCACCATGCTCTTTATGATAGAGAGTCTCTTGTTTTGTCACTTTCATATACTAGTGGGAATTTTTCATTATAGAAATTGGCTTGTATATTCCAACAATGGGCTTCCTCAAATGTCCTAGGTCTTCGTGAGCAAGCAAGTTGGATTCACACCCACTTAGTTTCTTTTGTTGAGCTTTCATACATTTATAGCTCTAGTGCATCCGTTGCATGGCAATCCCTACTCTTTGCATTGACATCAATTGATGGGCATCTCCCTAGCCCGTTAATTAGCCTCGTTGATGCGAGACTTTCTCCTTTTTTGTCTTCTCCACATAACCCCCTATCATTATTCTATTCCACCCATAGTGTTATATCCATGGCTCATGCTCATGTATTGCGTGAAAGTTGAAAAAAGTTTGAGATTACTAAAGTATGAAACAATTTCTTCGCTTGTCATCGGGGTTGTTCAAGATGAGAGCATTCTTGTGTGATGAAAATGAAGCATGACCAAACTATATGATTTTGTAGGGATGAACTTTCTTTTGCCATGTTATTTTGAGAAGACATGATTGCTTAGTTAGTATGCTTGAAGTATCATTATTTTATGTCAATATTAAACTTTTGTCTTGAATCTCTCGGATCTGAACATTCATGCCACAATAAAGAAAATTACATTGAGAATTATGCTAGGTAGCATTCCACATCAAAAATTCTGTTTTTATCATTTACCTACTCGAGGACGAGCAGGAATTAAGCTTGGGGATGCTTGATACGTCTCCAACGTATATATAATTTTTGATTGTTCCATGCTATTATATTATCTGTTTTGGATGTTAATGGGGTTATTTATACACTTTTATATTATTTTTGGGACTAACCTACTAACCCAAGGCCCAGTGCAAATTGTTGTTTTTTTTGCCTATTTTAGTGTTTCGCAGAAAAGGAATATCAAACGGAATCCAAATGGAATAAAACCTTCGGGAGAGTTATTTTTGGAACAAACATGATCCAGGGGACTTGGAGTGGACGTCAAGCAACCAATGAGGAGGCCACGAGGTAGGGGGCGCGCCTAACCCCCCCCCCCCCCCCCCCCCCCCCCCCCCCCCCCCCGGCGCGCCCTCCGCCCTTGTGGGCCCCTCATGGCTCCACCGACCTACTTCTTCCTCCTATATATATATATATTCATATACCCCGAAAACATCCAGGAGCACCATGAAACCCTATTTCCACCACTGCAACCTTCTATACCCAAAAGATCCCATCTTGGGGCCTTTTCCGGAGCTTCGCCGGAGGGGAAATCGATCACGGAGGGCCTCTACATCAACTCCATGGCCCCTCTGATGATGTGTGAGTAGTTTACCTCAGACCTTCGGGTCCATAGTTATTATCTAGATGGCTTCTTCTCTCTCTTTGGATCTCAATACAATGTTCTCCTCGATCTTCCTAGATATCTATTTGATGTAACTCTTTTTGCGGTGTGTTTGTCGATATCCGATGAATTGTGGGTTTATGATCAAGTTTATCTATGAACAATATTTGATTCTTCTCTGAAATCTTTTATGTATGATTGGTTATCTTTGCAAGTCTCTTCGAATTATCAGTTTGGTTTGGCCTACTAGATTGATTTTCTTGTAATGGGAGAAGTGCTTAGCTTTGGGTTCAATCTTGTGGTGTCCTTTCCCAGTGACAGCAGGGAAAACAAGGCACGTATTGTATTGTTGCCATCGAGGATAAAAAGATGGGGTTTATATCATATTGCTTGAGTTTGTCCCTCTACATCATGTCATCTTGCCTAATGCATTACTTTGTTCTTATGAACTTAATACTCTACATGCATGCTGGATAGCGGTTGATGTGTGGAGTAATAGTAGTAGATGCAGAATCGTTTCGATCTACTTGTCGCGGACGTGATGCCTATATACATGATCATGCCTAGATATTCTCATAGTTATGCACTTTTCTATCAGTTGCTCGACAGTAATTTGTTCACCCACCGTAATACTTATGCTATCTTGAGAGAAGCCACTAGTGAAACCTATGGCCCCCGGGTCTATCTTTTATCATATAAGTTTCCAATCTATTTTATTTAGCAATCTTTACTTTCAATCTATATCATAAAAATACCAAAAATATTTATCTTATTATTATTATCTCTATCAGATCTCACTCTCGTAAGTGATCATGAAGGGCTTGACAACCCCTTTATCGCGTTGGTTGCAAGGTTCTTATTTGTTTGTGTAGGTACGAGGGACTTGCGTGTAGTCTCCTACTGGATTGATACCTTGGTTCTCAAAAACTGAGGAAATACTTACGCTACTTTGCTACATCACCCTTTCATCTTCAAGGGTAAACCAATGCAGAGTTCAAGAGGTAGCAATAGCACACTAGGTGTTCCTCCGGTATTCAGGAGTTGCATAATCTCATAGTCAGAGGAATATGTATAAGTCATGAAGAAAGCAATAGCAATAAAACTAAATGATCATTATGCTAAGCTAAGGGATGGGTCTTGTCCATCACATCATTCTCTAATGATGTGATCCCGTTCATCAAATGACAACACATGTCTATGGTCAGGAAACTTAACCATCTTTGATTAACGAGCTAGTCAAGTAGAGGCATACTAGGGACACTCTGTTTGTCTATGTATTCACACATGTAGTAAGTTTCCGGTTAATAAAATTCTAGCATGAAAAATAAACATTTATCATGATATAAGGAAATATAGATAACAACTTTATTATTGCCTCTAGGGCATATTCCCTTCAGTCTCCCACTTGCACTAGAGTCAATAATCTAGATTACATAGTAATGATTCTAACACCCATGGATTCTTGGTGCTGATCATGTTTTTCTCGTGAGAGAGGCTTAGTCAACGGGTCTGCAACATTCAGATCCGTATGCATCTTGCAAATCTCTATGTCTCCCTCCTTGACTTGATCGTGGTTGGAATTGAAGCGTCTCTTGATATGTTTGGTTCTCTTGTGAAATCTGGATTCCTTTGCCAAGGCAATTGCTCCATTATTGTCACAAAAGATTTTCATTGGACCCGATGCACTAGGTATTACACCTAGATCGGATATGAACACCTTCATCCAGATTCCTTCATTTGCTGCTTCCGAAGCAGTTATGTACTCCGCTTCACATGTAGATCCTACCACGATGCTCTACTTGGAACTGCACCAACTGACAGCTCCACCATTCAATATAAATACGTATCCGGTTTGTGAGTTAGAGTCATCCGGATCAGTGTCAATGCTTGCATCGACGTAACCATTTACGACAAGCTCTTTGTCACCTCCATAAACGAGAAACATATCCTTAGTCCTTTTCAGGCATTTCAGGATGTTCTTGACCATTGTCCAGTGATCCAGTCCTGGATTACTTTGGTACCTCCCTACTAAACTTATAGCAACGCAAACATCAGGTCTGGTACACAACATTGCCTACATGATAGAACCTATGGCTGAGGCATAGGGAATGACTTTCATTTTCTCTCTATCTTCTGCAGTGGTCGGGCATTGAGTCTGACTCAACTTCACACCTTGTAACACAGGAAAGAACCCTTTCTTTGACTAATCCATTTTGAACTTCTTCAGAACTTTATCAAGGTATGTGCTTTGTGAAAGTCCAATTAAGCATCTTGATCTATCTCTATAGATCTTGATGCCCAATATATAAGCAGCTTCACCGAGGTCTTTCGTTGAAAAATTCTTATTCAAGTATCCTTTTATGCTATCTAGAAATTCTATATTATTTCAAATCAACAATATGTCATCCACATATAATATAAGAAATGCTACAGAGCTCCCATTCACTTTCTTGTAAATACAGGCTTCCCCAAAAGTCTGTATAAAACCATATGCTTTGATCACACTATCAAAGCATATATTCCAACTCCGAGAGGCTTGCACCAGTCCATAACTGGATCACTGGAGCTTGCACACTTTGTTAGCACCTGTAGGATCGATGGAACCTTCTGGTTGCATCATATACAACTCTTCTTTAAGATATCCATTAAGGAATCTAGTTTTGAGATCCATTTGCCAAATTTCATAATCATAAAATGCGGCAATTTCTAACATGATTCGGACAGACTTAAGCAACGCTACGGGTGAGAGGGTCTCATTGTAGTCAACTCCTTGAACTTGTCAAAAACCTTTCGCAACGAGTCGAGCTTTGTAGACAGTAACATTACCGTCTGCTTCAGTCTTCTTCTTGAAGATCCATTTATTCTCTATGGCTTGCCGATCATCGGGCAAGTCAACCAAAGTCCACACTTTGTTCTCATTCATGGATCCCATCTCAGATTTCATGTCCTCAAGCCATTTTGCGGAATTTGGGCTCATCATCACTTCCTCATAGTTTGTAGGTTCGTCATGGTCAAGTACATGACCTCCAGAACAGGATTACCGTACCACTCCGGTGTGGATCACACTCTGGTTGACCTACGAGGTTCGGTAGTAACTTGATCTGAAGTTTCATGATCATCATCATTAGCTTCCTCACTAATTGGTGTAGGAATCACTGGAACTGATTTCTGTGATGAACTACTTTCCAATTCGGGAGAAGCTACAATTACCTCATCAAGTTCTACTTTCCTCCCACTCACTTCTTTCAAGAGAAACTCCTCTAGAAAGGATCCATTCTTAGCAACGAATATCTTGCCTTCGGATTTGTGATAGAAGGCGTACCCAATAGTCTCCTTTGGGTATCCTATGAAGACACATTTCTCCGATTTGGGTTCGAGCTTATCAGGTTGAAGCTTTTTCACATAAGCATTGCAGCCCCAAACTTTAAGAAACGACAACTTAGGTTTCTTGCCAAACCACAGTTCATATGGTGTCGTCTCAACGGATTTAGATGGTGCCCTATTTAACGTGAATGCAGCCGTCTCTAAAGCATAACCCCAAAATGATAGCGGTAAATCGGTAAGAGACATCATAGATAGCACCATATATAATAAAGTATGGTTATGACGTTCGGACACACCATTACGTTGTGGTGTTCCAGGTGGTGTGAGTTGCGAAACTATTCCACATTGTTTCAAATGAAGACCAAACTCGTAACTCAAATATTCTTCTCCACGATCAGATCCTAGAAACTTTATTTTCTTGTTACGATGATCTTCCACTTCACTCTGAAATTCTTTGAACTTTTCGAATGTTTCAGACTTATATTTCATTAAGTAGATATACCCATATCTCCTCAAATCATCAGTGAAGGTTAGAAAATAATGATACCCGCCGCGAGCCTCAACACTCATCGGACCGCATACATCAGTATGTATTATTTCCAACAAGTCATTTGCTCGCTCCGTTGTTCCGGAGAACGGAGTCTTAGTCATCTTGCCCATGAGGCATGGTTCACAAGCATCAAGTGATTCATAATCAAGTGATTTCAAAAGCCCATCAGCATGGAGTTTCTTCATGCACTTTGCACCAATATGACCTAAACGGCAGTGCCACAAATAAGTTGCACTATCATTATTAACTTTGCATATTTTGGCTTTAGTATTATGAATATGTGTATCACTACAATCGAGATTCAACAAAAATAGACCACTCATCAAGGGTGCATGAGCATAGAAGATATTACTTATATAAATAGAACAACCATTATTCTCTAATTTAAATGAATAACCATCTCACGTCAAACAAGATCCAAATATAACGTTCATGCTCAACGCTGGCACCAAATAAAAATTATTTAGGTCTAAAACTAATCCCGACGGTAGATGTAGAGGTAGCGTGCCGACGGCGATCACATCGACTTTGGAACCATTTCCCACACGCATCGTCACCTCGTCCTTAGCCAATCTCCGTTTAATCTGTAGCCCCTATTTCGAGTTGCAAATATGAGAAACAGAACCATTATCAAATACACAGGCGCTACTACGAGCATTATTAAGGTACACATCAATAACATGTATATCAAATATACCTTTCACTTTTCCATCCTTCTTATCCGCCAAATACTTGGGGCAGTTCCGCTTCCAGTGACCAGTCCCTTTGCAGTAGAAGCATTCGGTTTCAGGCTTAGGTCCAGACTTGGTCTTCTTCCCTTGAGCAACAACTTGCTTGTTGTTCTTCTTGAAGTTCCCCTTCTTCCCTTTGCCCTTTTTCTTGAAACTAGTGGTCTTGTTCACCATCAACACTTGATGCTCCTTCTTGATTTTTACCTCCACAGCCTTTAGCATCGCGAAGAGCTGGGGAATTGTATTTTCCATCCCTTGCATATTATAGTTCATCATGAAGCCTTTATAGCTTGGTGGCAGTGATTGAAGAACTCTGTCAATGACACGATCATCAGGAAGATTAACTCCCAGCTGAGTCAAGTGGTTACGGTACCCAGACATTTTAAGTATGTGTTCACTGATAGAACTATTCTCCTCCATGTTGCAGCTATAGAACTTGTTGGAGACTTCATATCTCTCAACTCGGGCATTTGCTTGAAATATTAACTTCAACTCATAGAACATCTCATGTGCTCCATGACGTTCAAAACGTCTTTGAAGTCCTGATTCTAAGTCGTAAAGCATGGCACACTGAACTATTGAGTAGTCATCAGCTTTGCTCTGCTAGACGTTCATAACATCTGGAGTTGCTCCTGCAGCGGGTCTTGCACCTAGCAGTGCTTCCAGGACGTAATTCTTCTGTGCAGCAATGAGGATAATCCTCAAGTTACAGACCCAGTCCGTGTAGTTGCTACCATCATCTTTCAACTTAGATTTCTCTAGGAACGCATTAAAATTCAAGGGATCGGTAGCACGGGCCATTGATCTACAACAACATGGATATGCAAAAACTATCAGGTACTAAGTTCATGATAAATTAAAGTTTAATTAATCATATTACTTAAGAACTCCCACTTAGATAGACATCCCTCTAGTCATCTAAATGATCACGAGATCCATATCAACTAAATCATGTCCGATCATCACGTGAGATGGATTAGTTTTAACGTTGAACATCTCTATGTTGATCATATCTACTATATGATTCGCGTTTGACCTTTCGGTCTCAGTGTTTCGAGGCCATATCTGCATATGCTAGGCTCGTCAAGTTTAACCCAAGTATCTTGGACGTGCAAATCTGGCTTGCAACCGTTGTATGTGAATGTAGGGCTTATCACACCCGATCATCACGTGGTGTCTCGGCACGATGAACTGTAGCAACGGTGCATACTCAGGAAGAACACTTGTACCTTGAAATTTGTTGAGGGATCATGTTATAATGCTACCGCCATACTAAGCAAAATAAGATGCATAAAGGATAAACATCACACGCAATCAAAATATGTGACATGATATGGCCATCATCATCTTGTGCCTTTGATCTCCATCTCCAAAGCACCGTCATGATCTCCATCGTCACCGGCTTGAAACCTTGATCTCCATCGTAGCATCATTGTCGTCTCGCCAACTATTGCCTCTATGACTATCGCTACCGCTTAGTGATAAAGTAAAGCAATTACATGGCGATTCATTTCATACAATAAAGCGACACCATAAGGCTCCTGTCAGTTGCCGATAACTTTTACAAAACATGATCATCTCATACAACAATTTATATCTCATCACGTCTTGACCATATCACATCACAACATGCCCTGCAAAAACAAGTTAGACGTCCTCTACTTTTTTGTTGAGAGTTTTACGTGGCTGCTACGGGCTTCTAGCAAGAACCGTTCTTACCTATGCATCAAAACCACAACAATTTTTCATCAAGTGTGTTGTTTTAACCTTCAACAAGGTCCGACCATAGTCAAACTCTATTCAACTAAAGTTGGAGAAACAGACACCCGCCAGCCACCTGTGTGCAAAGCACTTCGGTAGAACCAGTCTCATGAACGCGGTCATGTAATGTCGGTCCGGGCCGCTTCATTCAACAATACCACCGAATCAAAGTAAGACGTTGGTGGTAAGCAGCATGACTATTACCGCCCACAACTCTTTGTGTTCTACTCATGCATATCATCCATGCATAGACCTGGCTCGGATGCCACTGTTGGGGAACGTGGCATGCAATTTCAAAAAAATTCCTACAATCACGAAAGATGTATCTAGGAGATGCATAGCAACGAGAGGGGGAGAGTGTGTCCACGTACCCTCGTAGACCAAAAGCGGAAGCGTTAGGTTAACACGGTTGATGTAGTCGGACGTCTTCATGATCCAACCGATCCAAGTACCGAACGTACGGCACCTCCGTGTTCAGCACACGTTCAGCTCAATGACGTCCCTCGAGCTCTTGATCCAGTAGAGGGTCGAGGGAGAGTTCCGATAGCACAACGGCGTGGTGACGGTGATGGTGATGTGATCCACGCAGGGCTTCGCCTAAGCACTACGACAATATGACCGGAGGAGTAAATTGTGGAGGGGGGCACCGCACACGGCTATGAGATTTCTTGGTGTGCCCTTGGGGTGCCCGCGCCCACGTATATAAAGGGGGGAGGAGGAGGCCGACGGCCATGAGGGGTGCTCCATTGGGGGAGACCTACTTGGACTCCTAGTCCAAGTAGGATCCCCTTTCCTTTCACCACCAGAGGGGATAGGAAGGAGAGGGAGAGGGAAAGGGAAGGGGGGGCACCGCCCCCTCCTCCTTGTCCTATTCGGACTCCCTAGGAGGGGGCGCGTAGCCACCCCCCGCGGGCTTCCCTCTCTCTCCCTTTAGGCCCATGTTGGCCCAACACTTTCCCAGGGGTTTCCGGCAACCCCTCGGTACTCCGGAAAAATACCTGAATCACTTGGAACCATTCCGATGTCCGAATATAACCTTCCAATATATGAATCTTTACCTCTCGACCATTTCGAGACTCCTCGTCATGTCTGTGATCTCATCCGGGACTCCGAACAAACTTTGGTCACCAAAACACATAACTCATATTACAAATCGTCATCGAACGTTAAGCATGCGGACCCTACGGGTTCGAGAACTATGTAGACATGACCGAGACATATTCCGGTCAATAACCAATAGCAGAACTTGGATGCTCATATTGGCTCCTACATATTCTATGAAGATCTTTATTGGTCAAACCGCATAACAACATACGTTATTCCCTTTGTCATCGGTATGTTACTTGCTCGAGATTCAATCGTTGGTATCCTTATACCTAGTTCAATCTCATGACCGGTAAGTCTCTTTACTCGTTTCGTAATGCATCATCCCGCAACTAACTCATTAGTCACATTGCTTGCAAGGCTTATAGTGATGTGCATTACCGAGAGGGCCCAGAGATACCTCTCTGATACATGGAGTGACAAATCCTAATCTTGATCTATGCCAACTCAACAAACACCTTCAGAGACACCTGTAGACCATCTTTATAATCTCCCAGTTACGTTGTGATGTTTGATAGCACACAAGGTGTTCCTCTAGTGTTCGGGAGTTGCATAATCTCATAGTCAGAGGAATATGGATAAGTCATGAAGAAAGCAATAGCAATAAAACTAAACGATCATTATGCTAAGCTAACAGATGGGTCTTGTCCATCACATCATTCTCTAATGATGTGATCCCGTTCATCAAATGACAACACATGTCTATGGTCACGAAACTTAACCATCTTTGATTAACGAGCTAGTCAAGTAGAGGCATACTAGGGACACTTTGTTTGTCTATGTATTCACACATGTACTAAGTTTCCGGTTAATACAATTCTAGCATGAATAATAAACATTTATCATAATATAAGGAAATATAAATAACAAATTTATTATTGCATCTAGGGCATATTTCCTTCAAAACTAAGGGATATTAAGGCCTCCTTTTAATAGAGTATTGGACCAAAGCATTAGCACTTAGTGAATACATGAACTCCTCAAACTACGGTCATCATCGAGAGTGGTCCCGACTATTGTCACTCCAGGGTTGCCGGATCATAACACGTAGTAGGTGACGATAACTTGCAATATCGGATCAAGAACACAAATATATTCATGAAAACATAATAGGTTCAGATCTTAAATCATGGCACTCGGGCCCTTGTGACAAGCATTAAGCATAGAAAAGTCATAGCAACATCAATCTTAGAACATAGTGGATACTAGGGATCAAACCCTCACAAAACTAACTCGATTACATGGTAAATCTCATCCAACCCATCATCGTCCATCAAGCCTACGATGAGATTACTCACGCACGGCGGTGAGCATCATGAAATTGGTGATGGAGGATGGTTGATGATGACGATGGCGACGGATTCCCCTCTCCTGAGCCCCAAACGGACTCCAGATCTGCCCTCCCGAGGAAGAACAGGGCTTGGCAGCAGCTCTGTATCGTAAAACGCGATGAATCCTTCTCTCTGATTTTTTTCTCCCCGAAAGTGAATATATGGAGTTGGAGTTGAGGTCGGTGGAGGTCTAGGGGGCCCACAAGGTCGGAGGGCGCGCCCCAGGGGGGTGGGCACGCCCCCCACCCTTGTGGCTAGGGTGTGGGCCCCTGCTGCTCATTCTTTCGCCAATATTTTTGATATATTCCAAAAGTTATCTACGTTGATTTTCAAGTCATTCTGAGAACTTTTTATTCTGCACAAAAATAACACCATGGCAATTCTGCTGAAAACAGTGTCAGTCTGGGTTAGTTCCATTCAAATCATGCAAGTTAGTGTCCAAAACGAGTGCAATAGAGTTTGGAAAAGTAGATACGTTGGAGACGTATCAACTCCTCCAAGCTTAAACCTTTGCTGATAAACTGAAAGTGATAAAGAATATTTTTTACAAACATTGTTTGATCTCGTTGTTGCAAATATGTAAAGCCAGCATTCAAGTTTTCAGCAAAGATTATGAACTAACCATATTCACAATAACTTTTAGGTCTCACAATTAGTCATATCAATGGCAGAATCAACTAGCGAGCAATAATAACAAATCTCGGATGACAACACTTTCTCAAAACAATCATGATATGATATAACAATGTGGTATGTCGCTAGCCCTTTCTGAGACCGCAAACCATAAATGCAGAGCACCCCTAAAGATCAAGGACTTACTAGACATTGTAATTCATGGTAAAAGAGATCCAGTCACAATCATACTCAATATAAATTAATAACAATGCATACAAATGACAGTGGTGCTCTCTAACTGGTGCTTTTTATAAGAGGATGATGACTCAGCAATAAAACTAAATAGATAGGCCCTTCGCAAAGGGAAGCGGGGATTTGCAGAGGTGCCAGAGCTCAAGTTTTTAAATAGAGATTTAATAATATTTTGAGCAGTATGCTTTCATTGTCAACATAACAACTAAGAGATCTTGGTATCTTCCATGCTACATACATTATAGGCGGTGCCCAAACAGAATGGTAAAGTTTATACTCTGCCACCACCAACAAGTACACTCCACGGCTGGCCCGAAACAATGAGTACCGTCGAACTAACAAAAATCCCGGGGGAGTTTTGTTTGAAATTATTTTGATTTGATTTGATTTAAGCATGGGACTGGGCATCCCGGTTACCAGCCAATTTCTCGTTAATGATGAGCGGGGTCCACTCATCGTGAGAATAACACCCACCTAGCATGGAAGATATTGACAGCTCTAGTTGGTACATGAGTTATTCGAGCATATAGAACAAATTATCATTTGAAGGTTTAGAGGTTGGCACTTGCAAATTTACTTGGAACGGCAGGTAAATACCGCATATATATAGGAAGGTATGGTGGACTCATATCGAACAACCTTCAGGTTTATGGAAGTGGATACACAAGCAGCATTCCCGCTTAGTACAACTGAAAGCTAGAAAAAGACTGGGGAGCGACCAACTAGAGAGCAACAACAGTCACAAACATGCATTGAGATTAACCAACATTGAATGCAAGCATGAGTAAGATATAAATCACCATGAACATAAATATCATAGAGGCTATGTTGATTTTATTTCAACTACATGTGTGAACATGTGCCAAGTCAAGCCACTCGAATCATTCAAAGGAGGATACCATCCTATCATACTACATCACAACCATTTTAATAGCATGTTGGCACGGAAGCTAAACCATTATAAACTCTTAGCTAATTAAGCATGGCATGAGTAACTATAATATCTAATTGTCATTGCAAACATGTTTTATTCATAATAGGCTGAATCAGGAACGATGAACTAATCATATTTACAAAAACAAGATAGGTCGAGTTCATACCAGCTTTTCCTCATCTCAATCATTTCATCATATATCGTCATTATTGCCTTTCACTCGCACGACTGAACAGTGTGGATAATAATAATAGTGCTCGTGCATTGGACTAAGCTGGAATCTGCAAATGTTTATTCAAAGGAGAAGACAAGGTAATATGGGCTCTTTTGTTAGATCAACAATAATGCATGGGAGCCACTCAACATTTTCATCGTGGTCTTCTCCTCTCGACCCCAAAAGAAAAGAAACGAATTTCAAAGAAACACACTAAAATATTTTTGGAGTTTTTGTTTTTTTGAAGAAAGTAAAACAAGAACAAGAAAAACTATTTACACGGGAAAGCTCCCAACAAGCAAAAGAGGAACAAGAAATCTTTTTGGGTTTTCTTTTAATATTACTACTAAGCATGCATAGAGAGTAAACTAACTATAACTATTTTTTTATTTTTTCTTAAGGTTTTTTGAACACACAAGAAGAAAGCAAAAAAAACAAATAAACTAACATGGATAATACAATGAAAAAGTATGAACACCGACAACTAAAATGATTGTGTAAACATTAATGTAATGTCGGTGAGGAACACATACTCCCCCAAGCTTAGGCTTTTGGCCAAAGTTGGTCTATGCCCACGGATGGCCTGGTGGATATCCAAAGTTGAAGTCGAGGTTGTACTGAGACGCATCAGCTACTGCCTGAAGGGTTCCAGCATGGAGGCGAGCAGCCTCCGTTGTTCTCTTATACTCGTCTGCCTCCTCTCTAGTTATAAAATATCCTCCCTTTGCCTGAAAATTAAAGAAAGCAGGAGCAGGAAGAGTAACAAGGATGGCACACCGTCTATCAAAGATTAGTCAGTACTGGAGGATCTGTTCGTTCCTCTTTAGAAACTAGTGGCATGCCATAGCCTCATAATCCAGAAAAGCAGGTGGCAACTCAATATCATTACTTCTAATAGCTACATTCAAATAGTTAGCTAAACGACTTGCATAAATCCCACCGAATAAATCTCCATCTTTAGCAATAAGATGAACCTTTTAGCAATAATGGCCCCCCAATTATATCATTTAGCACCTAACACCGTGATACGTCTCCAACATATCAATAATTTTTTATTGTTCCATGCTATTATATTATCTGTTTTGGATGTTTAATGGGCTTTAATATGCACTTTTATATTATTTTTGGGACTAACCTATTAAACCGGAGGCCTAGTGCCAGTTATTGTTTTTTGCCTATTTCAGTGTTCGGCAGAAAAGGAATATCAAACAGAATCCAAATGGAATGAAACCTTCGCGAGGATCTTTTTTGGAACAAACGCAATCCAAGAGACTTGGAGAGGAGGTCAAGGAAGCAACGAGGCGGCCACGAGGTAGGGTGGCGCGCCCCCCACCCTTGTGGGCCCCACGTAGCTCTATCAACCTACTTCCTTCGCGTATATATACTCTTATACCCTGAAAACATCGAGGGGAGCCACGAAACCACTTTTCCACCGCCGCAACCTTCTGTACCCGTGAGATCCCATCTGGGGACCTTTTTTGGTGATCTGCCAGAGGGGGATTCAATCACGGAGGGCTTCCACATCAACACCATACCCTCTCCGATGATGTGTGAGTAGTTTACCACAGACCTTCGGGTCCATAGTTATTAGCTAGATGGCTTCTTCTCTCTCTCTTTGGTTCTCAATACAAAGTTCTCCTCGATGTTCTTGGAGATCTATTCAATGTAATTCTTTTTGCGGTGTGTTTGCCGAGATCCGATGAATTGTGGGTTTATGATTAAGATTATCTATGAACAATATTTGATTCTTCTCTGAATTCTTATATGCATGATTTGATATCTTTGCAAGTCTCATCGAATTATCAGTTTGGTTTGGCCTACTAGATTGATCTTTCTTGCAATGGGAGAAGTGCTTAGCTTTGGGATCAATCTTGCGGTGTCCTTTCCCAGTGACAGCAGGGGCAGCAAGGCACGTATTGTATTGTTGCCATCGAGGATAAAAAGATAGGGTTTATATCATATTGCTTGAGTTTATCCCTCTACATCATGTCATCTTGCCTAATGTGTTACTCTGTTCTTATGAACTTAATACTCTAGATGCATGCTGGATAGCGGTTGATGTGTGGAGTAATAGTAGTAGATGCAGAATCGTTTTGGTCTACTTAACACGGACGTGATGCCTATATTCATAATCGTTGGTTTACCAAAAATAATTATCTTATTATCTTGATCAGATCTCACTTTTGCAAGTGGCCGTGAAGGGATTGACAACCCCTTTATCGCGTTGGTTGGAAGGTTCTTATTTGTTTCTGCAGGTACTAGGCGACTTGCGTGTAGTCACCTACTGGATTGATACCTTGGTTCTCAAAAACTGAGGGAAATACTTACGCTACTTTGCTACATCACCCTTTCCTCTTCAAGGGAAAACCAACACATGCTCAAGAGGTAGCAAGAAGGATTTCTGGCGCCGTTGCCGGCGAGATCTACACTCAAGCCAAGACATACCAAGTACCCATCACAAACTCTTATCCCTCGCATTACATTATTTGCCATTTGCCTCTCATTTTCCTTTCCCCCACTTCACCCTTGCTGTTTTATTCGCCTCTTTTTCCGTTCTCCTTCTCTCGCTTGCCTCTTGTGTATCCTTTCTTAGTGCGGTTTGTTGCCATCATGTCTGAAACTGAGGAGATTATCATTGATAAGGATAATGGTAACAACGGGGGGAACTTTGATGCTTTCGATAATCCTCAAGAAGAACCTACTATTTTACACACTAAAAAGTTTCAGATCGATAGTGGTAATGTTATTGGAAAAGGAGTTATTCAAGATTTCGTTACTTGTGACGGTGCTTTGCCCACTATGGGAGGGTCTATTCTTCATAGAACTAGTAGTTTTGCCGATGCTATATCTTTGCTCATAGTTGAACTTGAAAGGCAATTTATTCATATGCACCCTTGCATTCAAAGGATTTTTCTAGAATTTTCTAATGTTGAGCATTCTTTTGTTAAGCGAGCAGCTACCATCTTTTTAGCTCATGAGTTCAGATTTATAATACAAGAAGCCAAATAAATTTTTGTGCATTATAGGGTGGATGCCGACCGTCTTCCCATAGAAGCAATCCTTTTTTATCAAGAAGACATGATGCGCTTACGATCTTTAGATCATGTTGCTTTTAATAAAAACCTTAGAAAAAAGGTTCCTACCAATGTTCTAGTTGACAGGATTTCTGAACTTAACAATAATTTTGCTATCAGGAACAATGGGTTAGGTTTTTCCCTTGAACAAAAGCTCATGACTTTTTGCCAAAAGAATGCTTATAATGATGAATTGATTGTGCAATATGAGGGGCTAAAGGAGGAACCAATACCTCCCGAGCTTGATCTTGGGGACTTTTGTCCCATTAAATTTAGCCCTTTTAATTACTTTTGCTTGCCACAAATAAAACTTGATGCTGAACATATGGAGTATGATATGAGTTTTCGTGATTTACCTTATCACTATCATGGCAATACCTAGATCTATTCTTGCTTTTATGCCTAGCTAGGGGCGTTAAACGATAGCGCTTGTTGGGAGGCAACCCAATTTTATTTTTGTTCCTTGCTTTTTGTTCCTGTTTAGTAATAAATAAATCATCTATCCTCTGTTATGATTGTGTTTTTTATGTTTTGATTAGTGTTTGTGCCAAGTAAAGCCTTTAGGGTATTCTTCGATGATTGTTGTTTGATCTTGCTGGAAAAAAACAGAAAGTATGTGCTCACGAGAATAATTTTCATTTTTTTACCAGAGAGCGATAAAATACCAACTCCAACTGCAGTAGATCAATGTACAAATTATTTAGGACTTCCTAATTTCTCAGGATTTTTGGAGTAACAGAAGTATTCGAAACCTATGGATTACTACAGAGTGTTCTGTTTTTGACAGATTCTGTTTTTCGTGTGTTGTTTACTTATCTTAATGAATCTATGGCTAGTATCGGGGGGGGGGGGGTATGAACCATAGAGAAGTTGGAATACAATAGTTTTAAAACCAATATAAATAAAGAGTGAGTTGACTACAGTAACTTAAAGTGGTGGTTTGTTTTCTTATACTAACGGAGCTCATGAGATTTTCTGTTGAGTTTTGTGTTGTGAAGTTTTCAAGTTTTTGGGTAAAGATTTGATGGATTTTGGAATAAGGAGTGGCAAGAGCCTAAGCTTGGGGATGCCCAAGGCACCCCAAGGTAAAATTGAAGGACAACCAAAAGCCTAAGCTTGGGGATGCCCCGAAAGACATCCCCTCTTTCGTCTTCGTCTACCGGTAACTTTCTTGAGGCTATATTTTTATTCACCACATGATATGTGTTTTGCTTGGAGTGTCTTGTATGATTTGAGTCTTTGCTTTTTAGTTTACCACAATCATTCATGTTGTACACACCCTTTTGGAGAGACACACATGAATCGGAATTTATTAGAATACTCTATGTCCTTCACTTATATATTTTGAGCTAGATAATTTTGCTCTAGTTCTTCACTTATATCTTTTTAGAGCACGGTGGTGGTTTTATTTTATAGAAATTATTGATCTCTCATGCTTCACTTATATTATTTTGAGAGTCTTTTAGAACAGCATGGTAATTTGCTTTGGTTAAGAAATTAGTCATAATACGATAGGCATCCAAGATGGATATAATAAAAACTTCCATATAAAGTGCATTGAATACTATGAGAAGTTTGATACTTGATGATTGTTTTGAGATATGAAGATGGTAATATTAGATTCATGCTAGTTGAGTAGTTGTGAATTTGAGAGATACTTGTGCTAAAGTTTGTGATTCCCGTAGCATGCACGTATGGTGAACCGTTATGTGATGAAGTCGAAGCATGATTTATTTATTGATTGTCTTCCTTATGAGTGGTGGTCGGGGACGAGCGATGGTCTTTTCCTACCAATCTATCCCCCTAGGAGCATGCGCGTAGTACTTTGTTTCGATAACTAATAGATTTTTGCAATAAGTATGTGAGTTGTTTATGACTAATGTTGAGTCCATGGATTATACGCATTCTCACCCTTCCACCATTGCTAGCCTCTCTAGTACCGCGCAACTTCTGCCGGTACCATAAACCCACAATATACCTTCCTCAAAACAGCCACCATACCTACCTATTATGGAATTTCCATAGCCATTCCGAGATATATTGCCATGGAACTTTTCACAGTTCTGTTTATTATGACACACTTCATCATTGTCATATTGCTTTGCATTATCATGTAGTTGACATTGTATTTGTGGCAAAGCCACTGTTCATAATTCTTTCATACATGTCACTCTTGATTCATTGCACATCCCGGTACAACGCCGGAGTGTAGCGACCGGACCTCAAACAGTCAGATCTCTGTGCTCCGGTGTCATCCCTGGATCAGTAATGCTGACACCACACAGTACTCGGAGGATTTATAAGAGAGTAGCAATCACACACTTATTACATCGAGTGTCTCAAAAGAGAACTTATTACAATAAATATGGCTTAAGGCCATCTAATAACGATAACAGCGGAAGGCTTGGAAGATAAGTGAGTCCATCAACTCCAACGGCATCACTGAGTATAGAACCATGACCTAAAAACTCCTTAATCGTCGTCTGAAAAGTCTGCAACATTAACGTTGCAGCCCGAAACAGGTCAGCACATGAAATATGCTGGCAAGGTAAGACATAGAGAGTAATGGAATGAAACAGCTATACTATATGCATATTTGGCTGGTGGAAAGCTCTATGGTTACAGTTTTGCGTAAAGCCAATTTTTCCCTACTTCAAAAGAATAAAATTTAATTACTATCATGGTGGTTGTTAAACATTGAGAATGGTTGACAGCATTCTCAATCCCAATTAAGCATCATCATTAAACATAACCCAACAAAATTAATTTAGAGTAACATGTTGAGATTCACATGAAAATCCAAGTACTAGATACTCAAGATGTCCATAACCGGGGACACGGCTAACCATGATTAGTTTATTACACTCTGCAGAGGTTTGTGCACTTTTCCCCACAAGACTCGATCGCCTCCATTTGGTTTCTCGCACTACATGGTGTTTGAGAAGACGGATGACCGAGACATAGTCTTTCAGAAGCGCTAGCACCTTACGATGGGTAGACCGTACCACCTACATCCCCTACATCTGCTAGTCTACCACTGTTAGAGTTCGCACGACTTAGTTAACTATGCTATACCCCATAATAGCTTGTGGCTGCACACGGAAGTTTCTAGCATGAATAGTCTCATGATCCCTTTGAGCCTGGGTGGCGATCCAAAAGAAAACAGGCAAGTCCTGGAATACCCAGGTGCCTCAATCCACCCGGATGTGTGTTTAAGTTGCCACCTTAGATAAACCATTAATTAACAATCTCACATCTGTCATGGATATCACTCACCCAATCCACGTCTACTAGCATAGCATGGCATAATAAGCAAACGTAGAAGTAACTCCCAAAGGTTTGATAATAAACAAGTAAGAGGTACTACCTCAACTACTTCCCATCCCACAATTTAATTAGATCCTAATCATGCAATGTGTGAGGATTGATCTAATGCAATAAAACTGGGTAGTAGAAAAGGTATGATCAAAGTGTTACTTGCCTTGCTGATGATCCGTGAAACCTAACGATTCGAAGTAACAGGCGGCGCACTCCGGGTATTCTATTGCAGACAAACAAACAAGCATAAAATAAGTACTCATCTAATGCACAGGTAAAACTCAAATAAGAGATCTAACCAGAAGGTTCAACTTAAGAACTCCGGTTGGCAAAAAAAATCAAATCGAACGAAGCAACGAAAGTCAAACAGCAAAAGAAAACAACTTCGTTCTAGTAATCTGGATCTAGGGAAAATTTTACAGTAGCAAAAACTTGTTTAAGTTGGTTAAACGGATAGAGGGTTTCGAGACGAATCCCTAGGCGCTTGAATCGCCTGATTCCGATAAACGAGCAAAAAGTTAAACTAAAATGAAAATCGGATCAGGAATTGCGATCAGAAAAATCGCGGATTTAATCCGAGAAAAAGAAAAACGACGAACGTCGAATTTTTTTTCGGCACGGAAAACGAGGCGCGACGAACCTCGGGCGGCGGGATCGTCGTCGGCGGCGGCTCCGGCAGCGCGCGCGGATCGAGGCGGGGCTGATGGGCTGGGGCGGCTCGGGGCAGCGCTATTTAAAGGCTGCCCCCGGGCGGTGTCCCGCTCGGGTACGGCTCGAAGTAGGTTTGTTTTTTTTTAATTATTCCGCCCGGAAGAAAAATAAAAAGAAATACTAAACTGATTCCAAAAATTCTGAAATAAATTTTCACGGGCTTCTAAAATCAAGCCGCACAAGGTGAACATTTATTTGGGCCCTAAATGAAATTTTGAAAAACGCACATTTTTCCTAAATTCAAATAAAACACCGAAAAACTCCGGAATAAAATCTTATTTGATTTTATTATTAAATCCTCAATATTTCTTTATTTTGGGAAAGTCATTTTATTCCCTCTCTCATATTTTTGTAATAGAAATAATTGATGATAAAATAAATAAAATCAAATGATCCTATTCTCAAAATTTGAGAGAACTCAAATATGAAAATAACGAAATCCCCAACTCTCTCCGTGGGTCATTGAGTTGCGTAGAATTTCTAGGATCAACCAAAATGCAAAATAAAATATGATATGCATGATGATCTAATGTATAACATTCGAAATTAAAAATTTGGGATGTTACAAAGCTACCCCCCTTAAGATGAATCTCGCCCTCGAGATTCGGGTTGGCTAGAAAATAGGTGAGGGTGGTCTTTGAGCAAATCTTCCTCTCGCTCCCTGCCGGGGTACTGATCCACGGGCACCTATGGGACCGGTGGACCGAGTCCCTTTCGGTTCGGCGGGGGCGGAGATCGTGCAAAGAGCAAATCAAGGCGATACACGTGAGCGATTTACCCAGGTTCGGGGCGCACGGATGCGTAAAACCCTACTCCTGCTTTGTGGTTTATATTGATTTCTTGCTCGGGAGTGCGGAGTGCTACAGTACACACCAGCAGCTAGCGAGACCGAGCGTGAGTGTTTTTGAACCCCCCTCTACATTACACACGGGCCTCCTTTTATATGCTCAAGGGGTCACCAACAGGTAGCAATGGAGGCAAAGGGTAAAAATGGAAAGGTGCTGTGGTAGGTACAGCTACCTACTATAGTGTATCATACCTAACCCTGACGGCAGGGGACAAGGGCCTTAAATGCCCGTCTGCGTCGCCTAAACAGTGTAAAAGGGACCGTCAGGGATGCCACCGTTCGCCACGATGGCAAACTTGTCAGCGCTGCTTGCCACCGCGCACCCCTGGCTGCACAGCCTCCCGCCACGTACGCCTGGAAGGGTCCCAGAGCGACACGTTGGTGGATGTGCTGGAGCGCAGGCACAGTGCTGGCTTGCCGCGGCAAGCGTCTTGCCGCGGTTGTTGTCTTGTCGCGCCCGGGAGCTTGTCGCTCACCGGGCCTTGTCGGGACGTGCGACGCATCGCGGCAAGTTCCTCGAGGTGCCTTGGTTGGCCTTCCCGGCAAGCTCCTCTTGCCGGGGTCTTGGGATGCCTTGGTTGGCCTTCCCGGCAAGCTCCTCTTGCCGGGGTCTTATCTCTTTGACTTGGATACTTTGTTCTTGAATGGCTCCAAAGGAACCATGAGGGACCTTGGCGGTCACCCGGCAAGCCTTGCCAGGGGATGCTGCGACTGCCCGTGCACAAGTTCGGGATACTAGGGTACCCCTACTCTAGTACACCGACAAGAGCCCCCGGGCCTGGGCCATACACGGTGCCGAGCGCTGTTGGGCCAGGCCCAAAACAGGGCACGGGCACGCGCGGCCTAGGTTACGCCGTATCTCACTCCGTATCCACCGCGCCCTCCCCGAACGGCACGCGTCGAATGCGGCGTCGTGGGAGAGATCGTGGGTGGTTACTTTATTCGGAAATGCGGAACGTCCGCCCCCTCCCTCTTTATAAGCGGGTGAAACAGGGGCAGTTTGCCCGTTCGCCCGTTGCTGCTTCCAATCTCAGAAACCTCCGCCGCTCCCTCGCCTTCCCAAAACCGAGAGAGAGAGAGAGAGCAGCGCTCCGCCCCCCATCGCCGCCAGCATCACCAACGCCATCGACCTCCTCCACTGCTTCCGCCATGGCCCCCAAAGCCGACAAGGGGAAGGTCGTGAAGTCGACCGAGGCGCAGCGGCTCGCGGCGCTGCGGAAGGAGCGGGCCGTCTTCCCCCCCAAGCTTGGCGCGAAGGAGGTGAGGGAGAACTACTACCTTTTCTGGTCGGCGGAGACGCGGGCGCATCCGCGCACGAAGGTACTCCCCGCCGCCGCTTGGAAGAAGACTCCGAATGGATACCCCTTTTTTGCTCTGTTCTTCTACTGCGGGCTCTGCCCGCCTTTCTCTGAATTTTTCTGCGACATCATGAATACCTACGGATTCCACCTCCTCGACTTCACCCCCAATGCCGTCCTGACAATGGTAGTTTTCGCACATCTCTGCGAAAACTTTGTCGGAGTCCTTCCCAACGTAGCCCTCTTTCGCCATTTCTTCATACCCCGAGTAGAGAGAGGAGAGCCTCTATCTAGCGGAATCGCCTGGATCTCGAGGGCCGGCAAGAAAGAGACCTATCTGGAGGGAGAATTCCGCGGCAAGTGGGAGGAGTGGAGAGCACACTGGTGCTGGATTGACGAGGAGAACCCGCAGCCATTCACCACCCGGCGCCAAACCCCAGTAGCACACGGCAGCGATTGGAGTGACGTGGCCCCGGAAGACGACAGGCTGAAGATTGCCGTCACCAGGATTTTGCGCCTCAGGCTTGCCGGGCTTACTGTAGGCGCTGTTGGCGCGGATTTCCTTCGCCGCCGCATCGCCCCCCTGCAGGAACGGGGGAGGCCCACTTGGGAGTTCAAGAACGCGGCAGACATCATGAGGCTGCGGCCGGGCCTCAACTTCAATTTCACAGTTCTGGAGCTCAACGCGATGCTGCAGGAGCTGTTCAAGTATGATCCCCAACATCCAGAGGTCTTCAGGTTGCCGGGGGGCGTCGTTCCGCTGTGCAACAATTCTTCGCTGGACCGCATCCGTGCAATGATGCCGGAGTGCGACTCGCATGGAATTGTGCCAACTTGGCAGGAGCCCGCAGACGACGTCGTGCAGCAGTTCTTCGACGACTTGGTGGAAGTGCCAATCCGCCCCGACGAGAAGGACAGCCTAACCCGCGACACCACGGATGCGGAGATGGCGCTCATCGCCACCAGGCTGGAGGAGGCATCGGCAGCCGCGGCTGCGAGCGAGTTCGGATTCACTTTGGAGGAGGCAGATGCAGCAGAAGCGGCAAGCCGTGCCGAGCGAGGGGAGCCCGCCGGCAAGAAGGAGCTTGCCGGGCGTGATGCCGAGCCGAGCGAGCCCGCCAAGTACACGAGCGGCTCGTTGGAAATCAACTCCTCTTCCTCCTCATCTTCGGGCAGCTCGCCGCAAGCAGAGCCTCCATCCCCACCAAGAAGGAGTCTCCGCAAGGCCGGTGACGTGGCGGAGCGGCAAGCGGGTCAACAGTCGCCACGCCGCGTGACACGCTCCACCGCGGCAAACACCGTTGCCGCGGGAGCGCCTCATGCTGCGACGGCAACTGGAGCGGAGCCTAGCCGGACCACCGCTTCAGTTCCTGCCGCTGCTCATGCCGCGCCGACAGCCGGAGCGGGGTCGTCGCAGACCACCGCCACTGCTCCCGCCAAGCGGCCAAGGGAAATTTCTCCTCCGCGTCCTCGCGCCGGGCGCGCGCCGGACTTCGACTTCTCCGCGTTCAGCTCCGACGAGGAAGAAGAAGAAGAGTAAGCTTCTCTTGCTGTACTTGCAGTTCTTCAATCCTTGCTGTTTTTCTTGTTGTTTCTCACTTGCTTTTCCCTGAACCTGTTCCTCTTTAGGACTCTGGCCCAGAGAGCGGCAAAGAGAGCTAAGGTCCCGGTGATCGTCATCGAGGACGAGCCCACTGCGATAGTAGGTGGCGCGCCCGAGACAACCTTGCCGGACCCGGCGACTTTTCTCCAGGGCAGCCCCCAGCGTAAGTGTATGATTTACTTTCTACTGCGAGGCGCGCTTGGGTACTTGTTTTTGCTGATATCTGCTTTTTGACTTGTGTAGGAGCCGAGCAGCCCCACCAGGAGCCAAGGGAGAATACCCCGACAAGGGAGGATTCTTTGGCAAGGGAGGGCTTCCCGGTAAGGGAGAAGTCTCCGGCAAGGGAGAGTTCTCCGGCGAGGGATAGCACCAGCGGCCCCCCGACGGCGGAGACTACGACTGCAGAGCCTGGTGCAGGTACTCCTCTTGCTTCAAAACTTCCTTGAAATTTTCTTCTCTTGATCTTTCTGGGTTTTTGCTGGATTTTGCTTGATTCTTCTCCCCATGCCGGCTGTCAGACCCATCTGCTGCGGAGCGGATGGAGACCGAGGTCGCCGCCGAAGAAGCTGCCGGTGCTGGAGATGCCGCCGGCGCAGAGGCCGCCAGGGCTGCCGCCGTAGCAACTGGCGAAGGGTCTGGTGATCGCACTGACGGCCCTGAGGCCGCAGGAGCGCCAGGCGCTACACCGACCACTGACCCGTCCGCCGAAGCCGCAGCGCCAAGCTCCGGGGAGCCCCAGCCGGGCGTCTACTTGAAGGCCGGCGAAGGCGTCTTCATCAACCTCCCCTGGGCGTCAAGCTCCAGGGCGCCGGTCGAGGGGGAGATCTTCGACGGAGAAGTGCTCGCCTCCGCTGGGTTGACGGAGGTTGACGCGCCAAGCAGCAGCAGCAACGAGCCCGAAGAAGAGCGGTTGCTGCGGAGGTTGAGGTCGCTCTACCGGGCGCGGCAAACCAAGCTGGAGTCTCGCGAGGCGCTTGTCGTGAAGGCGGGAGAAGATATCGAGAAGCGCGCGGAAGAGCTCGGGGGTTTCCATTGGGAAGCCCTCCGATCCCTGGCGGAGGAGCGGGAGCAGCTCGCTGAAGCGCAGAAGGCCTTCCTCCTCGAGAAGGCCGAAGCCGAAGAGCGGCAGCGACTTGCCGCTGTGAAGCTAGCCGCGGAGGAGGGCGAGCTGGCGCAGCGGAAGGTCAATCTCGACGCTCACGAGGAGGAGCTTGCCGCGCGTGAGGAAAAACTCGGCGGAGCCCTCAAACAAGCAGAGGATGCCACCGCCGCCGCCGAGGCCGCCAAGGAGGAGTTGAAGACGAAGGTGGCGCAGCTAGAAGCCGATCTCGCCGAGAAGGGCAGAGAGATCAGCGCCGCCAAGGTCTCCAACGTGGATCTTGAGTTGAAGCTAACCACTTCGACCAAGACTCTGGACAGCGCCAAGAAGCGGGAGGCGGCCTTGAAGGAGGAAATCAAGGCCGACAAGGCGCTGCTGGACAGTGCTGCCACCGCCCAAAACGCCTTCAGGGAGACTGTGACGCACTGGACGGAGAGTCTTGTGAATGCCGCCACAGACATCGACAAGGAGCTGGCGCAGCTGGGGATGGAGGATCTCGGGTATCCCTCCGACGACAACCTCCAACCCAGTGCCAAGCTTGTCCTGTTCTTCAAGGGCGTGGCGACGGCCCTCCAGCGACTCCGGGAGAGAATCCCCAAGCAGCTGGCCGACGAGTCGCGCAAGATCTGCGCGGGATCTCTCCAGAAAGTGTTGATGAAGGTGGCCTTCCGCAATCCGGGCCTCTGCCTCACCAACATCCTCAGGACCTTGCCGCCGGATGTTGATCTGGAGGAGCTCAAGGCCCTTGTCGCACCCATTGTGGACAAGGTGAGCGGAATCAAGAGGATCGAAGGCGATCGCGTAGATTAGGCCGCCCATTTCTTCTTTCCTTGTCGCTGTTTATCATGTCATAAAAACAATCTGTTAGAGCTGCGACAAACTATCCCTGTAATATAACTTTTATTCTGGGTAATGATTGCAATGTTATTCCCTTTACTTGACTCCTCCCTTTGTATGTCTTGTTACCCTACGCTTTTAGGAAACTTGCCGGTGCAGGCACCTGAGCCGCGAGCGCTGAGTGCGGAACGTCAGCAGCCTGCTGGCGGTGCCGCTACCGACAAGAAACCTTGTCGCAACTAGTTGCAGCTCACTTAAGTTGTTGAGCGGACTCGAAACAAAGTAAGGGCGCAACTGGCTACGAGTCGGTTCCTCCGCGCACAGGTTTTCCATACAAAGTGCGGTCGTTCAAGGGAGATAACTTAGAATTTAAAATTTTTGATTGCTCAAACTTTGGCAACTTAGCTTTTCTGTTGTTTTTTGCTTCCCGGCAAGGCGAAACTTTCTTGAACGACGCCTGGTCCATACCATCGTCTTCTCCTTTCCCCCCGGCAAACTTGTGGGCGAGGGGAACCTTGCTTTCAAAAGGAAGAAGAGACAATATAGATATGGAGCTTTACGGCTCATTATTGCTTACCGTGGAGTAGGTGCTGCACAAAGTGTCAGATCATATATGCTAAAAAATAGAAAGCATGAAATCGACAAAATGTGCGGAGCACATGAGCTTTACTTATGCACGGGGTCTGCGCCCGGCTTTGTACAAAGGATTACATGCAACAGCGGCAAGACTTGTATAAAAGGTGGTTGCCGGAACAGATTCCGGCAACCGCGCCTTATGGGTAAAACTTACGAAGATGCTCAATGTTCCAGGAGTTGCTCACCGGAATTCCATCTTCGGTCTCAAGGCGGACGGCGCCAGGCCTAGTGACTCGTTTCACCCGGTAAGGGCCTTCCCACTTCGGCGTCAACTTGTTGGAATTCTTGGCGGACTGAACACGCCGAAGAACAAGGTCGCCTTCCTCGAGACTTCTGGCATTAACTTTGCGGCTATGGTAGTGGCGCAAAGCTTGCTGGTAGCGAGCAGCTCGCACAGCAGCCTGAAGACGGTGTTCCTCAAGGAGCAGCGCGTCATCTTGTTGCAGCTGCTCTTGCTCAAGCTCATCATAAGCGAGCACTCGAGGTGACCCGTATACGAGTTCTGTGGGGATAACTGCTTATGCTCCATAGACTAGAGCAAAAGGTGTCTGGCCAGTGGCTCGATTTGGCGTCGTTCTGATCGACCAAAGAACCACCGGCAGCTCCTCGATCCAGTTTCTTCCGCACTTGTGCAGCCTGTCGAAAGTTCTGGTCTTGAGCCCGCGCAGCACTTCAGCATTTGCCCTCTCCGCTTGACCGTTGCTTCTCAGGTGAGCAACAGAAGCGAAGCAGACCTTGGCGCCAAGATCTTGGACGTACTGCATGAAGGTGCGGCTCGTGAATTGTGTACCTTGTCGGTGATTATCCTGTTAGGGATCCCGAAGCGGCAAACAATCGACCTGAAGAACTTGACTGCTGACTGTGCTGTCACCTTCCTCACTGGTTCCACTTCCGGCCACTTTGTGAACTTGTCGATTGCAACGTACAAGTACTCAAAGCCCCCGACTGCTCGGGGAAAGGGGCCGAGGATGTCGAGCCCCCAGACCGAAAATGGCCAGGATAAAGGGATCGTCTAGAGAGCTTGAGCTGGTTGGTGTATCTGCTTGGAATGGAACTGGCACGCTTCACACTTGGTTACTTGTGCAGTTGCATCCTGGAGGGCTGTTGGCCAGAAGAAGCCTTGCCGGAATGCTTTGCCGACAAGTGCTCTTGCGCCAATGTGGTGACCACATATGCCTCCATGTATCTCTGCCAACAGCTTTTGTCCATCTCTTCCCGGTGAATACACTTCAATTTCACACCGTTGAGTCTTCTTCTGTACAGTGTCTTGTCGACAAACTGGTACATACTTGACTGCCGGGCTACTCTTTCCGCTTCTTCTTGCTCTTCGGGAAGTTCTCCTGTCTGAAGGAAATGGACAATCTGCTGCGCCCATGCTGGAGCTTGTGGCTCGACAACAAGGACTAAAGGCAAATCTGCGGCTGCGGGAACGTCCGCTTCTACGGCGAGAACCTGAGCCTCTGCCGGAGCTTGACGTTCCCCGGCAAGCTTGCCGGAGCAAAACTTGTCGGGAGCTTCTGCTTCAACGGAACAAACCCTAGGGCTTGCCGGAGCAGACTGCTCCTCAGCACTCTGGCGTTGATCTTGGGGACTGCTGCGGGAACATCCTCTTCTACGGCGAGACCTGCGGCTCTGCCGGAGCATGACGTTCCCCGGCAAGCTTGCCGGAGCAAAACTTGTCGGGAGCTTCTGCTTCAACGGAACAAACCCTAGGGCTTGCCGGAGCAGACTGCTCCTCAGCGCTCTTGGCGTTGATCTTGGGGACCCCTTCTTGGCGGCGGCTTCTGGAAGCTCTGCTGGCAAATAGTCACCAGAAATCAACTTCCCCGGCAAGCTTGCCGGAGCAAAACTTGTCGGGAGCTTCTGCTTCAACGGAACAAACCCTAGGGCTTGCCGGAGCAGACTGCTCCTCAGCACTCTTGGCGTTGATCTTGGGGACCTTCTTGGCGGCGGCTTCTGGAAGCTCTGCTGGCAAATAGTCACCAGAAATCAACTTCCTCTTCTTGCTCTGTCCAGTTGATGGTGTTACGGACGGTTGAGTCAGCTTGAGCACAAAGATCCCTGGTTCCATAGGTAACTTAAGTGCAGCGCACTTTGACAGGCCATCTGCAATGGCGTTCTGAGCTCTTGGAACATGTTCCATTTGTAGGCCGTCAAAGTGCTCTTCTAGCTTTCTCACTTTGTCGACGTAAGCTTCCATCAACGGACTCTGATAATTCTTGTTTACTTGGCGGACGACAAGCTGTGAGTCACCCCTGACAATGAGCTTCTTGATCCCAAGGTCTGCCGCGATCCTGAGACCGGCAAGCAAGCCTTCATACTCTGCAGTATTGTTTGTTGCTTGCTCCTTGGGAAAGTGCATCTGGACTACGTACTTGAGGTGCTCTCCGGCGGGTGCGACAAGCAGCACGCCAGCGTCGGCGCCTTGCAGCGAAAAGGCACCATCAAAGTAAATCAGCCACTCTTTGCTTGTTTCATCGACGGGGATGCTCGTCTCTGGAATTTCTTCATCTGGTGTTGGCGTCCATTCTGCAATAAATTCTGCCAATGCTCTGCTCTGGATAGTTGAAGTGCTCTCAAACTTGAGGCCAAAGCTTGACAGTTTCAATGCCCACTCAACAATCCTGCCTGTCGCTTCTGGATTCTGTAGTATCCTCTTCAGCGGAAAGCGAGTGACAACTGTGATCTCATGTGCTTGGAAGTAATGGCGCAGCTTTCTCGAAGCCATGAGAAGGCCGAAAAGCAATTTCTGCACACCAGAGTACCTTGACCTAGCCCCCTGCAGAAGGAACTGACAAAGTAAACTGGGCGCTGCACCATCTTCTTCTGTATCTCCTCGTGCATCTGTGCAGATCTATCTTTGTCGGGACCAGAGCTTGTCGGGGAAGCCCCCTGCTTGTCGCTGGATGCGCTTGCCGTGGTTGCTGGCTCATCATCTGCCTCCCTCTCTACTACTAACGCAGCACTAACCACTTGATTGGTTGCCGCTATGTACAGCAGCAACTTCTCTTGTGGCTTAGGTGCGACAAGTATCGGAGGGGAGGACAGGTATCTCTTCAAGTCTTGCAGCGCAGCCTCCGCTTCCGGAGTCCATCTCATTGGACCTACCTTTTTCAATAATTTGAAAACCGACAGGGCGCGCTCAGTAGACCTAGAGATAAACCTGCTGAGAGCAGCCACGCAACCGGCAAGTCTTTGTACATCTTTGACGCGCTTTGGTGCTTCAATCTGCTCAATGGCCTTGATCTTGTCGGGATTGGCTTCAATTCCCCGCTGAGACACGAAGAACCCGAGAAGCTTGCCGGATGGAACTCCAAACGCACACTTCTCTGGGTTGAGCTTGAGGCTGATCTTGCGCAGATTTGCAAAGGTCTCGTTTAAATCTTGAATCAAAGTTGCTCTGTCTTTGCTCTTGACCACTATGTCATCCATGTAAGCTTCCACATTTCTGTGTATTTGTGGCTCAAGAGCGACATGGACTACTCTTGCAAATGTTAAACCAGCATTTTTTAATCCGAAAGGAATCCGTACGAAACAGTACGTGCCACATGGAGTAATAAATGCGGTCTTCTCCTCATCCTCTTCTGCCATGAAGATCTGATGGTATCCTGAGTATGCGTCAAGAAATGAAAGCAAATCACATCCGGCTATGGAGTCAACAATCTGGTCAATGCGCGACTACAGGATTGGCCAACCACGTGGGATGGAGCACTCCTCTGACAAGGCCTGCTGCTTCCAACTTCTTGATCTCTTCTGCAATGAATTCTTGGCGCTCCACTGCTTGCTTCCTGACCTTCTGCTTGACGGGCCGCGCATGAGGACAAACGGCAAGGTGGTGCTCAATCACTTTCCTGGGAACACCGGGGATGTCAGACGGTTGCCACGCAAACACGTCGACATTCGCCCGCAGGAAAGCAACGAGCGCGCTTTCCTATTTGGGGTCGAGAGTGGCACTGATGGTGAAGGTACCAGCAGTGACATCCTCCTTGGCGGGCACCTTCTTCGTCTCTGGCGGAGCTGCCATTGTCTTCTTGCACTTGCCGGTGGAGCTCGATGGTGTGTCCTCGACGGCAGCGCAGCACTCCGAAGAGGTGCGCTTGCCGGAGTGGGCATCAGAACTCTTGCCGGACCTGGTCTTCCTCTTCCCCCCGGGAGCTTCAGCGGCAAGTGACTTGTGATCTGCTGCGGCTGCTGCTTCCCGGTAGATCTTGTCGGCGCAGATAAGAGCATCCTTCTTGTCGCCGGGGACAGAGATGACGCTTATCGGGCCTGGCATCTTCAGCATGTTATATGCGTAGTGAGAGGCTGCCATGAACTTGGCGAGTGCTGGACGGCCAAGTATCCCATTGTAAGGCAATGGAATATCGGCAACGTCAAAAGTGACCCTCTCAGTCCTGAAGTTCAGCTCGCTGCCAAATGTGACTGGCAACGTGACCTTCCCCTTCGGCTTGCTCCTTCCCGGATTGATTCCTTGGAATGTGCCGGTGTCTTCAAGCTCGCTGTCAGGGATCTGGAGTTTCTGGAGTAGAGCGGAGGAAATCAGGTTCAAGCCGGCCCCGCCGTCAACTAGCATCTTGGTGACCTTGAGGTTGCGGATAGTTGGTGAAACCAACATCGGCAGACACCCGACCGCAGTTGTGCGATCAGGGTGGTCCTCAATGTCAAAGATGATAGGCGTGCTGGACCATTTCAGAAGCTTGCGCGATTCGACAGGTGGTTCCGCTGCATTGACTTCCCGCACCCACTACTTGAGTTGGCGGTGTGAAGTATGCAGAGAAGCACCGCCGTCAATGCACAAGACCTCTGTGGCTTTCTAGAACTCCTGCTCACTGGTCTCAATATCATCTATGTCTTCGTCGTCGTCGTCTTCATCGTGGTCGCGGCCGCGGGGAGGTCTGTCTCCTTGCCACTGCTTGGCTTTGCCGCGGCGTCCTCCCCGGCCGGCGCGCTTCTTGCCAGATTCTCCAGCGCCACCTTGGGCCCTCTCCTTGTCTCGTCGCTCGTACTTAGCCTTTTGCTGCTGAACAAGCTGCTCGACCTTCTTGCAGCTCTGGAGGTCATGGCCCTTGGTGCGGTGAATCTTGCAGTACTGCTTGTCAGAGCCGTCCTGCTTGTCGGCGATCGCCACAGCTTGACAGTTGGTGCATGCGGCAACCTCCTTGCCGGAGCTACCAACCTTGGCTTTCTTGGCGCCACCTTCGTTACCGGACTGCTCAACGACTAGCACCTCTTTGCCTTTCTTCTTTCTATTCCGCCGCCGGTTTTTCTTTGCCGGGGCAGCATCCTCACTGTCAGATCCTCCTGCTCCCACATTCTCTCCGGGGAGTTTCCTCCCTTCCTCAGCATGTGCACACTTGTCGGCCAGGGCATACAGCTCGCTGACGTCTCTGATCTTGCACATCGCCATCTCTTCCCGCATCCTGCGGTTATGCATGTTCTGATGGAACGCGCTGATAACCGTGGCGGGGTGGACATCTGGGATGTTGTGCTGCACACGGCTGAATCTCTGAATGTACTTGCGTAGGGGCTCTCCTTCCTTCTGGGCGAGCAGATGAAGGTCACTCTCTTGGCCATGAGGTTTGTGGCCGCCTGTAAAGGCGCCGACAAACTGATGGCACAGATCTGCCCAAGAGGATATGGAGTTCTCCGGCAGGTGCATGAGCCAGGACCTGACGTTGGGCTTGAGCACCAGCGGGAAGTAGTTGGCAAGGATCTTGTCGTCCCGCCCCCCGGCAGCCTGCACCGCGATGGTGTAGATGCTGAGGAACTCCGACGGATGCAACTTGCCGTCGTACTTCTTGGGCACGTCTGGTTTGAAATTCTTCATACTGGGCCACTGGACTCGCCGCAGCTCACGGGTGAACGCAGGGCAACCTGCCGCGTACGGCAAGTCGCCTGGTTCCCCTGGCGCGTGCATGTCGACAGAGGGCCCAGCACGCTGGTCTGATTGACGTCGCGCTTCTCTTCGGCGCTGGATGCGAGTACGAGCGTCCTCTTGCTGCCGTTCGTGAAGAACTTGGCGCTCATCGCGGCGAGCTCGTGGATCTGATGACGCGGTGGAGTCGCTGTCGAGGTGGATCCGGCGAGTCGGCGATCTTGGCCTTCGGGGCGGAGAGTGCACAGAGGTTGCACCCCCACCGGTCTTGTCGCCACCGGCTTGTGCTTGGCTGACTGGCTGCGGCTGCGACGTGCTCGGCTGCCGCTGAGTGTCGCCGTTGGCGAAGCCGATGAGACTCTAAATGGTAGCCCTCCAGTCGTCGATCTTGTCCGCCGTTGGAGGGTAGTCTAGGAGCAGTTGAGCTCGCGCCAAAGCTTCTGCTGCAGTGGCAGGTGGTGGTGGCGAACGGTGCGAGGAGCGGGATATGCTCGGACTTCTAACTACGTTAGAAGGAGCAGTATCCCGTCCAGGCGACCGTGTCTCGCTCGCGCCAGCATGTTGGCGTGCATGGCGGTCCTGAGCGCTCCGGGATCCACCAGCTCGATCTTGGTCCAGCAAACGCATGGTACTGTGAGTACCATGGCGCTGCCGGTCCCGCGCCTCCTGGGATGGGCGCGGTGCATGTACGGACGCCGAGGTCTTGGAGTGCGCCCGGTCGTTATGGGAGCCGGCTACGCCGCCGATGGGCAGCGCAGCCTTGTCCTTGGACCTGGCCGCACCGTGAGCTCCCTCGTCGACGCGCGTTCTTCCGCCGGCGCCTGCTCCATCAGCCGTTTGCTCCGGTGATGGTGGGTTCGGCGCGGACGGAGCAGCCGCCTCCGAAACCTTCTTCTTCGGCGGCATGTCGATGAAGGGGATGAAGATCTAGCTCACGAGAACGCCGGATCTGATTCACACAACCTCGACGCCCCTACCTGGCGCACCAAAGATGCCGGGGTACTGATCCACGGGCACCTATGGGACCGACGGACCAAGTCGCTTTCGGTTCGGCGGGGGCGGAGATCGTGCAAAGAGCAAATCGAGGCGATACACGCGAGCGATTTACCCAGGTTCGGGCCGCACGGATGCGTAAAACCCTACTCCTGCTTTGTGGTTTATATTGATTTCTTGCTCGGGAGCGCGGAGTGCTACAGTACACACCAGCAGCTAGCGAGACCGAGCGTGAGTGTTTTCGAACCCCCCTCTACGTTGCACACGGGCCTCCTTTTATATGCTCAAGGGGTCACCAACAGGTAGCAACGGAGGCAAAGGGTAAAAATGCAAAAGGTGCTGTGGTAGGTACAGCTACCTACTACAGTGTATCATACCTAACCCTGACGGCAGGGGACAAGGGCCTTAAATGTCCGTCTGCGTCGCCTAAACAGTGTAAAAGGGACCGTCAGGGACGCCACCGTTCGCCACGATGGCAAACTTGTCAGCGCCGCTTGCCACCGCGCACCCCTGGCTGCACATCCTCCCGCCACGTATGCCTGGAAGGGTCCCAGAGCGACACGTTGGTGGATGTGCTGGAGCGCGGGCACAGTGGTGGCTTGCCGCGGCAAGCGTCTTGCCGCGGTTGTTGTCTTGTCGCGCCCGGGAGCTTGTCGCTCACCGGGCCTTGCCGGGACGTGCGACGCATCGCGGCAAGTTCCTCGAGGTGCCTTGGTTGGCCTTCCCGGCAAGCTCCTCTTGCCGGGGTCTTGGGATGCCTTGGTTGGCCTTCCCGGCAAGCTCCTCTTGCCGGGGTCTTGTCTCTTTGACTTGGATACTTTGTTCTTGAATGGCTCCAAAGGAACCACGGGGGACCTTGGCGGTCACCCGGCAAGCCTTGCCGCGGGATGCTGCGACTGCCCGTGCACAAGTTCGGGATACTAGGGTACCCCTACTCTAGTACACCGACACTCCCAGGCAGCTTCATCCTTTGAGTGGTGGCTCCACTGAACTTTGCAAAACTTGATAACCTTGCTGCGAGTGACTCGACTGGCAAACTCAAGGATCTTAATTGGTTTCTCCTCGTAGGTCAAATCGTTATCCAACTGAATAGTTTCCAAAGGCACTGTGTCTCTCAACGGTATGTCAGCCATCTCCGCGTGACATTTCTTTAACTGAGAAACATGGAACATATCATGTACTACTGACAATCCTTCGGGCAATTCCAACTTGTAGGCCACTTCTCCCATACGCTAACTTTCCCTTAACTCCAAAACGCTTTGTTCCTCGAAGTGGAGATACTCGAAGATAAGCTTTGTCTCCGACTTCGTAAACAGTCTCCTTCCGTTTAGAATCTGCATAACTCTTCTGTCTGGACTGGGCTACCTTGAGCCTATCACGAATCAACTTCACCTTCTGTTCAGACCCTTTAATCAAGTCAGGTCCAAACAACTAGCGGTCTCTAACTTCGTCCCATGACAGCGGTGTCCTGCACCACCTTCCGTACAAAGCTTCGAAAGGGGCCATCTTTAAACTGGTTTGATAACTGTTGTTGTAAGAGAACTCTGCATATGGCAAATTATCATCCCAACTAGATCCGTAATCTAGCGCACAAGCTCTCAGCATATCCTCCAAAATCTGATTGACTCTCTCGGTCTGTCCATCTGTCTATGGATGAAAAGCTGTACTGAATTCTAGCCTGGTACCCAAAGTTTCGTGCAACTGCTTCTAGAACTTTGAGGTAAACTGGGTTCCTCTATCTGATACGATACTCCTTGGAACTCCATGCAAACATACGATCCTGGTCATGTATATCTTTGCCAACTTAGCACTGGTGTAAGTGGTCTTTACTGGGATGAAATGAGCTACTTTCGTCAATCGATCAACTACAACCCAAATCGAGTCATAGCCTGAACGAGTCCTGGGTAATCCCGTGATAAATCCATGCCTAGCTTATCCCACTTCCATTCGGGTATCGGCAATGGTTGTAACAATCCTGCTGGCTTCTGATGCTCTGCCTTTACTCTCTGACATACATCACAAACTGCTACATACTCCGCTATATCCTTCTTCATTCTGGTCCACCAGAAAATATCCTTCAAATCTAGATACATCTTGGTATTTCCTGGGTGAATCAAATACGGTGAGTCGTGTGCCTCTTGCAAAATCAACTTCCTGATCTCCGGGTCATTGGGCACATAAACACGGTCTTCAAACCATAGGGTGTCGTGCTCATCCTCACGAAATCCTTTAGCTTTTCCTTTGCTCAGTTTCTCCTTTGTAGCGGCAATCTCTTTGTCAGTCCTTTGAGCTTCTTTGATTCTATCCATCAAAGTTGACTGAATCTCCAATGCTGCTACATAACCTCTCGGAACTATTTCCAAACATAGTTCACGAAGATTTTCGGCTAACTCCCTTGGTATTCCTCCTGTCATTAATGTATTGACATGGCTCTTACGGCTTAATGCGTCAGCTACTACATTAGCCTTTCCAGGATGATAATGCAATTTCATATCATAATCCTTGGTAAGCTCCAACCATCTCCTTTGTCTGAGATTCAACTCCTTCTGTGTGAAAATGTACTTCAAACTCTTATGGTCCGTGTACACCTCACAATGATTTCCAATGAGAAAATGTCTCCATGTCTTCAATGCATGCACTACGGCTGCTAACTCCAAATCATGCGTGGCATAATTCAACTCATGAGGCTTCAGTTGTCTTGAGGCATATGAAACAACTCTCCCTTCCTGCATAAGCACTGCTCCAAGTCCTCGACGTGAAGCGTCGCAATACACCTCATAATCCTTGGTCTGGTCTGGCAAGATCAATACTGGTGAGGTAACTAAGCGTTTCTTCAACTCCTGGAAACTAGCCTCACACTCCTCTGTCCATATGAACTTGGTATCCTTCTTCAACAACTCAGTCATAGGCTTCGCAATCTTTGAGAAATTCTCAATAAATCTCCGGTAGTATCCTGCGAGTCCAAGAAAACTCCGGATCTCTCCAACTGTTGTTGGGGCTTCCCACTTGGTCACGGTTTCAACTTTAGCGGGATCTACTGCTATTCCTTCAATCATAAGAGCACAATCTACCAACTCCTGGTAGTTGTTGAAGGTTGCTACCATCAACTGCATGCTCAACTCATCATTCAATCCTTCCAGAAACTTCTCCTGCTTAGCTGCATCCGTAGCGATGTCATCTGGGGGCTAACGTGCTAGCTTACTAAATTCCTCCACATACTGGCCAACTGTCCTTCCTCCTTGGTGCAAGTTGTGAAACTCACACTTCTTCATGGCCATACCTCCTGCTGAAACGTGTGCAGTACGAAAAGCCTGCTGAAACTAATCCCATGTGACAGTGTCAACTGGGAAAGTGGCTGTGAAATTCTCCCACCATGATGCTGCGGGTCCTTCTAGCTGATGTGCGGCAAACTTCACCTTCTCCGCATCTGTGCATCCTGCTGTGGTCAACTCCCTAGCTGTCTTGTGGATCCAATCATCCGCTACTATCGGCTCGGTGCTACTGGAAAACACCGGCGGATTCAGCCTAAGAAAATGGGCTAAGTGGTCAACAGGTGGTGGTGGTGGTGGTGGGTTGTTGTTGTTGTTCCCCTGATTCTGATTCTGGACTAGCAATTGCATCAATGTGTTCTGCTGCTGGATCAACTGAGTGACCTCCGGTGGAAAGGCAAATCCGGGGTCACGTCTCGGAGGCATCTGAGGGTTTTAGAAGAGATGAGATATAAGAATAGAGGGGGTCTAAAGATAAAACACTACCCATATGCTCATGAGGCAAAAGAAAACAATTCACTTCAATCAATCAAACAAGGGCATACAATCGATCTAACTATCGCAAAAGTGCTCAGACTACTATATTTACATGGTGGACTACTACTACTAATGAGGTGGTCTACTAGAAATATTCTACGGTCGTTGACTCCATAATATCTGCTCCAGCTTCATCAACTTAGTCATCATCGCTACTATCTGGTTCCGAGTCAGTGCCGTCGATGATGATGTAGTCTTCCGGGCTAATCTCCTTGAGTTCTTCGTCTTCATCTACTGGCGTAGGGCCTCCCATAAATATTCCAATCTTCTTGATTAGGTAGTCATTCTTCTCCACCAATACTTCAATTTCCTCTTCATAATCTTTATGTGTAGCCTTGAGTTCTTCCTCCAGTTCCTTGATTCTATTCTTAGCCTTCTTCAGATCTATCATGTCGGCACACATCTGGTTTTCCTGTCATCGAATGTGCTGATTTAACTCCTGGATAAAAGCTGCGATTGATCTATCCTTCCTGGTGCTGATCATCTCTCAGTGTTCATCTCGGCGCCCGCAAATCTGGTAGATAGTATCCTTGAGATCCTTGCGGTAGACTTCTCCAATGCGTCCCATGGCGATGTGAGCTGCCATGCTCTTTCCTAGACTCCAAGTTGGTGCATCAAAAGAAAACTCTATGGGCTCAGTGACTGGCATGAACGTCCTTCCTGGAACTTGAACTTGAATCATCCAGCGCTCTTCTTCAGGTAAAGTGGCGTTGTAGGTTCCCGTGAAGCTTGGTACTCCTATATTCAGGTATCTAGTGACTTCCTTCAAGTGGCGTCCAAAGGGTGTATCTTCATCCGGTTGTGTGAACTTGTTCCTTGCATCCGCCAACCTAAAGAGTAGAAAAGATGAGAGGTCAGAAGAGAAGAGAGTGAATAGTGATCTAGGTCTTGTGCTTAGTGGTCGTGTCCTACAGTCAGCGTGTGCTCTGATACCATCTCTGTAGCGACCAGACCTCAAACAGTCTGATCTCTATGCTCCGGTGTCATCCCTGGATCAGTAATGCTGACACCACACAGTACTCGGAGGATTTATAACAGAGTAGCAATCACACACTTATTACATCGAGTGTCTCAAAAGAGAACTTATTACAATAAATATGGCTTAAGGTCATCTAATAACGATAACAGCGGAAGGCTTGGAAGATAAGTGAGTCCATCAACTCCAACGGCTTCACTAAGTATAGAACCACGACCTAAAAACTCCTTAATCGTCGTCTAAAAAGTCTGCAACATTAACATTGCAGCCCGAAACGGGTCAGCACATGGAATATGTTGGCAAGGTAACACATAGAGAGTAATGGAATGAAACAGCTATACTATATGCATATTTGGCTGGTGGAAAGCTCTATGGTTACAGTTTTGCGTAAAGCCAATTTTTCCCTACTTCAAAAGAATAAAATTTAATTACTATCATGGTGGTTGTTAAACATTGAGAATGGTTGACAGCATTCTCAATCCCAATTAAGCATCATCATTAAACATAACCCAACAAAATTAATTTAGAGTAACATGTTGAGATTCACATGAAAATCCAAGTACTAGATACTCAAGATGTCCATAACCGGGGACACGGCTAACCATGATTAGTTTATTACACTCTGCAGAGGTTTGTGCACTTTTCCCCACAAGACTCGATCGCCTCCATTTGGTTTCTCGCACTACATGGTGTTTGAGAAGACGGATGACCGAGACATAGTCTTTCAGAAGCGCTAGCACCTTACGATGGGTAGACCGTACCACCTACATCCCCTACATCTGCTAGTCTACCACTGTTAGAGTTCGCACGACTTAGTTAACTATGCTATACCCCATAATAGCTTGTGGCTGCACACGGAAGTTTCTAGCATGAATAGTCTCATGATCCCTTTGAGCCTGGGTGGCGGTCCAAAAGAAAACAGGCAAGTCCTGGAATACCCAGGTGCCTCAATCCACCCAGATGTGTGTTTAAGTTGCCACCTTAGATAAACCATTAATTAACAATCTCACATCTGTCATGGATATCACTCACCCAATCCACGTCTACTAGCATAGCATGGCATAATAAGCAAACGTAGAAGTAACTCCCAAAGGTTTGATAATAAACAAGTAAGAGGTACTACCTCAACTACTTCCCATCCCACAATTTAATTAGATCCTAATCATGCAATGTGTGAGGATTGATCTAATGCAATAAAACTGGGTAGTAGAAAAGGTATGATCAAAGTGTTACTTGCCTTGCTGATGATCCGTGAAACCTAACGATTCGAAGTAACAGGCGGCGCACTCCGGGTATTCTATTGCAGACAAACAAACAAGCATAAAATAAGTACTCATCTAATGCACAGGTAAAACTCAAATAAGAGATCTAACCAGAAGGTTCAACTTAAGAACTCCGGTTGGCAAAAAGAATCAAATCGAACGAAGCAACGAAAGTCAAACAGCAAAAGAAAACAACTTCGTTCTAGTAATCTGGATCTAGGGAAAATTTTACAGTAGCAAAAACTTGTTTAAGTTGGTTAAACGGATAGAGGGTTTCGAGACGAATCCCTAGGCGCTTGAATCGCCTGATTCCGATAAACGAGCGAAAAGTTAAACTAAAACGAAAATCGGATCAGGAATTGCGATCAGAAAAATCGCGGATTTAATCCGAGAAAAAGAAAAACGACGAACGTCGAATTTTTTTTCGGCACGGAAAACGAGGCGCGACGAACCTCGGGCGGCGGGATCGTCGTCCGGCGGCATGCGCGGATCGAGGCGGGGCTGATGGGCTGGGGCGGCGCTATTTAAAGGCTGCCCCCGGGCGGTGTCCCGCTCGGGTACGGCTCGAAGTAGGTTTGTTTTTTTTTAATTATTCCGCCCGGAAGAAAAATAAAAAGAAATACTAAACTGATTCCAAAAATTCTGAAATAAATTTTCACGGGCTTCTAAAATCAAGCCGCACAAGGTGAACATTTACTTGGGCCCTAAATGCAACTTTGAAAAACGCACATTTTTCCTAAATTCAAATAAAACACCGAAAAACTCCGAAATAAAATCTTATTTGATTTTATTATTAAATCCTCAATATTTCTTTATTTTGGGAAAGTCATTTTATTCCCTCTCTCATATTTTTGTAATAGAAATAATTGATGATAAAATAAATAAAATCAAATGATCCTATTCTCAAAATTTGAGAGAACTCAAAAATGAAAATAACGAAATCCCCAACTCTCTCCATGGGTCATTGAGTTGCGTAGAATTTCTAGGATCAACCAAAATGCAAAATAAAATATGATATGCATGATGATCTAATGTATAACATTCCAAATTGACAATTTGGGATGTTACACGGAGGCATTCACATAGAGTCATATTTTGTTCTAAGTATCAAGTTGTAATTCTTGAATTGTAAGTAAATAAAAGTGCGATGATTTTCAATTATTAGAGCATTGTCCCATGTGAGGAAAGGATGATGGAGATTATGATTCCCCCACAAGTCGGGATGAGATTCTGGACGAAAAAAAGAGACCATAAAAAAGAGAAAAAAGGCCCAAATAAAAAAATGAGAGAAAAAGAGAGAAGGGGCAATGCTACTATCCTTTTTCCACACTTGTGCTTCAAAGTAGCACCATGATCTTCATGATAGAGAGTCTCCTATTTTGTCACTTTCATATACTAGTGGGAATTTTTCATTATAGAACTGGGCTTGTATATTCCAACGACGAGCCTCCTCAAAATGTCCTAGGTCTTCGTGAGCAAGCAAGTTGGATGCACACCCACTTAGTTTCTTCTTTTGAGCTTTCATACACTTATAGCTCTAGTGCATCTGTTGCATGACAATCCCTACTCACTCACATTGATATCTATTGATGGGCATCTCCATAGCCTGTTGATACGCCTAGTTGATGTGAGACTATCTTCTCCTTTTTGTCTTCTCCACAACCACCATTCTATTCCACCTATAGTGCTTTGTCCATAGCTCACGCTCATGTATTGCGTGAAGATTGAAAAAGTTTGAGAAAACAATTGCTTGGCTTGTCATCGGGGTTGTGCATGATTTAAATATTTTGTGTGATGAAGATAGAGCATAGCCAGACTATATGATTTTGTAGGGATAACTTTCTTTTTCCATGTTATTTTGAGAAGACATGATTGCTTTATTAGTATGCTTGAAGTATTATTATTCTTATGTCAATATTAAAATTTTGTCTTGAATCTTTCAGATCTGAATATTCATGCCACAATAAAGAAAATTACATTGAAAATTATGTTAGGTAGCATTCCACATCAAAAATTCTGTTTTTATCATTTACCTACTCGAGGACGAGCAGGAATTAAGCTTAGGGATGCTGATACGTCTCAAACGTATCTAGAATTTTTTATTGTTCCATGCTATTATATTATCTGTTTTGGATGTTTAATGGGCTTTAATATGCACTTTTATATTATTTTTGGGACTAACCTATTAACCGGAGGCCTAGTTCCAGTTGTTGTTTTTTTCCTATTTCAGTGTTTCACAGAAAAGGAATATCAAACGGAATCCTAACGGAATGAAACCATCACGAGGATCTTTTTTGGATCAAAAGCAATCCAGGAGACTTGGAGTGGAGGTCAAGGAAGCAACGAGGCGGCCACGAGGTAGGGTGGCGCGCCCAGGGGGCCAGGCGCGCCCCCACCCCTGTGGGCCCCTCGTAGCTCCACCGACCTACTTCCTTTTCCTATATATACTCTTATACCCTAAAACATCGAGGGGAGCCACGAAACCACTTTTCCACCGCCGCAACCTTATGTACCCGTGAGATCCCATCTGGGGACCTTTTCCGGCGATCTGCTGGAGGGGGATTGATCACGGAGGGCTTCTACATCAACACCATCGCCTCTCCGATGATGTGTGAGTAGTTTACGACAGACCTTCGGGTCCATAGTTATTAGCTAGATGGCTTCTTCTCTCTCTTTGGTTATCAATACAAAGTTCTCCTCGATCTTCTTGGAGATCTATTCGATGTAATTCTTTTTGCGGTGTGTTTGCCGAGATCCGATGAATTGTGGATTTATGATTAAGATTATCTATGAACAATATTTTGATTCTTCTCTGAATGCATGATTTGATATCTTTGCAAGTCTCTTCGAATTATCAGTTTGGTTTGGCCTACTAGATTGATCTTTCTTGCAATGGGAGAAGTGCTTAGCTTTGGGTTCAATCTTGCGGTGTCCTTTCCCAGTGACAGCAGGGGCAGCAAGGCACGTATTGTATTGTTGCCATCGAGGATAAAAATATGGGGTTTATATCATATTGCTTGAGTTTATCCCTCTATATCATGTCATCTTGCCTAATGCGTTACTCTGTTCTTATGAACTTAATACTCTAGATGCATGTTGGATGGCGGTCGATGTGTGGAGTAATAGTAGTAGATGCAGAATCGTTTCGGTCTACTTGACACGGACGTGATGCCTATGTTCATGATCATGCCTAGATATCATCATAACTATGTGTTTTTCTATCAATTGCTCAGCAGTAATTTGTTCACCCACCGCAATATATGCTATCTTGAGAGAAGCCACTAGTGAAACCTATGGCCCCCAGGTCTACTTTACATCATATAAGTTTCCGATCTACAATTCTAGTTTACTATTTATTTTGCAATCATTATTTTCCAATCTATACAACAAAAGTACCAAAACTATTTATCTTATTATCTTTATCAGATCTCACTTTTGCAAGTGGACGTGAAGGGATTGACAACCCCTTTATCATGTTGGTTGCAAGGTTCTTATTGTTTGTGCAGGTACTAGGCGACTTGCGTGTAGTCTCCTACTGGATTGATACCTTGGTTCTCAAAAACTGAGGGAAATACTTACGCTACTTTGCTGCATCACCCTTTCGTCTACAAGGGAAAAACAACGCATGCTCAAGAGGTAGCACATAGCACACTTGAGAATACTAAGATCTGGAACGCAAACATGGCAAAGCTCATGTTTACCATTAATACACCTACCGATAAAGAGGTCAAAATAATGTATGGCAGGAAATTAAATGCTCCCTACGGTTGCTTGTGTGATATTTCTAGTTTCTCCAACAGTGATACTAGCAAGGAAATCATTATATTCAGATTTGTGGGGCTCACTAAGACTACCCCATTGCAGAATTTTACATGCATTACAAAAGTCTTCTAGGTCCATGGCATAGGATTCATCATAAAGATCAAACAGGACAGTGTGAGTATTGCACTTGGATAAAAACGCAAACCTCCGCACTAAGGAATCGGTGAGATAATAATACTCTAAGCATTGGTCTGATAAGAAATCCTCGACGCCAGCATTTTGTATGTATGCATAGAATTCATCCTTGAAACCTGCACGATCCATAAATTCATCCGACGGCCATAACATGGCTTCACTTGAGCTTCCCTTGGTAGTTCAAGGTCTGCTTTGCGTATTGCACGCCTCGGTGCTTGCTTCCTTGAGGAACCACCCTGATACATTTTCCTGGACATTGTTCTTCCTCTGAAAAATTTCTGAAATATTTAGTGACTCAAAATAAAAGTAAACCAAACTCAACAAAATTGATAGCAACTACTCCCACAAGTGCCTAGAGGCTATATCATGCATCAAACAACTTTGGACCATATAAATTTGACATGCAAGCTCAAGAACATGGTCACCACAGCAGAAAAAAATTGCAATGAATAAAGCACTAGAACAAAAACTAATTGGACCATTGGATAAGTCACATACCGAAGAGCAATCCCCCAAAGCAGTTTTGTGAATGGGGCTTTGAGCAAGGAGATCGAAAATGGCAGAAAGATGAGCAAGAACACGAGTTTGAGCTACTAGATGATTTTTTTTGGAGGAAGAAGGAGAGGATGTGTGCTGGAATAAGTGGAGGGGGCCATGTGGGGCCCACAAGGTCAGGGGGGCGCGCCCTCCACCCTTGTGGCTAGCTGGTGAGGCCCCCTAGTGTGTTCTTTGCCCATAAATTCTTAAATATTCTAAAAATAATCATACAAAAATTTCAGGGCATTTGGAGAACTTTTATTTTCGAGACATTTTTTATTGCATGGATAATTCAAAAAACAGACAGAAAATACTATTTTTTTTTCTTTATTTAATCTAAATAACAGAAAGTAAAAGATGGGTACAGAGAGTTGTGCTTTCCAAATTCATCCATCTCATGCTCATCAAAAGGAATCCATTAACAAGGTTGATCAAGTCTTATTAACAAACTTCTTCCGAAGGACATGAAACCGGAGAATTTTTTAATAACACTAGGTTACCTCAGCGGGGATATGCATGTCCCCAACAAAAAGAATATCATATTTCTTTTTGGCAGTAGGAAGAGGGAATTCAAAACCTCCAATAGTAATAGCTGAAAATTTTCCAATAGAATTGATACTATGAACTTGAGGTTGTTTCTTCGAAAAGTGCACCGTATGCTCATTACCATTAACATGAAAAATGTCATTGCCTTTGTTGCAATCAATAACAGCCCCTGCAATATTCAAAAAGGGTCTACCAAGGATAATCGACATATTATCGTCCTCGGGAATATCAAGAATAACAAAGTCCGTTAAGATAGTGACGTTTGCAACCACAACAGGCACATCCTCACAGATACCGATGGGTATAGTGGTTGATTTAGGATGGTGCAGCCCTCTCCCCTCCCGGTCGCTCCCGCGAGCGACTCGGGGGGCAACCCTAGCCGCCACCCAAACTCCCTCCCCTCCCCGCCCCTCCTCCCCCGCTGCCGCCAGCAAGCGCCGCCGGGCAAAGCCCAGCCGGCGTTGGTGGCGGCGGGGCTCTCCTCTCCCCTGTGCTCTTCCATGGTGGGCCGGTGCGGGACGGCTGGATCGGGTGCAGGCGCCGGCCTTGCGCGGGGGCGGCGGCATGGCAGCGGCCGATCTGGCGGCGGCGGGCGCGTCCTCTCATGGTGTGCCGGCGGTCTAGGCGGGGGCTTGCGGTGTGGCGGCTGCAGGCTCTCGGGATCTCGCGCTGGCCGGTCCTTCAGGTGGTGCGTGCGTGTGGGCTCTGGTCAGATCTGCCCGGATCTGCCTCCGGTGCCTCTTTCGGCGGCATGGGCTGGGTGCAGCAGGGACACGGGCGGCTGGCGCCCCCGTGCATAGGGGTGGTGGCGCCGCATGCAGGCTCCGAGTATAGTTGGGCGTCCTTCTCGGCTGTGGTCGGCGGCGCGCGGCGCGGGCGGGCTGTCCCTGGATCTCTCCCTGGCGGTGGCGGCAGTGGATCTTCTCCCTCCTTCGTCGAACGAGCGGCCATGAGTGGCCTCGCTTTGGGTTGTGCCAATAGCAGGGCCGGGGCGAAGCAGGTGCTTTGGGGGGAGTGGTTGGAGGGATGGGGCTTCGACGTGGTCGAGCCGCCGTCACCAGCACCGTGGGTGCCGGGAGTGGCCGAGTGGCACACCTCCCCTTCCCCTTTCCCCGACATGAGGCTTCATGGTTGCTGTCCCATGCGATGTCCAAGGCACGACAGTTTGCAGGTTGCGGCGATGGTGGGAGTTGGCTCCGTCCAAAGCCGTCTCCTTTGAGGGTACTGGGACGGTCTGGATGCTGGGCGGCAGCCCTGGCGGTGGGAGATGCGTGGATCTTGGGCAGATTGCGCAGCTCGGGTGCGGGCGAGCAGACATGGCCGCACGGGCGGCATGGATGTGGTTGGTTGGCGGAGCAGGGGATGCCGAAGGGTTGGTGCACTCGGGTACATCACTTGCCCAGTCCTTGTACTGGCCGACGGTGGCGGCATCCTCGGACGTCATTTCTTCCCTGAAGGCTCCGTCGCGGTGCTTCCTTTCCCTTTGGGTTACTCCGGGTGAAAACCTGATCTGCGTGATCAGACGGTGGCGGCTATGGTCGTACCCTTGTTGGAGGCACCGTTTTGGAGTCCTTGCTCCGTTGTCGGTCGTCTCACCTCTCCTTGGCGATTGCTCATGGTGATCTCCGTCGGCTCAAGGCGATGCCTCTTTGCTCATCTTTAGTGTGCTTTGTAGTTCGTTGGAGTGGTGTGTCGGTGCCCGACACCCTTGTATCTTTCCCTGGGTGTGTGTTCTTGCCTTGGGTGCGTGGTGTGTGTAGTGGTGGTGTGTGTTTGTATCGGCTCTCGGTTGTATCGGTGTTGGATGCTTTATAATATAAAGCGGGGGGAAACCCTTTTTCGTATAGCAGTTGATTTATCAGCCATTTATAAAGAAATTTCAGTAGGTGTCAACTTATTCAAATCAAGTCTATGATACAAAGATAAAGGCATAACACTAACACCGGCTCCAAGATCACATAAAGCAGTTTTAACATAGTTTCTTCTGATGGAGCATGGTATAGTTGGTACTCCTAGGTCTCCAAGTTTCTTGGGTATTCCACCCTTAAAAGTATAATTAGCAAGCATGGTGGAGATTTCAGCTTCCGGTATATTTCTTTTATTTGTAACAATATCTTTCATATACTTAGCATAAGGAGGCATTTTAAGCATATCAATAAAACGCATACGCAAAAAGATAGGTCTAATCATTTCAGCAAAGCGCTCAAAATCCTCATCATCCTTTTTCTTGGATGGCTTAGGAGGAAAGGACATGGCTTTCTGAACCCATGGTTCTCTTTCCTTACCATGTTTTCTAGCAACAAAGTCTCTCTTATCATAACGTTGATTCTTTGATTGTGGGTTATCAAGATCAACATCAGGTTCAATCTCTACATCATTATCATTACTAGGTTGAGCATCAACATGAACATCATTATTAACATTATCACTAGGTTCATGTTCATCACCAGATTGTGTCTCGGCATCAGAAATATAAATATCATTGGGATTCTCAGGTGTATCTATAGCAGGTTCACTACCATGCAAAGTCCTATCATTTTTGTTTTTATTTGAAGGACTAGGTGCATCAGTATTAATTCTCTGAGAATCCTGCTCAACTCTCTTAGGATGGCCCTCAGGATATAAAGGTTCCTGGGTCATTTTACCACCTCTTGTCATAACCCTAATAGCATTATCTTTATTCTTACTATTCAACTCATTTAGCAAATCATCTTGAGCCTTAAGTACTTGTTCTACTTGAGTTGTAACCATGGAAGCATGTTCCTAATAAGCTTAATATCATTAACAGTACTATTCATATAATTACTTAGGTGATCAAGAATGTAAGCATTACGTTTCAACTGTCTACTAACATAAGCATTGAAATTTTCTTGTTTAACAATAAAATTATCAAACTCGTCAAAGCATTGTCTAGCAGACTTATTATGAGGAATATCATCTTCATAAAATCTACAGAGAGAGTTTACCTCTACTACCTGTGTCGGGTTATCAAGACCATGTATTTCTTCAATAGGCGGTAAATTTTTAACATCTTCAACTTTTATACATTTTTCTTTCATAGATTTCTTCGCCTCTTGCATATCTTCAGGACTGAGAAATAGAATACCCCTCTTCTTCGGAGTTGGTTCAGGAAGTGTCCAATTATTTTCATTAGTCAACATATTATTCAATAGAATTTCAGCTTGATCAATAGTTCTTTCCCTGGAACACAACCGACACAACTATCCAGGTAATCTCTGGAAGCATCGGTTAGTCCATTATAAAAGATATCAAGTATTTCATTTTTCTTGAGAGAATGATCAGGCAAAGCATTAAGTAATCGGAGAATCCTCCCCCAAGCTTGTGGGAGACTCTCTTCTTCAATTTGCACGAAATTATATATTTCCCTTAAAGTACCTTGTTTTTTATGAGCGGCGAAATATTTTGCAGAGAAGTGATAAATTATATCCTGGGGACTGCGCACACAACCAGGAGCAAGAGAATTAAACCATACCTTAGCATCACCCTTTAGTGAGAAAGGAAATAATTTAAGGATATAGTAATAACGAATTTTTTTCTCATGAGCAAATAGGGTGGCTATATCATTCAATTTAGGTAGATGTGCCACAACAGTTTTAGATTCATAACCATGAAAAGGATCAGATTCAACCAAAGTAATTAACTCAGGATCGGCAGAGAATTCATAATCCTTATCAATAACAAAGATAGGTGAAGTAGCAAAAGCAGGATCATATTTCATTCTAGCATTAAAGGATTTCTCTTTCAGCTTAACTAACAATTTCTTAAGATCCTCTCTATCATTGCAAGCAAAGAAGTCTCTAGCAGTCTCTTCATCCATAAATAACCCTCAGGAACAACATGCAATTCATATCTAGGGGGAGAATCATAATCATAATCTTCAATAATATCATCAGTTTCAATAATTTCATTATCTCTAACCCTAGCAAGTTGTTCATCAAGAAATTCACCTAGTAGCATGGTATTATCAAGCAGAGAAGTAGTATCATCATAAGCATTATGCATAGCAGAAGTGGCATCATCAATAACATGCGACATATCAGAATCAATGGCAGGTGTAGGTGTCGCAAGTTTACTCAAAACAGAAGGAGAATCAAGTGCAGAGCTAGATGGCAGTTCCTTACCTCCCCTCGTAGTTGAGGGAAAAATCTTGATCTTTCAGATTCCTCATAGTGATCAACAGATATAAATCCCAAGTGACTCACAGAATAGAGCTATGCTCCCCGGCAATAGTGCCAAAAAAGGTCTTGATAACCCACAAGTATAGGGGATCACAATAGTTTTCGAGGGTAGAGTATTCAACCAAAATTTATTGATTCGACACAAGGGGAGCCAAAGAATATTCTCAAGTATTAGCAACTGGGTTGTCAATTCAACCACACCTGAAAGACTTAATATCTGCAGCAAAGTATTTAGTAGCAAAGTAGTATGGAAGTATCGGTAATGGTAGCAAAAGTAACAGTAGTAGTTTGTAGCAATCGTGACACTGGCAACAGAAAAGTAACTGAGCAGATATCAATATGTGAAAAGCTCGTAGGCAATGGATCAATGATGGACAAGTATGTCGGATGGCATTCATCATGCAACAGTTATAACCTAGGGTGACACAGAACTAGCTCTAGTTCATCAATATAATGTAGGCATGTATTCCGAATATAGTCATACGTTCTTATGGAAAAGAACTTACATGACATCTTTTGTCCTACCCTCCCATGGCAGTGGAGTCCTATTGGAAACTAAGGGATATTAAGGCCTCCTTTTAACAGAGTACCGGACCAAAGCATTAGCACTTAGTGAATACATGAACTCCTCAAACTATGGTCATCACCGGGAGTGGTCCCGACTATTGTCACTCCGGGGTTGCCGGATCATAACACGTAGTAGGTGACTATAACTTGCAATATCGGATCAAGAACACAAATATATTCATGAAAACATAATAGGTTCAGATCTGAAATCATGGCACTCGGGCCCTAGTGAAAAGCATTAAGCATAGCAAAATCATAGCAACATCAATCTTAGAACATAGTGGATACTAGGGATCAAACCCTTACAAAACTAACTCAATTAAATCTCATCCAACACATCACCGTCCAGCAAGCCTACGATGAGATTACTCACGCACGGCGGTGAGCATCATGAAATTGGTGATGGAGGATGGTTGATGATGACGATGGTGACGGATTCCCCTCTTTGGAGCCCCGAACGGACTCTAGATCTGCCCTCCTGAGGAAGAATAGGGCTTGGCGGCGGCTCCGTGATGACCCACAAGTATAGGGGATCTATCATAGTCCTTTCGATAAGTAAGAGTGTCGAACCCAACAAGGAGCAGAAGGAAATGATAAGCGATTTTCAGCAAGGTATTCTCTGCAAGTACTGAAATAAGTGGTAACAGATAGTTTTGTGATAAGATAAATTGTAACGAGCAACAAGTAACAAAAGTAAATAAAGTGCAGCAAGGTGGCCCAATCCTTTTTGTAGCAAAGTGCAGCAAGGTGGCCCAATACTTTTTGTAGCAAAGGACAAGCCGGAACAAACTCTTATAATAGGAAAAGTGCTCCCGAGGACACATGGGAATATCGTCAAGCTAGTTTTCATCACGTTCATATCATTCGCGTTCGATGCTTTGATAATTTGATATGTGGGTGGACCGGTGCTTGGGTATTGTTCTTACTTGAACAAGCATCCCACTTATGATTAACCTCTATTGCAAGCATCCGCAACTACAACAAAAGTATTAAGGTAAACCTAACCATAGCATGAAACATGTGGATCCAAATCAGCCCCTTATGAAGCAACACATAAACTAGGGTTTAAGCTTCTGTCACTCTAGCAACCCATCATCTACTTATTACTTCCCAATGCCTTCCTCTAGGCCCAAATAATGGTGAAGTGTTATGTAGTCGACGTTCACATAACACCACTAGAGGCTAGACAACATACATCTTATCAAAATATCAAACGAATACCAAATTCACATGACTACTAATAGCAAGACTTCTCCCTTGTCCTTAGGAACAAACGTAATTACTCACAAAGCATATTCATGTTCATAATCAGAGGGGTAATAATATCCATATAGGACCTGAACATATGATCTTCCACCAAATAAACCAATTAGCATCAACTACAAGGAGTAATCAACACTACTAGCAACCTACTAGCACCAATCCCGGACTTTGAGACAAGAATTGGATACAAGAGATGAACTAGGGTTTGGAGATGAGATGGTGTTGGTGAAGATGTTGATGGAGATTGCCCTCTCCCGATGAGAGGAGCATTGGTGATGACGATGGTGATGATTTCCCCCTCCCGGAGGGAAGTATCCCCGGCAGAACAGCTCTGCCAGAGCTCTAGATTGGTTCCGCCAAGGTTCCGCCTCGTGGCGGCGGAGTCTCGTCCCGAAAGGTTCCCCCCCTATTTTTTTCTCATCAAAAGACCTCATATAGGAGAAGATGGACGTCGGAGACCCACCAGGGCGCCCACGAGGTAGGGGGCGCACCCCCCACCCTCGTGAGCAGGGTGTGGGCCCCCTGGCCTTCATCTTTGGCAAGGATTTTTCTTTATTTATTTTAAGATGTTCCGTGGAGTTTCAGGACTTTTGGAGTTGCGCAGAATAGGTCTCTAATATTTGCTCCTTTTCCAGCCCAGAATTCCAGCTGCCGGCATTCTCCCTCCTTATGTAAACCTTGTAAAATAAGAGAGAATAGCCATAAGTATTGTGACATAAAGTGAAATAACAGTCCATAATGCAATAAATATCGATATAAAAGCATGATGCAAAATGGACGTATCAACTCCCCCAAGCTTAAACCTCGCTTGTCCTCAAGTGAAAAGCCGATAACAATAAATATGTCGTCATGTTTAGAGGTAGAGGCGTCGATACTAATAAAATACGGACATGAAGGCATCATGATTATTCTCATAACAACAACATATATAGATTTTGTCATATGCTTACTTATGTTCAAGTGATGATCTATTCACAATGCAAAAGTATAAATCATAAACCTTATTGGGCTCCGACAAACTATAATCTCAGTCATTGAAGCAATTGCAATTTATCATAACATCGGAAAGAGTCTATGTCAGAGCTAAAAAGCAATTCCAAATACTCAACTATCATTTAGTCCTTCATAATTGCTAACACTCACGCAATACTTGTGGTTATGAAGTTTTAATCGGACATAGAGAAAGATAGGGGCTTATAGTTTTACCCCACAACCTTTTACATCAAGGGTAATGTCAACAATAATGGTTCATGCTCCCCTACATCCAATTAGATATATATATATATATATATATCATGTTCTTTCCAACATGCTGAGCTTGCCAAAGGATAAAATGAAAAAGAAAATGTGAAGATCACCATGACTCTTGCATAAGGTAGAAGATAATAATAAAAGATAGGCCCTTTGCAGAGGGAAGCAGAGGTTGCCATGCGCTTTTATGGTTGGATGCACAAAATCTCAATGCGGAAGAACGTCACTTTATATTGCCCCTTGTGATATGAACCTTTATTATGCAGTCCGTCGCTTTTATTACTTCCACATCACAAGATCGTATAAAGCTTATTTCTCCCACACCAATCAATCATACATATTTAGAGCAATTTTTATTGCTTTGCACCGATGACAACTTACTTGAAGGATCTTACTCAATCCATAGGTAGATATGGTGGACTCTCATGGCGAAACTGGTTTAAGGGTATTTGGAAGCACAAGTAGTATTTCTACTTGGTGCTGAGAATTTGGCTAGCATGAGGGGGAAAGGCAAGCTCAACAAGTTAGAGGATCCATGACAACATATTTTATCTCAGATATAAGAAAGACATAACTCATTACATTGTCTTCCTTGTCCAACATCAACTCTTTAGCATGTCATATTTTAATGAGTGCTCCCAATCATAAAAGATGTCAATGATAATATATCTATATGTGAAAACCTCTCTTTCCTTATTACTTCCTATTAATTGCAACAATGACCGAAGTTATGTCTGCCAACTCCCAACAACTTTTAATCATCATACTCTTTCTATGTGAAGTCATTACTCTCAATATGATCAATATGAACTTTTTGTTTCTTTTTATTCTTTTCTTCTTTTATTTTATTCACCCAAAATCATGGCAAAATAATCAAGCCCTTGACTCAACACTAATCTTTATTATATACAGCTCACGGACTCGATTACAAAGAAAGATCATAAAGCAAAACTCAAAACTAGATCATGCCATAAACTTTATTCTACTAGATCAAGATACTTCTAATAGGATCGAACTAAGAAAACGATAAAGATAGGAGTTGCGATGGTGATACGATACAGGGGCACCTCCCCCAAGCTTGGCAGTTGCCAAGGGGAGTGCCCATACCCATGTGATTATATCTCCTTTGTCGGTGTAATATTCTTGGCGATGATTCCCCTCAGGATGCGGTTCTCCTCCTTGAGCTTATTGACTTGCTGTTTGAGGTCCACTATTTCCTTACAAAGCTTTCCTGTGATAGTTAAAGCTCCTTGCACCCAAGGGTGTTGCATAGCTGCGGGAGAACAAGTGACACTCCTCTTCATATTTTCATAAGAAAGAAATCTAACATTAGAAGGGATAACCGAGTTTGGAATAGCTGAGCTCTGTAGTTCCCCCATCGTGAACCCAGCTCGGAGGCGAGAGGTGACTTCTTGATCCTCCATGGCATCTACTCTCATCAAGTCAGCCTCCATCTCTTCCTCCGTTGCTGGCCCAAAGTGGTCAGCGTCGCTGTTTGCCCTTGGTTCCGGTGCCGGGTTAGATACCCGGCTCTCCCTGATTGACTCTTGATAAGACATCTTGCTCTAATCTGCAGCAGCAACAGCTCGAAAACAAAAATAGAGGATATTTGCGTGATATGGGAGTCAAAACCTTCGGGAGAATATATAATGAATTTTTACCGACCAAAATACGTAATGTGCAAGAAAACGGAGTCCGGAAGGCACACGAGGTGCTCACGAGGTAGGGGGCGCGCCTAGAGGGGTAGGGCGCGCCCACCACCCTCGTGGGGCCCTCGTTTCCTTCCCGGACTCCTACTTATTTTTCTATTTTTCTAAATATTCCAAAATGGAGAGATATTGCCTTAAAAATTGTTTTGGAGTCAGTTTACTTACCGTACCACATACCTATTCCTTTTCGGAGTCTGAAATGTTCCGAAAAGTGTCCCTTATGTATTCCTCTGGGGTTACAGTTTCAATAATATTGGTTTCAACATTTATGGGATTACCTGAGATATAATGTTTGATTCTTTGACCGTTTACCACCTTCGGATTTGTGCCCTCGAAGTTGTTGATTTTTATGGCACCAGAACGATAGACCTCCTCAATAACGTAGGGGCCTTTCCATTTAGAGAGAAGTTTTCCTGCAAAAAATCTTAAACAAGAGTTGTATAGCAATACATAATCACCTACATTAAACACACGCTTTTGTATCTTTTTGTCATGCCATCTTTTAACTTTTTCTTTAAACAACTTGGCATTTTCATAAGCTTGGGTTCTCCATTCATCAAGTGAGCTAATATCAAATAACCTCTTCTCACCGGCAAGTTTAAAATCATAGTTGAGCTCTTTAATAGCCCAATACGCCTTATGTTCTAGTTCGAGAGGTAAGTGACATGCTTTTCCATAAACCATTTTATACGGAGACATACCCATAGGATTTTTGTATGCAGTTCTATAAGCCCATAATGCATCATCAAGTTTCTTAGACCAATTCTTTCTAGACCTATTAACAGTCTTTTGCAAAATTAATTTGAGCTCTCTATTGCTCAACTCTACTTGACCACTAGACTGTGGGTGATAAAGAGATGCAATTCTATGATTAACATCATACTTAGCAAGCATTTTACGGAAAGCACCATGAATAAAGTGTGAACCACCATCAGTCATTAAATATCTAGGGACTCCAAACCTCAGAAAAATAACTTCCTTAAGCATTTTAATAGAAGTGTTATGATCAGCACTACTAGTTGGAATAGCTTCTACCCACTTAGTAACGTAATCAACAATAACTAAAATATGTGTGTATCCATTAGAGGCAGGAAAAGGTCCCATATAATCAAAGCCCCAAACATCAAACAGTTCAATAACAAGAGAATAATTCATAGGCATTTCTTGACGTCTACTAATATTACCAATTCTTTGACATTCATCACAAGACAAGACAAACTTACGGGCATCCTTGAAGACAGTAGGCCAATAAAAACCAGATTGCAATACCTTATGTGCAGTTCTATCTCCAGCGTGGTGTCCTCCATAAGCCTCGGAATGACACTTGCGTAGGATCTGTTCCTGTTCATGCTCGGGTACACAGCGTCTAATAACACCATCTACTCCTTGTTTATAAAGATGTGGGTCATCCCAAAAGTAATGTCTCAAGTCATAGAAAAACTTTTTCTTTTGCTGGTATGTGAAGCTAGGTGGTATAAACTTAGCAACAATATAATTAGCATAATCAGCATACCATGGAGTACTATGAGAAGTACTTATAACATTTAATTGTTCATCAGGAAAGCTATCATTAATAGGTAGTGGGTCATCAAGAAATTCTCTAACCTAGACAAGTTGTCTGCAAGGGGGTCTCAGCTCCCTTTCTATCAACAATATGCAAATCAAATTCTTGTAGCAAGAGAACCCATCTAATAAGTCTAGGTTTAGCATCTTTCTTTTCCATAAGGTATTTAATAGCAGCATGATCAGTGTGAATAGTTACTTTAGAATCAACAATATAAGATCTGAACTTATCACAGGCAAATACAACAGCTAAAAGCTCTTTTTCAATAGTAGCATAATTTCTTTGAGCATTGTATAGAGTCTTACTAGCATAATGAATAACATTTAATTTCTTATCAACTCTTTGCCCTAGAACATCACCTACAGCATAATCACTAGCATCACACATAAGTTCAGAGGGTAAATTCCAATCAGGTGGCTGAACAACAGGTGCAGAGACTAATGCTTTATTAAGTATTTCAAATGCTTCTACACAATCATCATCAAAGACAAATGGTATATCTTTTTGCAATAAATTAGTCAGAGGCCGAGAAATTTTTGAGAAGTCCTTAATGAACCTCCTGTAAAATCCGGCGTGACCAAGGAAACTTCTTATACCTTTGATGTCCTTGGGACATGGCATCTTTTCAATAGCATCGACCTTGGCTTTATCAACTTCAATACCTCTTTCAGAAACTTTATGCCCCAAGACAATACCTTCATTAACCATAAAGTGGCACTTTTCCCAATTCAAGACAAGATTAGTTTCTTCACATCTCTGCAAAACTCAATCAAGATTGCTCAAGCAATCATCAAAAGAGGAACCATAGATGGAAAAATCATCCATTAAAACCTCACAAATCTTTTCACAAAAAGTCAGAGAATATAGCCATCATGCATCTTTGAAAGGTAGCAGGTGCATTACATAAACCAAAAGGCATACGTCTATAAGTAAAAGTACCAAAAGGGCATGTAAAAGTAGTCTTTGATTGATCTCTAGCCGACACAGGTATTTGAGAGAAACCAGAATAACCATCTAGAAAGCAATAGTGTGTATGTTTGCATAATCTTTCTAGCATTTGATCAATAAAAGTTAAGGGGTAATGATCTTTCTTAGTAGCTTTATTTAATTTGCGGAAATCAATTACCATCCTATAACCTGTGATAATTCTTTGTGGAATCAATTCATCTTTATCATTAGGAACAACAGTAATACCTCCCTTCTTAGGGACACAATGGACAGGACTTACCCACTGACTATCAGCAACGGGATAAATTATACCTGCCTACAGAAGCTTGAGTATTTCTTTTCTTACCACTTATTTCATTTTAGGATTCAGACGTCGTTGAGGATCACGAACTGGTTTGGCATCTGCTTCCAAATTTATTTTATGTTGACATAGAGTGGGACTAATGCCCTTAAGATCATCAAGAGTATATCCAATAGCAGCACGATGCTTCTTTAGAGTTTTCAATAATCTTTCTTCTTCATGGTCTAAAAGGTTAGCACTAATAATAACAGGATATATCTTCGTTTCATCAAGATAAGCATATTTAAGATTATCAGGCAACGGTTTAAGCTCAAACACGGGATCACCCTTGGGTGGAGGAGGATCCCCTAAAATTTCAACAGGCAAGTTGTGTTGCAGAATAGGTTCCTGTTTAAAGAATACTTCATCTATTTCCCTTCTTTCATTCATGAACATATCATTTTCATGGTCTAGAAAATAGTGTTCTAAAGGATCACTAGGAGGTACGGCAATAGAAGCAAGACCAATAATCTCATCCTTACTAGGTCATTCTTCCTCACAATGTTGTTTACTAAATTTAGAGAAATTAAACTCATGAACCATATCATCCAAGCCAATAGTAACAACATTCTTTTCGCAATCTATCCTAGCATTAACAGTGTTCAAGAAGGGTCTAACAAATATAATGGGACAAAAGCTATCTTGTGGAGAACTAAGAACAAGAAAATCAGTAGGATATTTAGTTTTCCCACACAAGACTTCAACATCTCTAACAATTCCAATTGGTGAAATAGTATCTCTATTGGCAAGTTTAATTGTGACATCAATACCTTCTAACTCAGCAGGTGCAATTTCATTCTTAATTTCTTCGTATAAAGTATGCGGTATAACACTAGCACTAGCACCCATATCACATAAGCCATGATAACAATGATCCCCTATTTTAACAGAAATAACAGGCACGCCTACCACAGGTCTATGTTTATCTTTAGCACAAGGTTTAGCAATTCTAGCAGTTTCACCTTCGAACTGAATAACATGCCCATCAATATTATCGAACAAAAGATCTTTAACAATAGCAATATTAGGTTCTACTTTAACTTGCTCAGGAGGTGTATAAGTTCTAATATTGCTTTTATGAACAACAGTTGAAGCTTTAGCATGATCCTTTATTCTAACAGGGAAAGGTGGTTTCTCAACATAAGAAGTAGGAACAATAGGATCATTATAAGTGACAGTCTTTTCTTCAACTTTAATAGGCGCAGCTACTTTTACTTCTATGGGAGGATGATATTTAAACCACTTCTCCTTAGGGAGATCAACATAAGTAGCAAAAGATTCACAGAAAGAAGCTACTATCTCACAGTCAAGTCCATATTTAGTGCTAAAGTTACGGAAAATATCAGTGTCCATAAAAGATTTAACACAATCAAACTTAGGTGTCATACCTGACTCTTTACCTTCGCCAAGGTCCCAATCTTCAGAGTTGCGTTTAATTCTATCCAATAAATTCCATCTGAATTCAATAGTCTTCATCATAAAAGAGCCAGCACAAGAAGTATCGAGCATGGTTTGATTATTATGAGAAAGCCAAGCATAAAAACTTTGCATAATTATTTCTCTCGAGATCTCATGATTGGGGAATGAATATAACATTGATTTAAGCCTCCCCCAAGCTTGAGCGATGCTTTCTCCTTCGCGAGGCCAGAAATTATATATATAATTGCGATCACGATGAACAAGATGCATAGGGTAATACTTTTGATGAAATTCCAATTTCAATCTTTTATAGTTCCATGATCTCATATCATCACATAGCCTATACCATATCAATGCATCTCCCTTCAAAGATAAAGGGAAGACCTTCTTCTTAGCAACATCATCGGGTATACCTGCAAGCTTAAATAATCCACAAACTTCATCCACATATATTAAGTGCTCATCAGGATGCTTTGTTCCATCTCCTGTAAAAGGGTTAGCTAGCAGTTTTTCCATCATACCCGAAGGAAATTCAAAAGGAGTTTCATTTTCAATAGGTTCAGTAGGTTGAGGAGCAACTCTTTTCTCTACTGGACGGGGTGAAGATATTCCGAACAAGCCCCTCAGAGAATTACTTTCCATAGTAGCAAGTGACAGTAAATTTCAGCACACTATATAAATTTTTCCTTACCAAATTCCACCTACCAAAGGCGCTACACTCCCCGGCAACGGCGCCAGAAAAGAGTCTTGATGACCCACAGGTATAGGGGATCTATCATAGTCCTTTCGATAAGTAAGAGTGTCGAACCCAACGAGGAGCAGAAGGAAATGATAAGTGGTTTTCAGCAAGGTATTCTCTCCAAGTACTGAAATAAGTGGTAACATATAGTTTTGTGATAAGATAAATTGTAACGAGCAACAAGTAACAAAAGTAAATAAAGTGCAGCAAGGTGGCCCAATCCTTTTTGTAGCAAAGGACAAGCCGGAACAAACTCTTATAATAGGAAAAGCGCTCCCGAGGACACATGGGAATATCATCAAGCTAGTTTTCATCACATTCATATGATTCGCGTTCGATACTTTGATAATTTGATATGTGGGTGGACCGGTGCTTGGGTGCTGTTCTTACTTGAACAAGCATCCCACTTATGATTAACCTCTATTGCAAGCATCCGCAACTACAACAAAAGTATTAAGGTAAACCTAACCATAGCATGAAACATGTGGATCCAAATCAGCCCCTTACGAAGCAATGCATAAACTAGGGTTTAAGCTTCTGTCACTCTAGCAACCCATCATCTACTTATTACTTCCCAATGCCTTCCTCTAGGCCCAAATAATGGTGAAGTGTTATGTAGTCGACGTTCACATAACACCACTAGAGGCTAGACAACATACATCTTATCAAAATATCAAACGAATACCAAATTCACATGACTACTAATAGAAAGACTTCTCCCTTGTCCTCAGGAACAAACGTAATTACTCACAAAGCATATTCATGTTCATAATCAGAGGGGTAAGAATATGCATATAGGATCTGAACATATGATCTTCCACCAAATAAACCAATTAGCATCAACTACAAGGAGTAATCAACACTACTAGAAACCTACTAGCACCAATCCCGGACTTTGAGACAAGAATTGGATACAAGAGATGAACTAGGGTTTGGAGATGAGATGGTGCTGGTGAAGATGTTGATGGAGATTGCCCTCTCCCGATGAGAGGAGCGTTGGTGATGACGATGGTGATGATTTCCCCCTCCCGGAGGGAAGTATCCCCGGCAAAACAGCTCTGCTGGAGCTCTAGATTGGTTCCGCCAAGGTTCCGCCTCGTGGCAGCGGAGTCTCGTCCCGAAAGGTTCCCCCCTATTTTTTTCTCATCGAAAGACCTCATATAGGAGAAGATGGACGTCGGAGACCCACCAGGGGGCCCACGAGGTAGGGGGCGCGCCCTAGGAGGGGGGCATGCCCCCCATCCTCGTGAGCAGGGTGTGGGCCCCCTGGCCTTCATCTTTGGCGATGATTTTTCTTTATTTATTTTAAGATGTTCCGTGGAGTTTCAGGACTTTTGGAGTTGAGCAGAATAGGTCTCTAATATTTGCTCCTTTTTCAGCCCAGAATTCCAGTTGCCGGCATTCTCCCTCCTTATGTAAACCTTGTAAAATAAGAGAGAATAGCCATAAGTATTGTGACATAAAGTGAAATAACAGTCCATAATGCAATAAATATCGATATAAAAGCATGATGCAAAATGGACGTATCACTCCACATCGTAAAATGCGATGAATCTTACTCTCTGATTTTTTCTCCCTGAAAGTGAATATATGGAGTTGGAGTTGAGGTCGTTGGAGGTCTAGTGGGCCCACAAGGTCGGAGGGCGCGCCCCCACTCTTGTGGCTAGGGTGTGGGCCCCTTGCTACTGATTCTTTCGCCAATATTTTTTATATATTCCAAAAGTTATCTGTGTTGATTTTCAGGTCATTCTGAGAACTTTTTATTCTGCACAAAAATAACACTATGGAAATTCTGCTGAAAATAGCGTCAGTCCGGATTAGTTCCATTCAAATCATGCAAGTTAGAGTCCAAAACAAGGGAACAAGAGTTTGGAAAAGGTAGATACGTTGGACACGTATCATTGAGCTATTGCCAATCTTTGTCCTTAGCATCTTGAAGGAGTTCCACATCCTCTTGTCCATGCCACGCCATTGTTGAACTTATCTAAAATATACTAGATAAATATATTAGTCCAACAAGAGATATGTTGACATTAATTACCAAAATCACCCAGGGAGCACTTGTGCTTTCAATCTCCCCTTTTTTGGTAATTGATGACAACATACATCAAAGCTTTAGATAAAGATATGAGGAGTAGCAGGTAAAGCTTTGGAAAGACATGTAACATGCATTGGCTCCCCCTACATGTGTGCAATCATGTAAGGATAGAATATGAGAACATGTGAATGCATAGGCATGTCAGAGCAAGTAATAAGTTACATGTATCTTGGCTATATGCATTAGAGCAAATGATGTAGACACAGGGAGTGTACCTTCATGTTCATGAGACCTTCTTGCAAACAATATGTACATCAGCAAGAGATCATCATGCACATGAGTGTGATGCATATACTTACCTTGTGGTCTTGAGCTAGCTTTGGTCGAGATGAACTTGAGAAAACGAGGTTAGATAACACAAGGACACTACTAGTCAAAGCAAGTTTAGAAAAACCACAAGAGTACCAAGACTGGGATGGCATGTAGTCAGTGAGTACTTAGTACTCTATTTGGATATAGACATGTCCCCAAGGATTAAAGATATGCAAAGAATTCCAAAGATTTTCTCCCCTTAGATATGAACTCTTTCTCCCCCTGAATCTGATTTGGATAATAGGAGAAGGTAGGGTAAGAGAAAATTAGAACAAAGCAAACATAACTAGAGCAGGAAATGATACAAACATACACTAACATGTCTTTCCCCTCTTAAAGACATGTGACTTCTCTCCTCTATTGTTAATAAGAATCTGGAGAAGCTAAGATGTGCTTTCTCTCCCATGTGATAAGCTTTGATGTCCTCTCTCTCCCCCTTTGACATCAATTTCCAAGAAGGTATCTTCTGGAACAAGAGTCAAATAAGCTTGGTCCTTGAGTCACATTACAAAGAAGCATGTAATTTAAGATACAAGTAGAGGATAAGAATCATCAAGTGGAGCTGGAGAAGAAATGACATTTGTAATGGCAAAAAGTCTTCTTAGTAGTGAAATCGGTAACACCGACCCATTTTCATCGGTGACACCGAGTTGGTAGTGTCATAGATGATGCATATCGGTCAGACCGGGTTTGTCCTCGTCAGTTGTACTGATGAACTATCTACAAGGTATTATTGTAGTTCGGTCTAGCCGATAGGCAGAAATCAATGAGCCTAAGTTCAATACAGAGGAAAAATTTTGTCACCTCAGCTCACTTGGCAAATAGGATCACACAAAGATTTGCAAGGAATTTACTGAAGAATTTGCAATGAATTAGATGCGGAAAATGGAGAGCAAAAGAAAAGAAATCTAGATGAAGTTTTTTTTGAAAAGGGGAACAATCAAGAAACATATGCAAGAACACAGAGAAACACTAGAGAACTTCATCTAGAATGGGTCAGCGACAAAGTCACCTATGTTAGAGTATATTGACTAAGGATTCAAGTGATAACACTTGATCATAGGTCATACTCATTGTTTAAACTCAAAATGGGGTTACCATTTTTTGTTCAAGCATTTTGATGTATTCACGTCTTGTTGAGCTGCTTTGACCCATGACTTGGGGTAAAGCTTCTCTAAGATGGAATAACATACCTTGGGTGGCGGTGCTGATCTTGATCATGTAGTCGAACTTGTGTTGGATGCTCAAGGTTGATGTAGTTCACCAAGAGTTGGGAGCACCACTTCTAGTTTGAGTTCATCTTCCTACATGGGTTAGTCTTGCAAGGAAGAGCACTTGTGTATCCAAAATGACAATCATGAAACTTGATACCAAATGAAATTTGATATTTAGAAATTGTCAAAGGATATATTGAGTGAATTCATGCTTCCTTGTCTTCAACCACCATATTGTAGAGACTTGGTGATGTAGAGATTTCTCAAGATATGAGTGACTTGCAATCTCATAGATTTGGGCTCATCCAAGTACCTATGACGGTTAGATAACATGCAAGGGTACAAGTATAGATCCCAGACATATGATCATCATCATAAGAGAAATATCAAGGATTAGTTCAAAAAGACAAGCTCATGCCTTGCATGTATACAAATGGAGTTTCTACTCCAAGTTTGAGGCATCAATGATATTCAGTTCACCTCTCAAACGGAAAAATAACTTTCTCATCAAGCGTTTTGGTAAATATATCTGCCAATTGCTTATCGGTATGAACATGCTTAAGATTCATGTCTCCTTTAGCAACATGATCTCGAATGAAATGATGACGAACTTCCATATGCTTAGTTCGAGAATGTTGCACGGGATTCTGAGCAATCTTAATAGCACTTTCATTATCACAAAGAAATGGAACATGTTTCACATATATCCCATAATCCTTAAGAGTCTGGGTCATCCAAAGTAATTGAGCACAACATGAACCGGCGGCAATGTATTCCGCTTCGGAGGTGGATAAGGATACCGAGTTTTGTTTCTTGGAGGACCAAGACACAAGAGATATACCAAGAAATTGAAAAGTGCCCGAAGTGGACTTTCTATCAACCTGTCACCGACATAGTCCGAATCGGAGTAGCCAACAAGATCAAAAGAAGACCTATCAGGATACCAAATGCCAAATTTGGTGTATGGATTAAGTATCTCACTATCCTTTTCACGGCCTTAAGATGACATTCTTTAGGGTCCGCTTGATATCGTGCACACATGCACACACTTAGCATAATATTGAGACGGGAGGCACATAGATATAACAATGAACCAATCATAGAGCGGTAAACCTTTTGGTCAACCGGTTTGCCATCCTTAGTCAAGTCAAGATGCCCACTAGTAGGCATGGGTGTTTTCATACCTTTGCTTTCTTGCATGTTGAACTTCTTGAATAAGTCCTTGGTATAGTTTGTTTGGGAAACACGGGTACCCTCCTTAGTTTGCTTGATTTGCAAACCAAGAAAGAATTTGAGTTCACTCATCATAGACATTTCAAACTTCTCCGACATAAGCCTTCCAAACTTTTCACTAAAATGAGGGTTAGTTGAACCAAATATGATATCATCCACATAAATTTGGCACACAAATAATTCACCATTAACCATTTTAGTAAAAAGTGTAGAATCAAATTTTCCAATCTCAAAGCCTTTTTCAATAAGAAACTTAATTACTCAAGCATTTATACCATGCTCTAGGAGCTTGTTTAAGACCATAAAGAGCTTTGTGAAGTTTGTAAACATGATCAGGTTTCTTGGGATTAACAAAGCTGGGAGGCTGTTTAACATAAACTTCCTCCTCAATTTCACCATTTAGAAAAGCACTTTTAATGTCCATTTGGTATAGAGTGATATCATGATGATTGGCATGAGCAAGTAAGATGCTTATGGACTCAAGTCTAGCAACGAGGGCATATGTCTCACCACAGTCCATACCTTCGACCTGAGTGTAGCCTTGGGTGACGAGACGGGCCTTGTTGCGTACAACTTATCCATCCTCATCTTGCTTCTTCCGAAACACCCATTTGGTTCCAATGACATTTTCGTTGTCGTCCGGCTTTTCTACCAATGTCCACACTTGATTCCCCTCGAAATTGTGCAGCTCTTCATGCATGGCGTTCACCCAATCCGGATCATCAAGAGCATCTTCAACCTTCATAGGTTCAATACTAGAAATGAATGAGTAATGTTCACAAAATTTAGCTAAATGAGTTTTAGAGCGAGTTATTCTCCCGATTTGAATGTCATCAAAAATTTGTTCGACGGGATGATCTCTTGAGACTCTTGCTCTAACTCGTGAGAGATTTTGTTTGGGTCGTGGTGGAACATCCTCTTCATCATCTTGATCTTCCTCTTGTCCTTCTTCATTGTCGTTGGCGTTGAAGTTCTCTTGTGGAGGTGGAGAAGGAGGTCGATGAGGTTCATCTTGTTGTACTCCCTTGTTGCCTTCGTCTTGACGTGTTCCACTCATGGATGCCTCCGTGTCAACCTGTGGTTCACCTTGGTGTGAAGTTGAGGCTTTCACTTGAACGGACGAGGTACTCTCCTTCACTTCCGTTGGGCGAATCTTGCCAATAGACAAGTCTTGAATGTCTTCCGAATGGTTTTTGTCTCCTACATCAATCGGCAATCGCTCTAATTGCGAGCCGTTAGATTCATCAAACTTCACATCTATCGTCTCTTCAACCTTTCGGGTGAAATTGTTGTAGACACGGTAAGTGTGAGAGTTTGAGCCATAACCAAGTAGGAAACCTTCATGAGATTTAGGAGTAAATTTCAAGCAATGATGCTTATCAAGAATGTAGCACTTTGAGCCAAATACTTGAAAGTATCCAACTTGGGGTTTGTTACCAGTGAGAAGCTCGTATGCCGTCTTGCCGAGAAGCTTGTGAAGATATAGTCGATTTGTTGCATGACAAGCTGTCTCAACCGCTTCTGCCCAAAAGTGTTTTGGCATCTTGCATTATATTCATCAAGAATCATTCTCGCCATCTCAATGAGTGTCTGGTTCTTCCTCTCAGCAACTCCATTTTCTTGAGGTGTGTACGTAGCCGAGAACTCATGTGAAATCCCTTCTTCGTCAAGAAAGGTATCCACATTGGCGTTCTTGAACTCCGTTCCATTATCGCTGCGAACCTTCTTGATCTTCACTTCAAATTGATTTTGGGCCTTCCTAGCAAAGTTCTTGAAGATCTTTTGGACCTGCGATTTATCATCAAGAAAGAACATGCACGTAAATCTTGAAAAGTCATCAACAATGACTAAACCGAATGAGTTACCATTGAGACTTTTGTAGGCATTGGGACCAAAAATATCCATATGAAGTAGCTCGAGCGGTCTTCTCGTGGTCATAATTTTTTTCACAGGATGAGTTCCTCCAACTTGTTTTCCTACTTGACAAGCACTGCAAAGTCTATCCTTGTCAAATATAACATCTTTAACACCAAGGATATGATCACCTTTAATAAACTTATCAAAATTTCTCATGCCCACGTGGCCTAACCTTCTATGCCACAACCAACCTTTAGAAGATTTAGCAATTAAGCAAGTTCTAGGTTGAGCCTTTTTAGTGAAATCAATAATGTATAGATCACCTCTACGTATACCGGTAAATACCATATTATGATTATCTCTTCAAAACACTTGGCAATCTACTTCAGTAAATAAGACATTGAAACCGAAATCGGCTATTCTAGATACGGAATGTTAATTATAGCCAAGAGATAACAAGCATAAAATTTTGGATGGAGCTGTCATGTGAGATGGCCACCTTACCAAGGCCAACCACCTTACCCTTTGAGTTATCACCAAAAGTGACATACTTTCGGGGATTGTTGTTTTCAGCAAGCACACGGAACATGTCCTTATCTCCGGTCATATGATCAGTACATCCACTATCAAGAACCCATTCCTTTCCTCCGGCCATTTAACCATGAAGGTTAGCCATAAGACCAAAGTGTCTCATAGACTCATCAAGATCAAAGTCACTATCATCATCATCATAATATCCATGTTCAACTTCGTCTTGTGATTGATCATTACCTAGAGAGAGTGATTCATTAGATGTATGACCATGACAATGTGCATATTTATGAATTCTAATGACTTGATAGATGATGCTACTAATGACTCCAACATCTCATTTGGCACACATAAGGTCACGAAGCTCAAATAGACAATCATCAAATTTAGGATCACTAGGTTTCATTTTATGAAAAGCTATGGACTTTTGAAGAATCTCATCTAAATTTTTCAAGGAATAGTTTGGAAAACGTTCCTCAAGATATCTCCATATGGTGTAAGCACATTCAAGTGTAGGCAAGCATACAATCAAGTTTCTAGACAATCCTCTAATGATAAGATTAATAGTTCTAAGATTGCAGATCATGTCAAGAGACTCATCGGGGGTAGGATGCAAGGGATCAATAGGAGGTGCACAAGGGCTAGTAATGTACTTGTTCAAATGATATTCCTTGAAAATCTCAAGCATCTCATTTTTCCCAGCATTCTACGTCTAAAACTCCCCATCGTAGACTCATCCATCTTCCTAGCGAAGTTCTTGAAGATCTTTTGGACCTGTGATTTATCATCAAGAAAGAACACCCACGTAAATCTTGAAAAGTCATCAACAATGACTAAACCGAATGAGTTACCACTGAGACTTTTGTAGGCATTGGGACCAAAAAGATCCATATGAAGTAGCTCGAGCGGTCTTCTCGTGGTCATAATGTTTTTCACGGGATGACTTCCTCCAACTTGTTTTCCTGCTTGACAAGCACTGCAAAGTCTATCCTTGTCAAATATAACATCTTTAACACCAAGGATATGATCACCTTTAATAAGCTTATCAAGATTTCTCATGCCCACGTGGCCTAACCTTCTATGCCACAACCAACCTTTAGAAGATTTAGCAATTAAGCAAGTTCGAGGTTGAGCCTTTTTAGTGAAATAAACAATGTATAGATCACCTCTACGTATACCGGTAAATACCATATTATGATTATCTCTTCAAAACACTTGGCAATCTACTTCAGTAAATAAGACGTTGAAACCGAAATCGGCTAGTCTAGATACGAAATGTAAATTATAGCCAAGAGATTCAACGAGCATAACATTTTGGATGGAGCTGTCATGTGAGATGGCCACCTTACCAAGGCCAACCACCTTACCCTTTGAGTTATCACCAAAAGTGACATACTTTCGGGGACCGTTGTTTTCAGCAAGCTCATGAAACATGTCCTTATCTCCGGTCATATGATCATTACATCCACTATCTAGAACCCATTCCTTTCCTCTGACCATGTAACCACGAAGGTTAGCCATAAGACCAAAGTGTCTCATAGACTCATCAAGATCAAAGTCACTATCATCATCATAATATCCATGTTCAACTTTGTCTTGTGATTGATCATTATCTAGAGAGAGTGATTCATTAGATGTATGACCATGACAATGTGCATCTTTATGAATTCTAATGACTTGAGAGATGATGCTACTAATGACTCCAACATCTCCTTTGGCACGCATAAGGTCACGAAGCTCAAATAGACAATCATCAAATTTAGGATCACTAGGTTTCATTTTATGAAAAGCTATGGACTTTTGAAGAATCTCATCTAAATTTTTCAAGGAATAGTTTGGAAAACGTTCCTCAAGATATCTCCACATGGTGTAAGCACATTCAAGTGTAGGCAAGCATACAATCAAGTTTCTAGACAATCCTCTAATGATAAGATTAATAGTTCTAAGATTGCGGGTCATGTCAAGAGACTCGTCGGGGGTAGGATGCAAGGGATCAATAGGAGGCGCATAAGGGCTAGTAATGTACTTGTTCAAATGATATTCATTGAAAATCTCAAGCATCTCATTTTTCCCAACATTCTACGTCTAAAAATCCCCATCGTAGACTCATCCATCTTCCTCCAATGGTGATTAAACCAAAGCAATGGAGACCAATGCTCTGATACCAATTGAAAGGATCGAGAAGAGGTGTCTAGAGGGGGTTGATTAGACCCTCAACAAGCAAAAGTAGCAGTTTTTAAGTTCTTCAAGTTGAGGTGGAGTTTTAGCACAAATTTAAGCATTTACAATACATTTCAAGCAAGCATGGCAAGAGTATATGAGCAGCGGAAAGTAAAGCATGCAAGTTGCAATAAAGTAAGGGGATGGGATTGGAGTGTGCAAACGCAATTGGAGACACGGATATTTTTGGCGTGGTTCCGATAGGCGGTGCTATCATACATCCACGTTGATGGAGACTTCAACCCACGAAGGGTAATGGTTGCGCCAGTCCACGGAGGGCTCCACCCACGAAGGGTCCATGAAGAAGCAACCTTGTCTATCCCACCACGGCCATCGCCCACGACGGACTTGCCTTACTTGGGTAAATCTTCACAAAGTAGGCGATCTCCTTGCCCTTACAAACTCCTTGGGTTAACTCCACAATATTGTCTGAGGCTCCCAAGTGACACCTAACCAATCTAGGAGACGCCACTCTCCAAAAGGTAATAGATGGTGTGATGATGATGAACTCCTTGCTCTTGTGCTTCAAATGATAGTCTCCCCAACACTCAACTCTCTCTCACACAGATTTGGCTATGATGGAAAGATGATTTGAGTGGAAAGCAACTTGGGGAAGGCTAGAGATCAAGATTCTTATGGTTTGATTGGAATGTCTTGGTCTCAACACATGAGTAGGTGGTTCTCCCTCAGAAAATGGGTAGTGGAAGTGTAGGCACGTTCTGATGGCTCTCTCTCTCAAATAGAGAAGGGGGTGGAGGGTATATATAGCCTCCACACAAAATCTAACCGTTACACACATTTGACCCAACTCGGTCAGACCGAATAGGTGAACTCGGTGAGACCGACTCAGTTCAAAATGCGAGCTTTAGGATTCTCGATGGGACCGACATGATCAACTCGGTGGGACCGATGTGCTAGGGTTAGGGAAAAATCTCATCTCGGTGTGACTGATTGCATGAACTCGGTGGGACCGATTTCAGCAATGAGCAAACAGAGAGTTGGTCAGGCAAACTCGGTGGGACCGATCGCTCATTTCGGTAAGACCAAAACGTTACGAAAGGGAAACAGAGAGTTTGCATTGCGAACTCGGTGGGACCGATCGCTCATTTCGGTGGGACCGAAACCTTGCAAAGGGAAACAAAGAGTTTGGAATCCCATATCGGTGAGACCGAGATCCCTATCGGTGAGACCGAACTAATTAGGGTTTCTGGCAGTGGCTATGTCAAAGGAACTCGGTGGTGGCGGATAGATCAAATCGGTGGGGCTGAGTTTGACTTTAGGTTGTGGAATATTTGGAATTGAGAAAGTGGTTGAGGGCTATGGAGCAAATCACTAAGCATTTTGAGCAAATAGACCATTAAGCAACACCTCATCCCCTTTTAATAGTATTGGCTTTTCCTATGGACTCAATGTGATCTTGGATCACTAAAATAGAAATGAAGAGTCTTGAGCTATTGCCAAACTTTGTCCTTAGCATATTGAAGGGGTTCCACGTCCTCTTGTCTATGCCACGTCATTGTTGAACTTATCTGAAATATACTAGATAAAGATATTAGTCCAACAAGAGATATGTTAACATTAATTACCAAAATCACCCAGGGAGCACTTGTGCTTTCAAAACTAAAGCTACTTTCTTCACTTTAGTGTAGTGCTACCTCTTGAGCACTGCGTTGAATTTCCCCGAAGAGGAAGGGATGATGCAGCAAAGTAGCGTAAGTATTTCCCTCAGTTTTTGAGAACCAAGGTATCAATCTAGTAGGAGGCTACGCTCGAGTCCCTCGTACCTACACAAAAACAATAGCTCAACGCAACCAACGCGCTTAGGGGTTGTCAATCCCTTCACGGTCACTTACGAAAGTGAGATCTGATAGAGATGATAAATAATATTTTTGGTATTTTTGGTATAGAGATGCAAAGTAAATAAAGTAAAAGCAAAGCAATAATAAAGTGATGGAGATTGATATGATGAGAAAGAGACCCGGGGGCCATAGGTTTCACTAGTGGCTTCTCTCAAGAGCATAAGTATTCTATGGTGGGTGAACAAATTACTGTTGAGCAATTGACAAAATTGAGCATAGTTATGAGAATATCTAGGTATGATCATGTATATAGGCATCACGTCCGAGACAAGTAGACCGAAACGATTCTGCATCTACTACTATTACTCCACTCATCGACCGCTATCCAGCATGCATTTAGAGCATTAAGTTAAAAACAGAGTAACACCTTAAGCAAGATGACATGATGTAGAGGGATAGTTTCATGCAATATGATAAAAAAACATCTTGTTATCCTCGATGGCAACAATACGATATGTGCCTTGCTGCCCCTTCTGTCATTGGGAAAGGACACCGCAAGATTGAACCCAAAGCTAAGCACTTCTCCCATGGCAAGAACAACCAATCTAGTAGGCCAACCAAACTGATAATTCGAAGAGACTTGCAAAGATAACCAATCATACATAAAAGAATTCAAAGAAGATTCAAATATTATTCATAGATAGACTTGATCATAAACCCACAATTCATCGGACTCAACAAACACACCGCAAAAAGAAGATTACATCGAATAGATCTCCACAAGAGAGGGAGAGAACATTGTATTGAGATCCAAAAAGAGAGAAGAAGCCATCTAGCTACTAGCTATGGACCTGTAGGTCTGAAGTAAACTACTCACACTTCATTGGAGGGGCTTGGATGATGATGTAGAAGCCCTCCGTGATCGATGCCCCCTCCGGCGGAGCTCCGGAACAGGCCTCAAGATGGGATCTCATGGATACAGAAAGTTACGGCGGTGGAATTAGGTTTTTGGCTCCGTCCCCCATAGTTTGGGGTACGTGGATATATATAGGAGGAAGAAGTACGTCGGTGGAGCTTCGAGGGGCCCACGAGGCAGGGGCGCGCCCTAGGGGGGCGCCCCTACCCTCGTGACCACCTCGTGGCTTTCTTGACGGAGGGACCAAGTTTCCTGGATCTTATCTGATGAGAAAATCACGTTTCCGAAGGTTTCATTCCGTTTGGACTCCGTTTGATATTCCTTTTCTTCGAAACCCTAAAACAGGCAAAAAACAGCAATTCTGGGCTGGGCCTCTGGTTAATAGGTTAGTCCCAAAAATAATATAAAAGTGGATAATAAAGCCCAATAATGTCCAAATCAGTAGATAATATAGCATGGAGCAATCAAAAATTATAGATACGTTGGAGACGTATCAAGCATCCCCAAGCTTAATTCCTGCTCGTCCTCGAGTAGGTAAGTTATAAAAACAGAATTTTTGATGCGTTGTGCTACTTGGCATAATTTCAATGTAAATCTTCTTAATTGTGGTATGAATATTCAGTTTCAAAAGATTCAAGACAAAAGTTCATATTGATATAAAAATAATAATACCTCGAGCATACTAACAAAGCAATTATGTCTTCTCAAAATATCATGGCCAAAGAAAGCTATCCCTACAAAATCATATAGTCTGGCTATGCTCTATCTTCACCACACAAAGTATTTAAATCATGCACAACCCCGATGACAAGCCAAGCAATTGTTTCATACTTTTGACATTTTTAAAACTTTTTCAATCTTCACGCAATACATGAGCGTGAGCCATGGATATAGCACTATAGGTGGAATAGAATGGTGGTTGTGGAGAAGACAAAAAGGGAGAAGATAGTCTCACATCAACTAGGCGTGCTAACGGGCTATGGAGATGTCCATCAATAGATATCAATGTGAGTGAGTAGGGATTGCCATGCAACGGATGCACTAGAGCTATAAGTATATGAAAGCTCAAAAGAAACTAAGTGGGTGTGCATCCAACTCGATTGCTCACGAAGACCTAGGGCATTTTGAGGAATCCCATCATTGGAATATACAAGCCAATTTCTATAATGAAAAATTCCCACTAGTATATGAAAGTGACATAATGAGAGACTCTCTATCATGAAGATCATGGTTCTACTTTGAAGCACAAGTGTGGTAAAAGGATAGTAACATTGTCCCTTCTCTCTTTTTCTCTCATATTTTTTTTATTTGGGCCTTTCTATTTTTTATGGCCTCTTTTTTATTTTATTTTTCGTCCGGAGTCTCATCCCGACTTGTGGGGGAATCATAGTCTCCATCATCCTTTCCTCACTGGGATAATGCTCTAATAATGATGATCATCACACTTTTATTTACTTACAACTCATGAATTACAACTCGATTCTTAGAACAAAATATGACTCTATATGAATGCCTCCAGCGGTGTACCGGGATGTGCAATGACTCATGAGTGACATGTATGAAAGAATTATGAATGGTGGCTTTGCCATAAATACAATGTCAACTACATGATCATGCATAGCAATATGACAATGATGGAGCGTGTCATAATGAAAGGAACGGTGGAAAGTTGCATGGCAATATATCTCGGAATGGCTATGGAAATGCCATGATAGGTAGGTATGGTGGCTGTTTTGAGGAAGGTATTTGGTGGGTGTATGATACCGGCGAAAAGTGTGCGGTATTAGAGAGGCTAGCAATGGTGGAAGGAAGGAAAGTGCGTATAATCCATGGACTCAACATTAGTCGTAAAGAACTGATATACTTATTGCCAAAATCTAGAAGTTATCAACGTAAAGTACTACGCGCATGCTCCTAGGGGGATAGATTGGTAGGAAAAGACCATCGCTCGTCCCCGACCGCCACTAATAAGGAATACAATCAATAAATAAATCATGCTCCGACTTCATCACATAACGGTTCACCATATGTGCATGCTACGAGAATCACAAACTTTAACACAAGCATTTCTCAAATTCACAACTACTCAACTAGCATGACTCTAATATTACCATCCTCATATCCCAAAACAATTATCAAGCATCAATTTTTTCTTAGTATTCAACACACTCATATGAAAGTTTTATTATTAATCTTGCATACCAAGCATATTAGGATTTTAAGCAAATTACCATGCTATTAAGACTCTCAAAATAATCTAAGTGAAGCATGAGAGATCAATAGTTTCTATAAAACAAATCCACCACCGTGCTCTAAAAGATATAAGTGAAGCACTAGAGCAAAATTATAAAGCTCAAAAGATATAAGTGAAGTACATAGAGTATTCTATCAAATTCCAAATCATGTATGGCTCTCTCAAAAGGTGTGTATAGCAAGGATGATTGTGGTAAACTAATAAGCAAAGACTCAAATCATAAAAGACGCTCCAAGAAAAACACATATCATGTGGTGAATATAAATATAGCTCCAAGTAAAGTTACCGATAGAAGTAGACGAAAGAGGGGATGCCTTCCGGGGCATCCCCAAGCTTTGGCTTTTAGGTGTACTTAGATTATCTTGGGGGTGCCATGGGCATCCCCAAGATTAGGCTCTTGCCACTCCTTGTTCCATAATCCATCAAATCTTTACCCAAAACTTGAAAACTTCACAACACAAAACTTAAAGTAGAAAACTCGTGAGCTCCGTTAGCGAAAGAAAACAAAAGACCACTTCAAGGTACTGTAATGAACTCATTATTTATTTATATAGTTTTTAAACCTACTGTATTCCAACTTATCTATGGATTATAAACTCTTTTACTAGCCATAGATTCATCAAAATAAGCAAACAACACACGAAAAACAGAATCTGTCAAAAACAGAACAGTCTGTAGTAATCTGTAGCTAGCGCAAGATCTGGAACCCCAAAAATTCTAAAATAAATTTCTGGACATGAGTAATTTATCTATTAATCATCTTCAAAAAGAATTAACTAAATAGCACTTCCCAAATAAAAATTACAGCAGTTCTCGTGAGCGCTAAAGTTTCTGCTTTTTACAGCAAGTTCAACAAGACTTTCCCCAAGTCTTCCCAACGGTTCTACTTGGCACACACACTAATTAAACACAAAAACACAACCGAAACAGAGGCTAGATAATTTATTTATTACTAAACAGGAGCAAAAAGCAAGTAATAAAAATAAAATTGGGTTGCCTCCCAACAAGCGCTATCGTTTAACGCCCCTAGCTAGGCATAACAAGCAAGAATAGATCTAGGTATTGCCATCTTTGGTAGGCAATCCATAAGTGGCTCTCATGATAGATTCATATGGTAATTTTATTTTCTTTCTAGGGAAGTGTTCCATGCCCTTTTTTAATGGAAATTGAAAAATCTAATATTCCCTTCCTTCATATCAATAATTGCACCAGCCGTTCTAAGGAAAGGTCTACCGAGAATAATAGGGCAAGAAGGATTGGAATCTATATCAAGAACGATAAAATCTATGGGCACATAATTCCTATTAGCAACAATAAGAATATCATTAATTCTTCCCATAGGTTTCTTAATAGTGGAATCCGCAAGATGCAAGTTTAGAGAGCAATCATCAAAATCACGGAAATCTAGTAAATCACACAAAGTTTTGGGAATAGTAGAGACACTAGCACCCAAATCACACAAAGCATAAAACTCATAATTTTTAATTTTAATTTTAATAGTTGGTTCCCACTCATCATAAAGTTTTCTAGGGATAGAAACTTCCAATTCAAGTTGTTCTTCATAAGATTGCATCAAGGCATCAACGATATGTTTAGTAAACGCTTTATTTTGACTATAAACGTGAGGAGATTTTAGCACGGATTGCAACAAGGAAATACAATCAATCAAAGAGCAATTTTCATAGTTAAATTCCTTGAAATCCATAATAGTGGGTTTAGCAACATCTAGGGTTTTAATTTCTTCAATCCCACTTTTATCAAATTTAGCATCAAGATCAACAAATTCCAAATTCTTAGAACGCCTTCTAGGTAAAGGTGGGTAATATTCAGTCCCATCATTATCAAGATTCATATTGCAAAACAAAGATTTAATAGGGGACACATCAATAACTTTTAGATCTTCATCATTATTTTCATAGGAACTAGAAGAACACACTTTTATAAAGGCATCTTTCTTAGCACGCATCCTAGCGGTTCTTTCTTTGCACTCGTCAATGGAAATTCTCATGGCTTTGAGAGACTCATTGACATCATGCTTAGGTGGAATAGATCTAAGTTTCAAAGAATCAACATCAAGAGCAATTCTATCAACGTTCCTAGCCAAATCATCAATCTTAAGCAATTTTTCTTCAATCATAGCATTAAAATTCTTTTGCAAAGAAATAAATTCTTTAATATTAAATTCAAAATCAGAGGGCATATTATTATAATTTCCATAAGAATTGTTGTAGGAATTACCATAATTATTAGAGGGATTACTAGGATAAGGCCTAGGATTGAAATTTCCTCTATACGCGTTGTTACCAAAATTGTTCCTACCAACAAAATTCACATCCATAGATTCCTTATTATTCTCAATCAAAGTAGACAAGGGCACATCATTAGGATCAGAAGAAACACTTTTATTAGCAAATAATTTCATAAGTCCATCCATCTTTCCACTCAAAACATTAATTTCTTCTAACGCATGCACCTTTTTAGTAGATCTTTCAGTATGCCATTGAGAATAATTAATCATAATATTATCTAGGAGTTTAGTAGCTTCTCCTAAAGTGATTTCCATAAAAGTGCCTCCCACGGCCGAATCTAAAAGATTTCTAGAAGCAAAATTCAATCCGGCATAAAAATTTTGTATAATCATCCACAAATTCAAACCATGAGTAGGGCAATTACCTATCATTAATTTCATTCTCTCCCAAGCTTGTGCAACATGTTCATGATCAATTTGTTTAAAATTCATAATATCGTTTCTAAGAGAGATGATCTTAGCGGGAGGAAAATACTTAGAGATAAAAGCATATTTGCACTTGTTCCATGAATCAATACTATTTTTAGGCAAAGACGAAAACCAAGCTTTAGCACGATCTCTAAGCGAAAAAGGGAATAGCTTCAATTTAACAATATCATTATCGACATCTTTTTTCTTTTGCATGTCACACAAATCAACGAAGCTATTAAGATGAGTAGCGGCATCTTCACTAGGAAGGCCGGAGAACGGATCTTTCATGACAAGATTCAACAAAGCAGTATTAATTTCACAAGATTTAGCATCGGTAAGAGGAGCAATCGGAGTGCTAAGGAAATCATTATTGTTGGTATTGGTGAAGTCACACAATTTAGTATTATCTTGAGCCATCGCGACAAACAAACAATCCAACACACGAGCAAACAAAGAGCAAACAGGCAAAAGAGGCAAATAGAGAGGGAGGAAGGAGAGAGAGGGCGAATAAAGCGGCAAGGGTGAAGTGGGGGAGAGGAAAACAAGAGGCAAATGGCAAATAATGTAATGCGGGAGATAGGGATTGTGATGGGTACTTGGTATGTTGACTTTTGCGCAGACTCCCCGGCAACGGCGCCTGAAATTCTTCTTGCTACCTCTTGAGCACTGCGTTGGATTTCCTCGAAGAGGAAGGGATGATGCAGCAAAGTAGCGTAAGTATTTCCCTCAGTTTTTGAGAACCAAGGTATCAATCCAGTAGGAGGCTACGCTCGAGTCCCTCATACCTACACAAAAACAATAGCTCAATGCAACCAACGCGCTTAGGGGTTGTCAATCCCTTCACGGTCACTTACGAAAGTGAGATCTGATAGAGATGATAAATGATATTTTTGGTATTTTTGGTATAGAGATGCAAAGTAAATAAATTAAAAGCAAAGCAATAATAAAGTGATGGAGATTGATATGATGAGAAAGAGACCCGGGGGCCATAGGTTTCACTAGTGGCTTCTCTCAAGAGCAAAAGTATTCTACGGTGGGTGAACAAATTACTATTGAGCAATTGATAGAATTGAGCATAGTTATGAGAATATAGGTATGATCATGTATATAGGCATCACGTCCGAGACAAGTAGACCGAAACGATTCTGCATCTACTACTATTACTCCACTCATCGACCGCTATCCAGCATGCATCTAGAGTATTAAGTTAAAAACAGAGTAACGCCTTAAGCAAGATGACATGATGTAGAGGGATAGTTTCATGCAATATGATAAAAAAACCATCTTGTTATCCTCGATGGCAACAATACGATACGTGCCTTGCTGCCCCTTCACTGGGAAAGGACACCGCAAGATTGAACCCAAAGCTAAGCACTTCTCCCATGGAAAGAACAACCAATCTAGTAGGCCAAACCAAACTGATAATTCAAAGAGACTTGCAAAGATAACCAATCATACATAAAAGAATTCAAAGAAGATTCAAATATTATTCATAGATAGACTTGATCATAAACCCACAGTTCATCAAACTCAACAAACACACCGCAAAAAGAAGATTACATCGAATAGATCTCCACAAGAGAGGGGGAGAACATTGTATTGAGATCCAAAAAGAGAGAAGAAGCCATCTAGCTACTAGCTATGGACCTGTAGGTCTGAAGTAAACTACTCACACTTCATCGGAGGGGCTTGGATGATGATGTAGAAGCCCTCCGTGATCGATGCCCCCTCCGGCGGAGCTCCGGAACAGGCCTCAAGATGGGATCTCGTGGATACAGAAAGTTGCAGCGGTGGAATTAGGTTTTTGGCTCCGTCCCCGATCGTTTGGGGGTACGTGGATATATATATAGGAGGAAGAAGTACGTCGGTGGAGCTACGAGGGGCCCACGAGGCAGGGGACGCGCCCTAGGGGGGCGCCCCCTACCCTCGTGACCACCTCGTGGCTTTCTTGACGGAGGGTCCAAGTCTCCTGGATCTTATCTGATGAGAAAATCACGTTTCCGAAGGTTTCATTCCGTTTGGACTCCGTTTGATATTCCTTTTCTTCGAAGCCCTAAAACAGGCAAAAAACAACAATTCTGGGCTGGGCCTCCGGTTAATAGGTTAGTCCCAAAAATAATATAAAAGTGGATAATAAAGCCCAATAATGTCTAAAACAGTAGATAATATAGCATGGAGCAATCAAAAATTATAGATACGTTGGAGACGTATCATGTAGCACTACATGTATGTTGTTGGAAAATCTACTTACATGCTATCTCTTCTATAGTGTGGGATGGATATGTACAGATACACGACCTTCTCTTAAAATTTGATAACTGTCGTTTGAAGATTTAGCATCAGTTGTTCTTTCCTGATTCCTGCATTGCAAAAGATGATGTCAAGCCAAAATGTTTAGCTACACCTCAAGATTATTTCACAATTCAGAGATCTTCTTTGTGCTTATCTCTTCTACAATGTGAAATGAATGTACAAATACTCGAAATGTCGAAAATTGTTGTTTACAAATTTAGCATATGTTTTTTTGTTTGAGAGATACCTTTTGCATTGTTAACTAGCCAACCAAGTGCATAGTTATCAACCAAATATGTCATGTCCTGAACATTATTATGATATATGGATGTTGCAATTCTATAGTGAACATAGACCTGCTACCTTGATTGTACCTATATCACACGGTAGGGATATGTAGTGCCTAAGGTACATGATTGCTCCACTTAGTTGCTTTTGCTTGCTTTATTTGTCATTCATGATTATTCATTTGGTGACATAAAAAGGTTTGTATGAACATGCATTTGTTGATGAATACTTCATTGTTTGTCAGTTATAATGGAGTGGGTGCAGCAAAGCGCGCCTTTCCTGTACCTAAAGATACACAAGAAAACTACTACTGAGGTATTAATTATATCTGTGTCTTAGAGATATCCAACATGATATTTAATGTTTTTAAAATATAATTGAACACACGCACACTCACACACACATGTATACACTATATAACTTATGTATTTATGAAAAATAATTCAAACATAATTGTTATTACAACAAATAGGTTAAAAATTAGCATTCAAGTAATTACATTACAACCATATAAAAATCACTATATTCAATATTTTATTATTTTATTATATGGTTAAGTATGACACATATGTATATAAACTATGATAAAAATAATTTTAAAAAATTTAAAAGTTTAGTATAAAATTATGCAACATCGGAAAATTGTTGATCTTCATAATGCAGAGAAACTGCATACACACACAACTGAAAAATGAAGACTAGTTATTCTATGAAAAGTTTAATCTCAGTGCTATCTGAAGTCAAGCAATGTTTTGTGATATCAGCCTACTTGGCAACCTCAGGCTTTTTTCACCGCTTAGTGCTACCTCTGGGCACCAATGCAAAGACGATTCTTGTTTCATCACACACCATAACTAGAATGTCTATTTTCTTGATCTTGGAGAGTACAAAAGAAGGAAATAAAGAGTTAGTTCACTGAACCCAAAACAAAAACGTAGTCAAATTATCATAAATTTTTAATGAACTTTTGAATATCAAGTGGTGTACCATTTCTTCCTTGATATCAGGTTGCTTGGCAAAGCTCAGGCTTCAAGGTGGCATTAAAAGCTTGTTATGTTCATTCAATTCCAAATCAGTTCCAACCTGGGTTGCAACCGTCACTCATCGTCTCCTACAGAAATAAATTACATTACACAACATCTCTTTGCAGCATATGTAAGATTAATATGATGACTTACCATGAGTACCACAGCGAAGGCAAATAACATTTCCTTTAAGGACTGACGCACATAACCTCCCAATGTCATACTTTATGAGTGCTCCTTGGGAGTTGCTACGTTGACAAAAATGTTCATGAGAGTTAACAAAATCATAATACTTTGTATTTTCTCGTGCTGCACCTATTAGGAAGACTGCATGTCCAATGATTTTTTTCCTTCTATCACCTTCATAATCTGATGGATTGTATGGCGTATAGATATGTCCATATTTTAGACTACCCAATTTTTTTCCACCATAAAACGTGTCCACAAGTGCATCCTCGATAAGGCATCCTGCGTCGGCCTACTCGATCCGGTCATCAACATAGTCATGACACTACAGGAATCACGGGATATGTCGACGGTTAAAACGGTCAACATAGGCTATGCCGATGGTGACCATCGGCATAAATAGTGTCGGCATACCTCCCCTGCCCGCCGGCTTAGGAAAACCGTCGGCATAGATGACCTATGCTGAAGGTGGCCATTGGCATATATACCTGTCAGCAAAAACATTTGATGGCGCGTCAGTCAAGTGTCGTACACAACACACCGGACGCTGCCATGTGGTCTATATATGCCGACGGTTAAATTGTCGGCATATATGGGTCATGTGGTAGCTCTGGTGCCTCCTCTGGACTAGTCCAAGTCACACGCACACTCTGCAGGCCATACAATCCATCAAATTGGTATTCCTGATTTGTCGTATAAATGCACAAAGAACTCGAGCTGCCCAGGAAGTAGTGATTGGTATTCAAAGGGCTAGCATAGCAAGGCCATGACCGAGCAAGAAGCCCGGGAAATATTAGGTATCAGTGAAAAGACGAGTTGGGAAGAGATTGCACAAGTGTGTGATAATATAAGCCCGTTCTCTTGATATCTTCTAGCACTTGTCATGATATTTGTATGAACTTAAGTTGTTTCATCAAATTAAGATTTTCAAAGCACACCTACACTAATTGCTTCAGCTTAAAACTGATGTGTTCATGTGACTGTGTGCTACTTGCAGGGACTGTGACACTGAACATCACGGATAATGTGGAGGATGAAGACACTAGTAGCATTCTGACCAGTTTCAAGACAGACAACCCCTTTTCAAAAGGCGCCGAGTAGGAGACTGAAAAGGAGGATGAGATTGACAATGACCAGGAGGAGGAGGCTGACAATGAGAAGAAGAAGGCTGACAGAGACGATGACAAGAAGGAGGATCAGACTGACGACGACGAGGGCGACCAAACTGATGACCACAATGGCGAGGACCTCAGCTAACTCAAGTTGTGCTTAAGACAGACTAGATGATTTGCTGGTAATAAAATTCTATGCATCTTCCAACAACTATATTATCTATAGCTGAAGCATGTTGTGTTAGTACTTGAACCCTGCATGCACTACGCATGCTAATTTGTGTATGTCTGTGTACTACCATGTTTGGGCCTAAAGTATGCGAGTGAAATAATCTAATTTGGGGACATTTTTTTGTCGAGTAACTATGCATTGCGCACATTATATCAAGAATAAACTACCTACAAGAGTTAATAATGATGCTCCGCACTTGCAAAGTACAGACAAAGATGATGTTCGTCCCACAAACTCCTTGATGGCAACCGACATGCTGATCCAAAGAAACGAACAAACTTTTTCTTTTTTCCAAATGAGATAACCCCTTCCATTAATCATTCAACTAAGATATTTAGTTCTTACAAGAGCAGCATGTTGGGATTGGAAAAGAGAGGCAATGAGTTGGGGCATTAACATGAAACCGTTGTGAGTGATCGCCATCGAAGCGCTCCTTATGGAGCAAACACCTGCTACCACCGGTAACCTAAACAATGGAGTTCAATACAATAAAGAAAAATAGGTGAGACTTTATCGATATCTTTGTGAAGCTACTCTTTGATCACAATATCAAGTTATCCCCGTTATCGGTTTTGTTCTCTTTTATCCTTTTTGTATTTCGGTATCCCCGTGATCACTATGTCCAGACAATGATGAATATTGTAAAACTAAGCGGGCCCAGAGAGTATCTCTCCATCGTTTGAGCAGCAAATCCCAGTATTAAACTATCGAGTCCCTTGACATACTTTTCTGATGTACTTGCATCCATTTACGGGTAACATTTGGCAAACCCAAAGTAACTGTCCGGTATAAAGCTCCATGACATTCTCATTGTCTAAGGCATGAGTATACGTTAACATATCTATAATACCTAAATAGTTCATCCCCACTAAGCTATTTCTCTCAACATGCAGCCTATCCACCTAAGCACACTTGCCACATTAGCGTTTTGTTAGGGACTTACATACGGGACCAACCAATGCAGCAACCCTGCCACATAAGCCTTAGTATGATAATACTGATGACATGGTGACAATGGGAACATGAATTAATTGTAAGTGGGTATGTTCAACATCATTGTTCTACCAACAATGTGCTCACATTATTGCCGGCATCCTGGTTACTTTAACAATGTCCTATAATGAGGAAAACATGTCCATCGTGCAATACATGGCCTAGTCTTTAGAGGTGGGACTAGGGATCTATTTGGCGTTTATGTTTCCACACATGCAACTGAGTTTTCTCCAAATCTCAAATTAAAAAATCATTGCAATTATAACATACAAATATAACCACTAATTACGAAGATGGAAATAAAACAATACTTTACTATTGCTTCTAGGGCGTGTTTTCAACAATAATGTCATTGTGCTAATAATTACAACAAGAAGCATGTTGCAATTGCTATGTCATAATGTCACTGTGCGAAGAGTTACAAAAGGAAGAATTTTCAATTCCTATGTCATTGTGCTGCATGTTCAAATATCATTGTGCTAAGAGTTCTAGATTATAAGAACGTTCATATTGCTATGCTGTTGTGCTATATGTTCAAATGTTGTTGTGCTAAGTTTTATATAAATTATAATGCTCCTATCAACATGTTAGAATTTTAGCATGCATGCATGTATGTTATATTGATTGATTGAGAAACAGTAAAATAGAGCCACATACGATGCGCGAATCAACCTATGATTGGATGGTTAGAGGGACTGTGGTATCCCCAGCCCACCAGGGTTCAAATCCTGGTGCTCGCATTTATTCCTGGATTTATTCAGGATTTGTGGCAATGCGTATTCAGTGGGAGGAGACGTTCCCGTTGACGAGGAGGCGCCTACGGTGAGTTCGTAAATCTCAAAATGATATGACGGCTCAGTCTTTTAAAAATGCTCATAGAGATAGAGTGTGCGTGTGTGTGTTCATATGGATGAGTGTATGCGCGTGTATATGAGCGCTCGTCTCACAGCGATTTGGGGCTCTTCACGGTCCAATCATGTTGTTCTACATCTCGGATCCCTCACAGTCGTCGTCCCACAGCGTCGCTGGGGCATTTTCAGGCATGAACGAACCCCGCCCGGGCCGCTGCTCCGGAAACGGTATAGGTGGCCTGTGGTTGAGCGGGCCTTTTCCAGTGGGAGAATCTGGTTTGAAGGCTCATTCTCGCTTCTTTGCTTGGCGGCCCGCCGAGGCTTCGCTTCTCTGATGACAAGACGAGCTGTTCTAGAAAAAAGACGACAAGACGAGAACCTCCACGACGACTTCGCCAGGACCGTGATAGGGCGGTCGACGCGCGTCTCCAGGACCGTGATAGGACCGTGATAAGGTGGTCGACGCGAGTTCCCCGCCATGTTCAGCCATTCAGGTCCCCTCTTCTTCCCCACTCTCTCTCCAAAGATTAGCGCAATCTGACCAATCTGAATCCTATGTTGGCTTTGCCCAGGAGGAGAAGAAGACTCACGCACACAAGCTCAAGAGAGACGAAGATACACACACTTTGGCACACGCACATAGTGCCCTTTCTCTTTGTTCTCCTTCTCCTTCACAAGATGCAATTACATGGCTTAAATAGCCGGACGCTCACGGCTAAAACGCAGCCACTAACATGCACACACGCATCCACTACTTGCATGCATGCACACACAATGCACCAGCCACTACACATCGGCTTAGATCCGATTACTTTTCCACTTAGCTAGTTACACACGTAGTACATGTTTAAGTCACTTGCAAATCTGCAGATAACAAACTAGGAGCTCACTTTGCGCATGCCACGACTACTAGGCCCACTTCTTTCTCCATATCTATCTGCTATGCGACTTGGCCGCTCCGACTCCGCGGAACATAATGCATGCAGCTAACTAATAGTACAACCTAATTAGCTATGTGGGGCGTTCCTTCGTCGCGGCTTGAAGGCGTGGCTGTGACGGTGGATCTTGAGCAAGCGCCTCGAGACGACGAGTGTGTGGGCATGGCGCCGGTCACGCAGCGATATGACCTTCTCTACCTTTGGCTGTCTTTATCGTCGGTCCAAAGGGATCTGGTCAGTGGGTGTTGCCTCGCGGGTGGCTTTCCGGCGGCGGATCAACTGGAGGAGGAGATGGTGGCCTAGCTACTGAAGTGGGTGAGGATGCCACCATCGTCGGCGGCGCCCGTGGGTGTCGTTTTCCTCGTTGAAGGCGATGATGGGGCGTCCCTCGCTCCATTGTTTTCAGGGGAAACCTCAGATCTAGAAGAGGCTACCATTGACGGAGGCGCCCGTGGGCGTCGTAGCCCTCATTGGAGGCGTTGAGGGGCCTCCTGGATCAGATGATGGCGGCGTCTTCATCGTCACCCTTGTGGGGGCATCAACTTTGGAAACATTCATCGGCTAGACGGTCAGGTGGAGGGCTTGGTGGTTGGGCGTCGGTAGGTGGTGGAGCGGTGCTTCATCCTACATATTGATGGCGGTAGATCTCGACGACGTGGCGTAGTGGAGACTCGGCGTCCGATGGGTGACGATGGACTCATGCAGGAGGACGCGCTGTCTGGCGTCGTGGTGGCGCCGATGGTAGAGAGGCCTGACAAGGTTGATGCGTCAGTATCTGATCTGAGGATGGATCGATTGTTGAAGCAGGTGACGGCCCTTGCAGCGTGCGCATGTGGTGCCCACTGAAAGTGCGCCAGACCAGTGTGTAACCCAGTCCAAGTATTGTGGCTTGGATGGGGCATCCGGCATTAGATGTTATGTATTGGTGCGATGTAGGCTCGGACATTTGGCACCCCTTCATCACAGAGATAGGAGTAGCGACAGGTGTTACCAAGATGGTGGCTTAGCGACATGTGTTGCCAAGATGGTGGCTTCAGCCTTACTGATGTATTACCTTATAAGGACTTCACAAATAATTAACATGCATCGCTCAGATGCAGAGGCCAGGGTACATCCTCCTTTTCAAAAAAAAATTGCCTTGTGCACATGAACACAACTCTACGATAACAAGATTAGTTACAACATCCTACCCTAGCGAGCGAGCACATTCGAGAGACCCCACGGCCAGCGACGGCGCAAGGGCCTTCTCACCTTTCCGTACAAGCAGTGTTGGCAAGATGATACAAGCAAGGAGTAGATAAGGGCTAAATTGCTGCTCTGATGATGCAACTGATATATTTGAGCACGATCATATTCCCACTGTCCTGCATGTATTGCATGTGCTTCACATTTACTCCCTCCGTTTTTAAATATAAACCTTTTTAGAAATTTCAACAAATGACTACATACAAAGCAAAATGAGTGAATCTATACTCTAAAATATGTCTACATACATGTCTATGTTGTATTCCATTTGAATTTTTTAAAAAGACTTATATTTAGAAATGAAGGGAGTATTTAATTTTTCAAGAAATAATTTGAGGATCTCTATATGGTTCACACTAATTTTGATATTGCGTTTACAACTACGAGACTTGACATGGAAATAACACAAATTTTCAAGCGTAATTATAGGAAACCAGCGGCAATTCGATGCTACCCTACCTTGAGGTATGAATCCTCTTTTTCTCACAATGAATCATTCATGTTTTTTGTTGCGGGTGCATTCATGTTTCCTCTGTTTCAAGTGCTTCGTTATAACTCCAAATTTCTTAGATATTAATATCGTTACCTTTTTAAAGATGGACGGGCGCGGCAAAGCGCGCCTCTATGATCTAGTTTTCATTTATCAGTCCCATGATCTCCTCTCACCTTGTTTCAATTTATTTGTAAAGATTTTTCCTCTTAGCTTATTATATCTCATATGATCTAGACACACCATTTTCAAACAGATATAGTTATTTTTGTCGCACTACACAAAAAGATCATATTGTTGGTTTCATCATATGAAGAACATCGAAGAAACCAACAAGGCTTGCTCAGTTTTGCCTGACCCCCTACTTCCTGAATAAGTCACGGGAGAGATGGCGCTATATTTCTTTGCCTGGAGTTGTTAGGTGGGTGGTACACTAGTTAATAAAGTAATTAGTGTTGCTTCTAATTGTGTTTAGCTGAGTATACTTAGTTTTTTCAAATAGGGAGACATCATTCACTTCGTTGCTATTGTGACCTTTTTGTGTACTGTAAAAATAGATTTTCTTTTAAAAGAATGTTTTATCAGTGACGTTTCTCAAGTTTCGCCGCACTAGAAAAAAAGTCAAGTTTTCGCGTCATTAGCTGAGGTTGGGGTCAGCAAGGCAATGGTATCTCTACTTCTATAAAAATCTAAGTTGGTGATGATGGTGTGCCTGCCATCTTTCATCAATAGCCGTCAGATCTTGATCTGACGCATACAAAGCAAATTGCTGCAGTTTTGCAAAAAGATGTCCGTACTTGTTTCCATATTACAAACAACTCCTTGTCTCTCACAATCAGCCTTATCTCTTCCCCACCACATCCAGAAGGCCATGGAACAATCTGGTGTGATGGCCGCTGCCGGCGCCGCGCCACCCCAATCTTAGTGTTCCGTGCAATGCATGGTCATCTTACTAGTAATTATTACAAATTAGCTGATACTGCCGATTCTTTCAAGAATTTCACCTGACAAAAATGACCTGTTCTCATAATTTTGTGGAGAGGCTAGCACTTGAGGTGTGATTTTCTTGTGCATGGCAAAGAAGATGGGAAATTTTCTTCCTGGAATCAAATAGAGAATGCATTGTGGGCCGCGTCGCCAGGGACCATCAGGGCAATGTAGTTTGGACACTATGCCATGCGGTGTCAGGATGTGAAGACACTGAAGAAGAGGCGGGCCTGGCGTGTCTATATGGGTTGTATTCAGACAGTGCAAGTGCCAAAAAGAAAATGGTTTGTAGAATGAACATTGCCTTTCTATTTGACAGTGCAAGTGCAAGTGCAAGTGCAGAGCATTGTGACGCCCTCGATTCAACCATACACTAATCATACACGCAAATGCGTACGATCAAGATCAAGGACTCACGGGGAGATATCACAACACAACTCTAGACACAAATTAAAATAATACAAGTTTTATATTACAAGCCAGGGGCCTCGAGGGCTCGAATACACAAGAGTCAGCGGAAGCAACAATATCTGAGTACAGACATAAGTTAAACAAGTTTTGCCTTAAGAAGGCTAGCACAAAAGCAACATTGATCGAAAAGGCAAGGCCTCCTGCCTGGGAGCCTCCTAACTACTCCAAGTCGTCAGCGGCCATCATGTAGTAGTAGGCACCCTCGGGGTAACAGTAGTCATCAGTGGCGTCGTCTGGCTCCAGGGATCCGTCATCTGGTCGCAACAATCGGGTATGGGGAAAAAGAGGTAGCAAAGCAGTCGTGAGTACTCATCCAAAGTATTCGCAAGACTTACATCAGATCTAAACTAAGTATGCATCTGTATCAAAGGAAAAGGGCTGTATCTGTGGACTAAACTGCAGAATGCCAGAAAGAAAGGGAAAGGCTAGCCTATCGAAGACTAGCATCTTCAAGCATCTTGCAACATATAGAAGTGTACAGACCAACATAATGTAGAGTAGTAGAGTTATCAACCTCGGCCAGAGATCCTTTCTCGACTCCCTGCGAGAAAGCAATCCCAGAGCCATACCATCCATTCATCATAATCATGTCTCATAACCATTTCTCATCTCAAGTATCCAGTTCTAGTTGTATCGATCAGGATACAACTCCAAGTGTCCGTTATCGTAGGACAGGCTATCGATAGATGTTTTCTTCCCTGCAGGGGTGCACCAACTTACCCACCACGCTCAATTAACTCCGGTCGGAAACACTTTCCTGGGTCATGCCCGGCCTCGGCCAAACAATACGCCGCAACCCGACCTAGGCTTAACAGAGAGGGCAACACGCCGGACTAAACCTATGCCCCCAGGGGTCATGGGCCATCGCCCCGGAAACTCCTGCACGTTGCGTGGGCGGCCGGTGAGCAGACCTAGCTACCTCCTTCAACAAGGCAGGAGCTTACGCAGTCCAACTCGGAGCACGCCGCTCAGTCGCTGACGTCTATTAAGCTTCGGCTGATGTATACGACGCAGAATGCCCATACATTGCCCATGTGATGGTTAGTGCTATCAGGCCAGCTGCCCCTAAGATCAAATATCCAAATCGTAGTGGATTAGGAGCACGCGGTAACGAGCAGAGACTCACGATCGATGTGACCCCGTCGTCCCGTCTCGAGTACTTGCGGCAAGGGCTAAGAATGCCCGGCCACGCCTCGTAAGTATCTCGTGGGCACCTTCCAGGTCAACCCGACTCCACATCACTCGCTATTAAGCTCGCGCGGGTACCCCTCAGGGCCGACCCGTCTTTAGTAACATGGCTCAGTGCAAAGTCATAGTAACCATAGTAACTGCGTGTCTAACACCAAGGGGAAACCCCGAGGAATCACCCCCGGTGAATTCCACTCGATGTTATCATCAAGGTGAACGTAAGAGGATCCACCCTCGAGGTTCACGCTTGAGGGGTTGCACGACAGAGCCATATCAGAAGTGGTTAAGGAGGAAATCACCCTCGATGACCACGACCGGATAGCTACAATACAGAGGTCTCATCAGGAGTGATGTAAGAGGTTCCACCCTCGGCACTCGATGGTAACTTTGCAGAGTTATACAACTAGGGGGTGATGTGCGGTGTCGGGGCCTGGACGTCGATCACGATGATCGAGTCATCGAACATAAAGCGGGGCAACTGGGACAAGGTGGGGTCACTGATGGATCTCTAACCAACCTATACTAAGCAGTTTAGGATAAGCAGGTAAGGTATAAAAGCAGGTAACAACAACAGGCTATGCATCAGAGTAGGTTCATAAAGAAAGCAGTAGCAGTTCTAATGCAAGCATGAGAGGGAAAGAAATAGGCGATATCGGAATGCTAAGGGAAGTTTGCTTGCCTGGTTCCTTAGACAAGAAGGAGGGGTCGTCGGTGATGTAGTCGATCACAGTGGCATCATCGGTCTCGGGGTCTACCAGAGAGAAGAGGGGGAAGAAATAGTAAATACAGAGCAAACAATGCATCACAAGGCACAACATGACGACGGGGAGACCTAGGGTTTCCCTAACGTAGTACTACACGTTGCAGACGGAGGGGATAAACATCCGAGGATGAATTCTTGGCGTTAGGCGGATTCCGGACAGATGAAAGAGAGGGGACGGTTCCATGTTCAGCATGCTAGGGGCATGTGACAGATGAACGGACCGTGTATTCGGATTCATCTCATCGTTCTGAGAAACTTTCATGTAGAAAACATTTTCATCCGAGCTACGATTTAATTACTATGAATTTCTAAAGTTTAAAGCCTTTTCTGGAATTATTTAAATTAACAGAAAAGGAATTATGACATTAGTATGACATAGGTGTGACGTCAGTAGTCAACAGTACGATTGACTGGTCAAAGCTGACCAATGGGGCCACTGGGACCCACATGTCAGCCTCTGCTGGCTTAACAGTGGATTAATTAAACTAACAGGGTCAATTAGGGGAGTGGGCCCCGGGCATCAGTGAGTGTTTTAGGTTAACTAATCATTTTTATTTATAAAACATTATTATACTAATATAACAGAGGGGGGCCCACATGTCAGTGGCTGGGGTTGCCCAGTCAGCATGTTGACTAGGTCAACCCAGTCAACGGGGACCCCAGGGCCCACTAGTTAGCGACCCAGGGGCGGGGCCCACTGAGCCACGCAGATGGCCGGCGCTGGAGTTGCTCCGGTGGCCTCCCGCGGCGGCGAGCTCGCCGGAGACATTCGGAAAATCGCTACGAGGCACCGTTTTGCGTGGTTTTGCTTGCGTTCGAACGAGGGCTCAACGTCGCGTCGCGTGGTGTGGTCGGTTGGGCTCGCGACTGGCCAGAACTACATCGGCGACAAGTGGAAGTGGCGGTGGGGTATGGGACCTCGTCGGGATCGCGCTACGGGGGTCGACGGGATGGGCTGGCGGCATGGGCGGCCTCGGCGGGCTGCACTGAGCACGTTCCTGTGCTCAGGCGAGCATCGCAACGACGGCGGCCAGCTGCTCGGCGGAGCCGAGCTCGGCCATGGCGGCGCGGTGGCTACGGTAGCGCAAGAGGCTAGGGGAGCGAGGGAAGAAGAAGCGGGGCTCACCGAGCAGCACACACGGTGGCCCTTGGAGGTTTAGGAGCTGGAGTGCAGTGGATCGACGCCGGTGAGCTCCTGTGATCCGAAGTGGAAGACGAGGCCGGGGGAGCGTTCGGAGGCGCCCGACGTCTTGCGGCTCGTCGGGGAGGCGTAGCCGAGGGAGGCGGAGCGGTTGGACAGGTCGGCGAGGCGAACGGGTCTTGGTGGCCGCGAGGACGACGGAGAACGGCGGCGACCGCGTCGGTCTCCTCTCCAGAACGAAGGAGAGGTAGAGGAGAGAGATGGATCTGGGGGAGGAGAGATGCAAGTGGGGGTGGGGAGGCATTCTGAGGCGCGCTCGTGGCGGCCTTATCCCCTCCGCGGTGCGCGCTGTAGCGACAGAGCCGGCGAGGTGGTCCGGCGGGAACGGGCGCCCGGCTCGGGTCAGGGGAACAGGGGGAAGAGAGAGTTGACCGGGGGGAGTGGGCCACTAGACCGGCTCGAGTGGGCCGAGGCCCACTGGGAGGCCAGGGGCTCTGGCCCTTTCCTTTTTTTATTTGCTTTCCCTTTTTCTTTTCTTTTATTTTTTAGCTTTTCTGTTTTAGCTATTTTAGGCCACCTACACATTTTGCAAAAATGTTGGTTCACCACCAATATTACCAGAAGAATACTTTCCACATGATGAACATTTTAGTTTTCATGTTTGAGTATTTTGAATTTCACACAAAATTTGAATTTGAATTCAACTGGAATTTGAAAGAGAGAGGAGACAAAGATGATCAAGCACTTGTTTAGCAAAATAATTAACTTAACCCCAGGGGTTACTGTAGCATCATTACACCGGGGTGTTACAACTCTCCTCCTCTAAGATAAATTCTCGTCCTGAGAATTAAGAGGTAGAAGGGAACAGGTCGGGGTATTCAGCCCGGAGGTTATCTTCGCGCTCCTAAGTGGCTTCATCTTTAGTATGATTTGACCATTGCACCTTGAGGAACTTGGTAACCTTCTGGCGGGTTCGACGTTCAGCTTCATCAAGAATGCGGATCGGATGCTCTTTGTATGTGAGATCATCTTGAACTTCAATCAATTCCGTATCCACTTCACGTTCTGGATCCTTGAAGCATCGACGAAGTTGCGACACGTGGAAGACATCATGGACGTGAGAGAACTGAGGTGGCAACTCCAAATGATAAGCCACCAGTCCACGACGGGCGAGGATGCGGAAGGGACCAATGTAGCGCGGAGCTAGCTTGCCCTTGACTCTGAACCGATGAGTGCCTCTCAAAGGAGTGACATGCAGATAAGCTTGTTCACCGGGTTGATAAGTTGAACCCCAGTGTTTTCGGTCATAGTTGCTCTTCTGGCGGGACTGGGCCGCCTTCAGATTATCTCGGACAATGCGAACCTGCTCTTCAGCTTGTTGAATAATGTCTGGACCAATGAGCGTCCGTTCCCCGGTTTCTGACCAATTCAGAGGGGTTCGGCACTTACGTCCATAAAGCACTTCAAAGTGTGCCATCTTCAAGCTGGCTTGATAGCTGTTGTTATAAGAGAACTCCGCATAAGGGAGAGATTCTTGCCACTTCTTACCGAAAGAAATAACACAAGCTCGAAGCATGTCTTCAAGAATTTGATTGACTCGCTCGACTTGGCCTTCGTATTGGGGATGATAAGCAGTGCTCCGGGTAATATGAGTCCCCATTGCCTCTTGGAAACTATCCCAGAACTTCGAAGTGAATATACTGCCACGGTCTAAACTGATCTCCTTCAGGATGCCGTGGAGTGACACAATTCGAGAGATATACAAGTTTGCTAATTGACTAGCAGTGATAGTCTCCTTGACTGGCAGAAAGTGAGCGACCTTTGAGAATTGGTCGATGACGACAAAGATAGCATCGTTACCTTTCTGAGACTTGGCAAGGCCAGTGACAAAGTCCATCTGAATCCTATCCCATTTCCATTCAGGAATAGGGAGAGGTTGCAGAAGTCCAGCCGGTTTCTGATGTTCTGCTTTGACGCGACGACAAACGTCACATTCTTCAATATATCGAGCAATGTCTTGCTTCATATTAGACCACCAGTACTTCTGACGGATGTCTAGATACATCTTGGTACTTCCCGGATGAATAGAGAGAGGGGTATCATGCGCTTCTTTCATCACCTTCTCTGTCATAAGCTCGAAACGGGGTACGACAGTGTGATCTCTAAAGTATAAGGTTCCATCTTCACCAAGTGAGAAATCTCTGGATTTCTCTAAGGCAAGATCCTTTTTCATCAAATCCATGTGAGCATCTTTGGTTTGAGCAGACTTAATTGCTTTCAGTAGAGTTGGTTCCAGGACAAGGTTATTCAGAGAACCTTGTGGAACTAGTTGAAGGTTCAGCTTGCATAGCTCTTCATAAAGGCGGGGTTGAGCTTTGAAGACCATGTGATTGTTGCAATAAGACTTACGACTCAAGGCATCGGCCATTACATTAGCCTTGCCAGGTGTATAAGATATACCGCAGTTGTAGTCAGCAATAGCTTCCATCCATCGCTGCTAACGGAGGTTCAGATCTAGCTGAGTAAACAAATACTTCAGACTCTGATGATCAGTGAAGATCTCGCAACGATTATCGAGAAGGTACTGTCGCCATAGCTTCAGTGCATAGATAACCGCAGCAAGCTCAAGGTCATGAACTGGGTAGTTCTCTTCATGAGGACGCACTTGACGAGAGGCATAAGCAATCACTCTGCGCTCTTGCATTAGGACACGGCCTAATCCTTGACGTGAAGCGTCGCAATAGATGACAAAGTCCTTGCGAGAATCAGGGGGAGCAAGCACTAGGGCAGATGTCAGCTTGTCTTTGAGTGCCTGGAAACTTTCCTGACATTTGTCTATCCAATCAAACTTAACGCCTTTGTGAAGCATATTGGTCAGTGGTTTGGCGATCTTGGAGAAGTTCTCGACAAAGCGGCGACAATAGCTGGCTAGTCCGAGAAAGCTTCTGACTTGCTTGACAGTCTTCGAAGGGGTCCAGTCAAGAATAGCCTGAACTCGCTCTGGGTTGACGGCAATACCATCCTTGGAGATGACATGACCAAGGTAGGTGACTTCGGGTAACCAAAATTCGCACTTGGAATACTTGGCATAAAGTTGATGTTCTCGAAGCTTCTCTAGAACAAGTCGGAGATGTTCAGCATGTTCTTCTTTGTTCTTCGAATATACCAGGATATCATCCAGATAGACTATGACAAACTTGTCGAGGTAATCCATGAATATGTAGTTCATCAGACGAGAGAATGTGGCTGGAGCATTGGTCAAGCCAAAAGACATGACGGTGTACTCGTAAGAACCATAATGAGTGACGAATGCGGTCTTTGGAATATCCTCTTCGCGAACACGGATCTGGTGGTAACCCAACCTCAAGTCAAGTTTAGAGAATATTGATGAACCAGCAAGTTGATCATACAGATCATTGATCCGAGGAAGCGAATATTTGTTCTGAATTGTAGCTTGGTTGATAGGACGATAGTCTTGTACCAAACGATTCGTTCCATCCTTCTTCTTCACAAATAGAGAAGGTGCTCCCCAAGCTGAGGAACTTGGACGAATGAAACCACTGCAAAGAGATTTGTCGATTTCCTCCTTAAGTCCAAGGAGTTCGTGAGGCGGCATCTTGTAGGGTCGTTTAGCAATAGGGACGGTGCCTGGTTTCAAGTCGATGACGAACTCGACAGCCCGAGTAGGAGGTATTCCTGGAAGTTCTTCTGGAAAGACGTCTAGGAAGTCACGAACAACTAGGATCTTTTCAATTCCCTCAAGAGGTGCTGCGTTCAACGCATAAAGTCGTGCTTCGGCGTTTTAAACAATCTGAGCATGGTAGCTTACTATCTCATCGGAAGGATGTAGGATATGAACGACTTTGGTGGCACAAACGATAGAGGCACTATGTGCTTTCAACCATTCTATTCCCAGAATGAGGTTAATGTTGGAAGACTCCAGAATAATGGGAGAAACATGAAATTCCAACCCTTCAATTTCAACGGGGACATCGCGACCAATCATGGTAGTTCGACACTGACCCGCAGGGGTGCGTACTGTTGGAAATATGCCCTAGAGGCAATAATAAAATGATTATTATATTTCCTTGTTCATGATAATTGTCTATTATTCATGCTATAATTGTATTGTCCGGAAATCGTAATACATGTGTGAATACATAGACCATAATGTGTCCCTAGTGAGCCTCTAGTTGACTAGCTCGTTGATCAACAGATAGTCATGGTTTCCTGGCTATGGACATGGGGATGTCATTGATAACGGGATCACATCATTAGGAGAATGATGTGATGGACAAGACCCAAACCTAAGCATAGCACAAAGATCGTGTAGTTCGTTTGCTGTAGCTTTTCTGGATGTCAAGTATCATTTCCTTAGACCATGAGATTGTGCAACTCCCGGATACCGTAGGAGTGCCTTGGGTGTGCCAAACATCACAACTTAACTGGGTGACTACAAAGGTACATTACAGGTATCTCCGAAAGTGTCTGTTGGGTTGGCACGAATCGAGACTGGGATTTGTCACTCCGTATGACGGAGAGGTATCTCTGGGCCCACTCGGTAATGCATCATCACAATGAGCTCAGGGTGACCAAGTGTCTGGTCACGGGATCATGCATTACGGTATGAGTAAAGTGACTTGCCAGTAACGAGATTGAACGAGGTATTGGGATACCGACGATCGAATCTCAGGCAAGTAACGTACTGATTGACAAAGGGAATTGTATACGGGGTTGCTTGAATCCTCGACATCGTGGTTCATCCGATGAGATCATCGAGGAGCATGTGGGAGCCAACATGGGTATCCAGATCCCGCTGTTGGTTATTGACCGGAGAGCCGTCTCGGTCATGTCTACATGTCTCCCGAACCCGTAGGGTCTACACACTTAAGGTTCGATGACGCTAGGGTTGTAGAGATATGAATATGCAGTAACCCAAAAGTTTTTCGGAGTCCCGGATGAGATCCTGGACGTCACGAGGAGTTCCGGAATGGTCCGTAGGTAAAGAATTATATATAGGAAGTGCAATTTCGGCCATCGGGAGAGTTTCGGGGTCACGGGTATTGTACCGGGACCACCGGAAGGGTCCCGGGGGTCCACCGGGTGGGGCCACCCATCCCGGAGGGCCCCATGGGCCAAAGTGGGGAGGGGAACCAGCCCATAGTGGGCTGGTGTGCCCCCCTAGGCCCACCCCATGCGCCTAGGGTTGAAACCCTAGGGGTGGGGGGCGCCCCACCTTGCCTTGGTGGCTACTCCACCCTTGGCCGCCGCCCCCCTAGGAGATCCCATCTCCTAAGGCCGGCGCCCCCCCCCCTAGGGGAGCCTATATAAAGGGGGGAGGGAGGGGGCAGCCACACCTTGAGTCTTGGCGCCTCCCTCTCCCCTGCTTCACCTCTCCCTCTCGCAGTACTACGGCGAAGCCCTGCTGCGGTGACGCCCTGCATCCACCACCACGCCGTCGTGCTGCTGGATCTTCATCAACCTCTCCTCCCCCCTTGCTGGATCAAGAAGGAGGAGACGTCACGCTGACCGTACGTGTGTTGAACACAGAGGTGCCATCCGTTCGGCGCTAGGATCTCCGGTGATTTGGATCACGTTGAGTACGACTTCCTCATCCCCGTCCTTGAATGCTTCCGCGCGTGATGTACAAAGGTATGTAGATGCAATCCGATCACTCATTGCTAGATGAACTCATAGATGGATCTTGGTGAAACCGTAGGAAAATTTTTGTTTTCTACAACGTTCCCCAACACGTACCACTATCGGAGTGTTAATGGGCTCGCATCGAATGTCGCGTGCATATGCAAAATTTTCTGACATGAATGAATGTGATGCTCCTGAATCAAATAAAACAGATGCTGGTACTGAATTAACAAGGAGAGTACCCATCACAGTAGCAGGCTGGTCTTGAGCTTCATTCAGATCAACATGATTAGCCTGACCACGACCATAAGGTCTGGCATTGTTGTTGTGGGGCTGGTTGTTACGGCCAGTTGAAGGCAAAGCCAGCTGGTTCTGATTCTGAGGGCAGTTCCTGGAACGATGGCCCAGAAGGCCACACTTGAAGCACAGACCATCATTGGGATTGTGAGCAGAAGCTTGGGGTGGTACAGCCCAAAGGGGCTGCCTCTGCGGTGGAGGAGGCAGACGAGGTGCGGCATAGGACTGTCTTGGTGCAGGTGCAGTTGGACGATACATGTTGTGAGGAATCCATATCCGACGCTTCTGCGCTGACGGGCCTGAAGATGAGCCAGCGGCACAGCTGCGCCTAAGGGATCCCTGGTGTTCCTGAAGACCAGTCTCAACCTGAATAGCCTCGTTCACCAAGGTGGCGAAGTCGGCAAAGTCATGAGCGAGCAGTGCTAGCTTAATATCAGGGTGAACTCCGTCACAGAACTTTTCTTGCCTACGAGCATCAGTTGCAATATCTTCTTCGGGATAACAAGACAAGTCCAGAAATTCCCGCTGATAAGCATCAACAGTATTGTTGCCTTGGGTGAGGTTGCGGAAATCTCGCTTCTTCCTGTCCATGATTCCCTGAGGAATGAAGCGGGCACAGAAGGCAGCTTGGAAATCCGGCCAAATGATGACCGTTCCAGCAGGTAGGGGTACGCCTGTGGCTGTCCCACCATTGAGCAGCGAGACCCTTCAGAAAGAAAGATGCAAAGGTGACATAGCTAGCAGGGGCCACACTAGCAGACTCCATTTCATATGTGATGTCGCGGAGCCAGTCATCAGCATCAAGGGGTTGAGTTGAGCTGCGATAAATAGTTGGGTTGAGACGCATGAAGTCCTGCAGAGTTCCTGGGGTTGGCTGTTGATTCATGTTCGAACGAGGAAACTGAGCCATCATTCCTTCCATGAATTGACGATTCAGCTCAAACTGTTGCATCATTCCAGCAAAGAATTAGGGCGGTGGTGGATCGTTGGCACCACGGCCACGACCAGCGGGTCTAACCATCCTGCTAACAAGTAAGAGGGGGGTAGTTTAGCATTGAGCATTTTTAAAAACAAGGATCATTCATGATGAAACATGCATAATGAACGAGGTACGATGGATACCACTTCGTTGTCATCACGACAGTGCGTGTACTATCCAAAATACTATTCTAAGGAAAAACTATGGCTTATCCAGCTTTGGGGTGAATGCGGTCACGGGATCCTAGTTAATGTTAGAGTTAGTATAACCATTTTAACCCGAATAGAAAAGAGATCAGAGTCCCAGAGTATAGACGAGGAATAAAAGATCCTAATACCACCCATATGGCGACGTGGGCCCGTAAGACACACAGCCATGTTAGTAAAAGTTTTTGTTGTGACTAGACTCGACTTCGGCCAAGGAGTTGGAAAGGGGGCTACCTACAGGCAGTCAACTCTAATACCAACTTGTGACGCCCTCGATTCAACCATACACTAATCATACACGCAAATGCGTATGATCAAGATCAAGGACTCACAGGGAGATATCACAACACAACTCTAGACACAAATTAAAATAATACAAGCTTTATATTACAAGCCAGGGGCCTCGAGGGCTTGAATACATAAGCTCGAATACACAAGAGTCAGTGGAAGCAACAATATCTGAGTACAGACATAAGTTAAACAAGTTTTGCCTTAAGAAGGCTAGCACAAAAGCATCTTCGGTCGAAAAGGCAAGGCCTCCTGCCTGGGAGCCTCCTAACTACTCCAAGTCGTCAGCAGCTGTCACGTAGTAGTAGGCACCCTCGGGGTAGCACTAGTCATCAGTGGCGTCGTCTAGCTCCTGGGATCCGTCATCTAGTCGCAACAATCGGGTATGCGGAAAAGAGGTAGCAAAGCAGCCATGAGTACTCATCCAAAGTACTCGCAAGACTTACATCAGATCTAAACTAAGTATGCATCTGTATTAAAGGAAAAGGGTTGTATCTTTGGACTAAACTGCAGAATGCCAGAATGAAGGGGAAAGGCTAGCCTATCGAAGACTAGCATCTTCAAGCATATTGCAACATATAGAAGAGTACAGACTAACATAATGTAGAGTAGTAGAGTTATCAACCTCGGCCAGAGATCCTTTCTCGACTCCCTGCGAGAAAGCAATCCCAGAGCCATACTATCCATTCATCATAATCATTTCTCATAACCATTTCTCATCTCAAGTATCCAGTTCTGGTTGTATCGATCGGGATACAACTCCAAGTGTCCGTTACCGTAGGACAGGCTATCGATAGATGTTTTCTTCCCTGCAGGGGTGCACCAACTTACCCACCACGCTCGATTAACTCCGCCCGGACACACTTTCCTGGGTCATGCCCGGCCTCGGCCAAACAATACGCCGCAACCCGACCTAGGCTTAACAGAGAGGCCAGCTCGCCGGACTAAACCTATGCCCCCAGGGGTCATGGGCCATTGCCCCGGGAACTCATGCACATTGCGTGGGCGGCCGGTGAGCAGACCTAGGTACCTCCTTCAACAAGGCAGGAGCTTACGCAGTCCAACTCGGAGCACGCCGCTCAGTCGCTGATCTCTATTAAGCTTCGGCTGATGTATACGGCGCAGAATGCCCATACATTGCCCATGTGATGGTTAGTGCTATCAGGCTAGAGGCCCCTCGGATCAAATATCCAAATCGTAGTGGATTAGGAGCACGCGGTAATGAGCAGAGACTCACGATCGATGTGACCCCGTCGCCCCGTCTCGAGTACTTGTGGCAAGGGCTAAGAATGCCCGGCCACGCCTCGTAAGTATCTCGCGGGCACCTTCCAGGTCAACCCGACTCCACATCACTCGCTATTAAGCTCGCGCGGGTACCCCTCAGGGCCGACCAGTCTTTAGTAACATGGCTCAGTGCAAAGTCATAGTAACCATAGTAATTGTGTGTCTAACACCAAGGGGAAAACCCGAGGAATCACCCCCGGTGAATTCCACTCGATGTTATCATCAAGGTGAACGTAAGAGGATCCACCCTCGAGGTTCACGCTTGAGGGTTTGCACGACAGAGCCGTATCGGAAGTGGTTAAGGAGGAAATCACCCTCGATGACCACGACTGGATAGCTACACTACAGAGGTCTCATCAGGATTGATGTAAGAGGTTCCACCCTCGGCACTCGATGGTAACTCTGCAGAGTTGTACAACTAGGGGGGATGATGTGCGGTGTCGGGGCCTGGACATCGATCACGATGATCGAGTCATCGAACATAAAGCGGGGCAACTGGGACAAGGTGGGGTCCCTGATGGATCTCTTACCAACCTATACTAAGCAATTTAGGATAAGCAGGTAAGGTATAAACGCAGGTAACAACAACAGCCTATGCATCAGAGTAGGATCATACAGAAAGCAGTAGCAGTTCTAATGCAAGCATGAAAGGGAAAGAAATAGGCGATATCGAAATGCTTAAGGGGAGTTTGCTTGCCTGGTTGCTCAGACAAGAAGGAGGGGTCGTCGGTGACGTAGTCGATCACAACGGCATCATCGGTCTCGGGGTCTATCGGAGAGAAGAGGGGGAAGAAACAGTAAATACAGAGCAAACAATGCATCACAAGGCACAACATGACGACGGGCAGAGCTAGGGTTGCCCTAACGTAGTACTACATGTTGCAGACAGAGGGGATAAACATCCGAGGATGAATTCCCGGCGTTAGGCGGATTCCGGACAGATGAAAGAGAGGGGACGGTTCCATGTTCAGCATGCTAGGGGCATGTGACAGATGAACGGACCGCGTATTTGGATTTGTCTCGTCGTTCAGAGCAACTTTCATGTAGAAAACATTTTCATCCGAGCTACGGTTTAATTACTATGAATTTCTAAAGTTTAAAGCCTTTTTTGGAATTATTTAAATTAACAGAAAAGGAATTATGACATCAGTATGACATAGGTGTGACGTCAGCAGTCAATAGTCCGGTTGACTGGTCAAAGCTGACCAATGGGGCCACTGGGACCTGTTGGAAATATGCCCCAGAGGCAATAATAATGTGATTATTATTATATTTCCTTCTTCATGATAATTGTCTATTATTCATGCTATAATTGTGTTATCCGGAAATCATAATACATGTGTGAATACATAGACCACAACATGTCCCTAGTGAGCCTCTAGTTAACTAGCTCATTGATCAATAGATAGTCATGGTTTCCTGACTATGGACATTGGATGTCATTGATAATGGGATCACATCATTAGGAGAATGATGTCATGGACAAGACCCAATCCTAAGCATAGCACAAGATCGTGTAGTTCGTTTGCTAGAGCTTTTCCAACGTCAAGTATCATTTCCTTAGACCATGAGATCGTGTAACTCCCGGATGTCGTAGGAGTGCTTTGGGTGTACCAAACGTCACAACGTAACTGGGTGACTATAAAGGTATACTATAGGTATCCCCAAAAGTATCTGTTGGGTTGATACGGATCGAGACTGGGATTTGTCACTCCATATGACGGAGAGGTATCTCTAGGCCCACTCGGTAATGCATCATCATAATGAGCTCAATGTGACCAAGTGTTTGGTCAGGGGATCATGCATTGCGGTACGAGTAAAGTGACTTGCCGGTAACGAGATTGAACAAGGTATTGGGATACCGACAATCGAATCTCGGGCAAGTAACGTACCGATTGACAAAGGGAATTGAATACGGGATTGATTGAATCCTCGACATCATGGTTCATCCGATGAGATCATCGTGGAACATGTGGGAGCCAACATAGGTATCCAGATCCCGCTGTTGATTATTGACCGAAGAGTCGTCTCGGTCATGTTTGCGTGTCTCCCGAACCCGTAGGGTCTACACACTTAAGGTTCGGTGACGCTAGGGTTGTAGAGATATTAGTATGCGGTAACCCAAAAGTTGTTCGGAGTCCCGGATGAGATCCCGAACGTCACGAGGAGTTTTGGAATGGTCCGGAGGTGAGGATTTATATATAGGAAGTCCAGTTTCGCCCATCGGGAAAGTTTCGGGGGTAATCGGTATTGTACCGGGACCACCGGAAGGGTCTCGGGGGTCCACCGGGTGGGGCCACCTATCCTGGAGGGCCCCATGGGCTGAAGTGGGAGGAGAACCAGCCCCTGGTGGGCTGGTGCACCCCCCATGGGCCTCCCCCTGCGCCTAGGGTTGGAAACCCTAGGGGTGGGGGGCGCCCCACTTGGCTTGGGGGGCAAGTCCCCCTTGGCCGCCCCCCCCCCTTGGAGATCCCATCCCCTAGGGCCGGCGCCCGCCCCCTAGGGGCCCCATATATAGTGGGGGGATGGAGGGCAGCCGCACCCAAGTCCCTGGCCCCTCCCTCTCCCCTCGTAACACCTCTCTCTCTCTCTCGTTGGAGCTTGGTGAAGCCCTGCCGAAATCACCGCTGCATCCACCACCACGCCGTCGTGCTGCTGGATCTCCATCAACCTCTCCTTCCCCTTGCTGGATCAAGAAGGAGAAGACGTCTTCCCAACCATACGTGTGTTGAACGCGGAGGTGCCGTCTGTTCGGCGCTAGGTCATCGGTGATTTGGATCACGACGAGTACGACTCCATCAACCCCGTTATCTTGAACGCTTCCGCTCGCGATCTACAAGGGTATGTAGATGCACTCCCCTCTCCCTCGTTGCTAGATGACTCCATAGATTGATCTTGGTGATGCGTAGAAAATTTTAAAATTCTGCTACGTTCCCCAAAAGTGGCATCATGAGCTAGGTCTATGCGTAGTTTCTATGCACGAGTACAACACAAGTTGTTGTGGGCATTGATTTTGTCAATTTACTTGGCGTTACTAGTCTTATCTTGATTCGGCGGCATCGTGGGATCAAGCGGCCCGGACCGACCTTACACGTACGCTTACGTGAGACTGGTTCCACCGATTGACATGCACTAGTTGCATAAGGTGGCTAGTGGGTGTCTATCTCTCCCACTTTAGTCGGATCGGATTCGATGAAAAGGGTCCTTATGAAGGGTAAATAGAAATTGGCATATCACGTTGTGGTTTTGGCGTAGGTAAGAAACGTTCTTGCTAGAAACCTATAGCAGCCACATAAAAAAACTTGCAACAACAATTAGAGGACATCTAACTTGTTTTTGCAGCATGTGCCATGTGATGTGATATGGCCAAAAGGATGTGATGAATGATATATGTGATGTATGAGATTGATCATGTTCTTGTAATAGGAATCACGACTTGCATGTCGATGAGTATGACAACCGGCAGGAGCCGTAGGAGTTGTCTTAATTTATTTATGACCTGCGTGTCAACATAAATGTCATGTAATTACTTTACTTTATTGCTAAACTGTTAGCCATAGTAGTAGAAGTAATAGATGACGAAACAACTTCATGAAGACATGATGATGGAGATCATGGTGTCAAGCTGGTGACGATGATGATCATGGTGCCCCGAAGATGGAGATCAAAAGGAGCAAATGATATTGGCCATATCATGTCACTATTTGATTGCATGTGATGTTTATCATGTTTTTTTGCTTCTTATTTGCTTAGAACGACGGTAGTAAATAAGATGATCCCTCACAATAATTTCAAGAAAGTGTTCCCCCTAACTGTGCGCCGTTGCGAAAGTTCGTTGTCTCGAAGCACCACGTGATGATCGGATGTGATAGATTCTAACGTTCACATACAACGGATGTAAGCCAGATTTACACATGCAAAACACTTAGGTTGATTTGACGAGCCTAGCATGTACAGACATGGCCTCAGAACACAAGAGACCGAAAGGTCGAACATGAGTCGTATGGAAGATACGATCAACATGGGGATGTTCACCGATGATGACTAGTCCGTCTCACGTGATGATCGGACACGGCCTAGCTGACTCGGATCATGTACCACTTAGATGACTAGAGGGATGTCTATCTGAGTGGGAGTTCATTAAATAATTTGATTAGATGAACTTAATTATCATGAACTTAGTCTAAAAACCTTTGCAAAATGTCTTGTAGATCAAATGGCAAACGCTCATGTCAACCTCAACTTCAACGCGTTCCTAGAGAAAACCAAGCTGAAAGATGATGGCAGCAACTATACGGACTGGGTCCGGAACCTGAGGATCATCCTCATAGCTGCCAGGAAAGCATATGTCCTAGAAGCACCGCTAGGTGATGCACCCATCCCAGAGAACCAAGACGTTATGAACGCTTGGCAGTCACGTGCTGATGATTACTCCCTCGTTCAGTGCGCATGCTTTACAGCTTAGAACCGGGGCTCCAAAAGCGTTTTGAGCGACACAGAGCATATGAGATGTTCGAAGAGCTGAAAATGGTTTTCCAAGCTCATGCCCGGGTCGAGAGATATGAAGTCTCCGACAAGTTCTACAGTTGTAAGATGGAGGAAAATAGTTCTGTGAGTGAGCACATACTCAAAATGTCTGGGTTGCACAATCGCTTGTCCCAGCTGGACATTAACCTCCCGGACGAGGCGGTCATTGACAGAATCCTTCAGTCGCTCCCACCTAGCTACAAGAGCTTTGTGATGAACTACAATATGCAGGGGATGGTGATAACTATTCCTGAAGTATTTTCAATGCTAAAATCAGCGGAGGTGGAAATTAAAAAGGAACATCAAGTGTTGATGGTCAATAAAACCACTAGTTTCAAGAAAGGCAAGGGTAAGAAGAACTTCAAGAAGGACGGCAAGGGAGTTGTCGCACCCGGTAAACCAGTTGCCAGGAAGAAGTCAAAGAATGGACCCAAACCTGATACTAAGTGCTTTTATTGCAAGGGAAAGGGACACTGGAAGTGGAACTGCCCCAAATACTTAGCGGACAAGAAGGCCGGCAACACTAAAGGTATATGTGATATACATGTAATTGATGTGTACCTTACCAGTACTCGTAGTAGCTCCTGGGTATTTGATACCGGTGCGGTTGCTCACATTTGTAACTCAAAACAGGAGCTGCGGAATAAGCGGAGACTGGCGAAGGATGAGGTGACGATGCGCGTCGGGAATGGTTCCAAGGTCGATGTGATCGTCGTCGGTACGCTACCTCTACATTTACCTACGGGATTAGTTTTAAACCTCAATAATTTTTATTTAGTGCCAGCTTTGAGCATGAACATTGTATCTGGATCTCGTTTAATACGAGATGTCTACTCATTTAAATCCGAGAATAATGGTTGTTCTATTTATATGAGAGATATGTTTTATGGTCATGCTCCGCTGGTCAATGGTTTATTCTTAATGAATCTCGAACGTGATGTTACGCATATTCATAGTGTGAATACCAAAAGATGTAAGATTGATAATGATAGTCCCACATATCTGTGGCACTGCCGCATTGGTCACATCGGTGTCAAACGCATGAAGAAGCTTCATATAGATGGACTTTTGGAGTCTCTTGATTTCGAATCATTTGACACGTGCGAACCATGCCTCATGGGTAAAATGACCAAGACTCCGTTCTCCGGAACAATGGAGCGAGCAACCAACTTATTGGAAATTATACATACTGATGTGTGCGGTCCAATGAGCGTTGAGGCTCGCGGTGGCTATCGTTATGTTCTCACTCTCACTGATGACTTAAGTAGATATGGGTATGTCTATTTGATGAAACACAAGTCTGAGACCTTTGAAAAGTTCAAGGAATTTCAGAATGAGGTAGAGAATCAACGTGACCGAAAGATAAAATTCTTACGATCAGATCGTGGGGGAGAATATTTAAGTCACGAATTTGGTACGCACTTAAGGAAATGTGGAATTGTTTCACAACTCACGCCGCCTGGAACACCTCAGCGTAACGGTGTGTCCGAACGTCGTAATCGCACTCTATTGGATATGGTGCGATCTATGATGTCACTCACTGATTTACCGCTATCATTTTGGGGATACGCTCTAGAGACAGCTACATTCACTTTAAATAGGGCACCGTCTAAATCCGTTGAGACGACACCGTATGAATTATGGTTTGGGAAGAAACCTAAGCTGTCGTTTCTAAAAGTTTGGGGATGCGATGCATATGTCAAGAAACTTCAACCTGAAAAGCTCGAACCCAAGTCGGAAAAATGCGTCTTCATAGGATACCCTAAGGAAACCATTGGGTATACCTTCTACCTCAGATCCGAAGGCAAGATCTTTGTTGCCAAGAACGGGTCCTTTCTGGAGAAAGAGTTTCTCTCAAGAGAAGTAAGTGGGAGGAAAGTAGAACTCGATGAAGTACTACCTCTTGAACCGGAAAGTAGCGCAGCTCAGGAAGATGTTCCTGTGGTGCCTGCACCGACTAGAGAGGAAGTTAATGATGATGATCAAGGTACTTCAGATCAAGTTGCTACTGAACTTCGAAGGTCCACAAGGACACGTTCCACACCAGAATGGTATGGCAACCCTGTCCTGGAAATCATGTTGTTAGACAACGGTGAACCTTCGAACTATGAAGAAGCAACGGCGGGCCCAGATTCCAACAAATGGCTTGAAGCCATGCAATCCGAGATAGGATCCATGTATGAAAACAAAGTATGGACTTTGACAGACTTGCCCGATGATCGGCGAGCGATAGAGAATAAATGGATCTTTAAGAAGAAGACGGATGCGGATGATAATGTTACCATCTATAAGGCTCGACTTGTCGCTAAAGGTTATCGACAAGTTCAAGGGGTTGACTACGATGAGACCTTCTCACCCGTAGCAAAACTGAAGTCCGTCCGAATCATGTTAGCAATTGCCACATACTATGATTATGAGATATGGCAAATGGACGTTAAAACAGCATTGCTTAACGGCTTTCTTAAGGAAGAATTGTATATGATGCAGCCGGAAGGTTTTGTCGATCCTAAGAATGCTAACAAGGTATGCAAGCTCCAGCGCTCCATCTATGGGCTGGTGCAAGCATCTCGGAGTTGGAACATTTGCTTTAATGAAATGATCAAAGCGTTTGGGTTTATGCAGACTTATGGAGAAGCCTGCGTTTACAAGAAAGTGAGTGGGAGCTCTGTAGCATTTCTCATATTATATGTGGATGACATACTTTTGATGGGAAATGATATAGAACTTTTGGACATTATTAAGGCCTACTTGAATAAGTGTTTTTCAATGAAGGACCTTGGAGAAGCTGCTTACATATTAGGCATCAAGATCTATAGAGATAGACCGAGACGCCTCATAGGTCTTTCACAAAGCACATACCTTGATAAGATATTGAAGAAGTTCAATATGGATCAGTCCAAGAAGGGGTTCTTGCCTGTGTTGCAAGGTGTGAAATTGAGCTCAGCTCAATGTCCGACCACGGCAGAAGATAGAGAAAAGATGAGTGTCGTCCCCTATGCCTCAGCCACAGGGTCTATCATGTATGCCATGTTGTGTACCAGACCTGATGTAAACCTTGCCGTAAGTTTGGTAGGAAGGTACCAAAGTAATCCCGGCATGGAACACTGGACAGCGGTCAAGAACATCCTGAAGTACCTGAAAAGGACTAAGGATATGTTTCTCGTATATGGAGGTGACGAGGAGCTCGTCGTAAAGGGTTACGTCGACGCTAGCTTTGACACAGATCCGGATGACTCTAAGTCACAAACCAGATACGTGTATATTTTGAATGGTGGGGCAGTAAGCTAGTGCAGTTGCAAGCAAAGCGTCGTGGCGGGATATACATGTGAAGCGGAGTACATGGCAGCCTCGGAGGCAGCGCATGAAGCAATCTGGATGAAGGAGTTCATCACCGACCTAGGAGTCATACCCAATGCGTCGGGGCCGATCACTCTCTTCTGTGACAACACTGGAGCTATTGCCCTTGCCAAGGAGCCCAGGTTTCACAAGAAGACCAGGCACATCAAGCGTCGATTCAACTCCATTCGTGAAAATGTTCAAGATGGAGACATAGATATTTGCAAAGTGCATACGGATCTGAATGTCGCAGATCCGTTGACTAAACCTCTTCCGCGAGCAAAACATGATCAACACCAGAACTCCATGGGTGTTCGATTCATCACAATGTAACTAGATTATTGACTCTAGTGCAAGTGGGAGACTGATGGAAATATGCCCTAGAGGCAATAATAAAGTGATTATTATTATATTTCCTTGTTCATGATAATTGTCTATTATTCATGCTATAATCGTGTTATCCGGAAATCATAATACATGTGTGAATACATAGACCACAACATGTCCCTAGTGAGCCTCTAGTTAACTAGCTTGTTGATCAATAGATAGCCATGGTTTCCTGACTATGGACATTGGATGTCATTGATAACGGGATCACATCATTAGGAGAATGATGTGATGGACAAGACCCAATCCTAAGCATAGCACAAGATCGTGTAGTTCGTTTGCTAGAGCTTTTACAATGTCATGTATCATTTCCTTAGACCATGAGATCGTGTAACTCCCGGATGCCGTAGGAGTGCTTTGGGTGTACCAAACGTCACAACGTAACTGGATGACTATAAAGGTATACTACAGGTATCCCCGAAAGTATCTGTTGGGTTGATACAGATCGAGACTGGGATTTGTCACTCCGTATGACGGAGAGGTATCTCTAGGCCCACTCGGTAATGCATCATCATAATGAGCTCAATGTGACCAAGTGTTTGGTCACGGGATCATGCATTACGGTACGAGTAAAGTGACTTGCCGGTAACAAGATTGAACGAGGTATTGGGATACCGGCGATCGAATCTCGGGCAAGTAACGTACCGATTGACAAAGGGAATTGAATACGGGATTGATTGAATCCTCGACATCGTAGTTCATCCAATGAGATCATCATGGAACATGTGGGAGCCAACATGGGTATCCAGATCCCGCTGTTGGTTACTGACTGGAGAGTCGTCTCGGTCATGTCTGCATGTCTCCCGAACCCGTAGGGTCTACACACTTAAGGTTCGGTGACGCTAGGGTTGTAGAGATATTAGTATGCGGTAACCCAAAAGTTGTTCGGAGTCCCAGATGAGATCCCGGACGCAACGAGGGGTTCCGGAATGGTCCAGAGGTGAAGATTTATATATATGAAGTCCAGTTTCGGCCATCGGGAAAGTTTCGGGGGTAATCGGTATTGTACCGGGACCACCGGAAGGGTCCCGGGGGTCCACCGGGTGGGGCCACCTATCCCAGAGGGCCCCATGGGCTGAAGTGGGAGGGGAACCAGCCCCTGGTGGGCTGGTGCGCCCCCCCATGGGCCTCCCCCTGCGCCTAGGGTTGGAAACCCTAGGGGTGGGGGCGCCCCACTTGGCTTGGCGGCAAGTCCCCCTTGGCCGTCGCCCCCCATTGGAGATCCCATCTCCTAGGGCCGGCGCCCCCCCTAGTGGCCCTATACATAGTGGGGGGGAGGTAGGACCGCCGCACCCAAGTCCTTGGCCCCTCCCTCTCCCCTCGTAACACCTCTCTCTCTCTCTCTCGTTGGAGCTTGGCGAAGCCCTGCCGAGATCACCGTTGCTTCCACCACCAAACTGTCGTGCTGCTGGATCTCCATCAACCTCTCCTTCCCCTTGCTGGATCAAGAAGGAGGAGACGTCTTCCCAACCGTACGTGTGTTGGACGCGGAGGTGCCGTCCGTTCGGCGCTAGGTCATCGGTGATTTGGATCACGACAAGTACGACTCCATCAACCCCGTTATCTTGAACGCTTCCGCTTGCGATCTACAAGGGTATGTAGATGCACTCCCCTCTCCCTCTTTGCTAGATGACTCCATAGATTGATCTTGGTGATGCGTATAAAATTTTAAAATTCTGCTACGTTCCCCAAAAGGACCCACATGTCAGCCTCTGCTAGCTTAACAGTGGATTAACTAAACTAACAGGGTCAATTAGGGGAGTGGGCCCCGGGCGTCAGTGAGTGTTTTAGGTTAACTAATCATTTTTATTTATAAAATGTTATTAGACTAATATAACAAAGGGGGGCCCACATGTCAGTGGTTGGGGTTGCCCAGTCAGCATGTTGACTGGGTCAACCCAGTCAACGGGGACCCCAGGGCCCACTAGTTAGCGACCCAAGGGCGGGGCCTACCGAGCCATGCAGATGGCTGCTACGTCTTGAGCTTGCGTTGGTTTTCCCCGAAGAGGAAGGGATGATGCAGCAGAGTAGCGTAAGTATTTCCTTCAGTTTTTGAGAACCAAGGTATCAATCTAGTAGGAGGCCACGCTCAAGTCCCTCGTACCTGCACAAAGCGATAGCTACTCGCAACCAACACGATTAGGGGTTGTCAATCCCTTCACGGTCACTTACGAGAGTGAGATCTGATAGATATAATATTTTTGGTATTTTTGGTATAAAGATGCAAAGTAAAAAGTAAAAGCAAAGTAAAAAAGCAAAGCAAGATTAAAGTGATGGAGATTGATATGATGAGAATAGACCCGGGGGCCATAGGTTTCACTAGTGGCTTCTCTCAAGAGCATAAGTATTCTACGGTGGGTGAACAAATTACTATTGAGCAATTGACAAAATTGAGCATAGTTATGAGAATATCTAGGCATGATCATGTATATAGGCATCACGTCCGTGACAAGTAGATCAAAACGATTATGTATCTACTACTATTACTCCACTCATCGACCGCTATCCAGCATGCATCTAGAGTATTAAGTTAAAAACAGAGTAATGCCTTAAGCAAGATGACATGATGTAGAGAGATAAATTCATGCAATATGAAATAAACCCCATCTTGTTATCCTCGATGGCAATGATACAATACGTGCCTTGCTGCCCCTTCTGTCACTGGGTAAGGACACCGCAAGATCGAACCCAAAGCTAAGCACTTCTCCCATGGCAAGAACTACCAATCTAGTTGGCCAAACCAAACGGATAATTCGAAGAGACTTGCAAAGATAACCAATCATACATAAAAGAATTCAGAGAAGATTCAAATATTATTCATAGATAGACTTGATCATAAACCCACAATTCATCGGTCTCAACAAACACACCGCAAAAAGAAGATTACATCGAATAGATCTCCACAAGAGAGGGGGAGAACTTTGTATTGAGATTCAAACAGAGAGAAGAAGCCATCTAGCTACTAACTATGGACCCGAAGGTCTGAGGTAAACTACTCACACTTCATCAGAGAGGCTATGATGATGTAGAAGCCCTCCATGATGACGGCCCTCTTCCGGCGGAGCTCCGGAACAGGCCCCAAGATGGGATCTCGTGGATATAGAAAGTTGCGGCGGTGCAATTAGGTTTTTGGCTCCTGTTCTGATCGTTTGGGGGTACGTGTGTATATATAGGAGGAAGAAGTACGCCAGAGGAGCAACGAGGGGCCCACGAGGCAGGGGGGCGCGCCCCTGGGGGGGCGCGCCCCCCACCCTCATGACCGCCTCTTTTGTTCCTTGGAGCAGGGTCCAAGTCTCCTGGATCATGTTCGGTGAGAAAATCACATTCCCGAAGATTTTATTCCGTTTGGACTCCGTTTGATATTCTATTTATCCGAAACACTGAAATAGGCAAAAAAAACAGCAATTCTGGGCTGGGCCTCCAGTTAATAGGTTAGTCCCAAAAATAATATAAAAGTGGGAAATAAATCCCAATGTAGTCCAAAACAGTAGATAATATAGCATGGAGCAATCAAAAATTATAGATACGTTGGAGACGTATCAGGCATCCCCAAGCTTAATTCCTGCTCGTCCTCGAGTAGGTAAATGATAAAAAGAGAATTTTTGATGCGGAGTGCTACTTGGCATAATTTCAATGCAAATCTTCTTAATCGTGGTATGAATATTCAGATTAGAAAGATTCAAGACAAAAGTTTATATTGACATAAAAAATAATAATACTTCAAGTATACTAACAAAGCAATTATGTCTTATCAAAATAACATGGCCAAAGAAAGTTATCCCTACAAAATCATATAGTCTGGCTATGCTCCATCTTCAGCACACAAAGTATTTAAATCATGCACAACCCCAATGACAAGCCAAGCAATTGTTTCATACTATAACTTTTTCAAAACTTTTTCAATCTTCACGCAATACATGAGTGTGAGTCATCGATATAGAACTATAGGTGGAATAGAATGGTGGTTGTGGAGGAGACAAAAAGGAGAAGATAGTCTCACATCAGTTAGGCGTATCAACGGGCTATGGGGATGCCCATCAATAGATATCAATGTGAGTGAGTAGGGATTGCCATGCAACGGATGCACTAGAGCTATAAGTATATGAAAGCTCAAAAAGAAACTAAGTGGGTGTGCATCCAACTTGCTTGCTCATGAAGACCTAGGGCAATTTGAGGAAGCCCATCATTGGAATGTACAAGCCAAGTTCTATAATGAAAAATTCCCACTAGTATATGAAAGTGATAATATGAGAGACTCTCTACTATGAAGATCATGGTGCTACTTTGAAGCACAAGTGTGGTAAAAGGATAGTAACATTGTCCCTTCTCTCTTTTTCTCTCATTTTATTTTATTTTATTTGGGCCTTGTCTCTTTTTTTATGGCCTCCCCTTTTTTTATTTGGGCTTCTTTGGCCTCTCTTTTTTATTTTTTTATTTTTTGTCCGGAGTCTCATCCCGACTTATGGGGGAATCATAGTCTCCATCATTCTTTCCTCACTGGGACAATGCTCTAATAATGATGATCATCACACTTTATTTTTCTTACAACTTAATACTTAGAACAAAATATGACTCTATGTGAATGCCTCCGGCGGTGTACCGAGATATGCAATATGACAATGATGGAATGTGTCATGATGAACTAGATGGTGGAAAGTTGCATGGAAATATATCTCGGAATGGATATGAAAATGCCATAATAGGTAGATATGGTGGCTGTTTTGAGGAAGGTATATGGTAGGTGTATGATACCGACAAAAGGTGTGCAGTATTAGAGAGGCTAGCAAAGGTGGAAGGGTGAGAGTGCGTATAATCCATGGACTCAACATTAGTCATAAAGAACTCATATACTTATTGCAAAAATCTAGAAGTTATCAAAGCAAAGTATTACGCGCATGCTCCTAGGGGGATAGATTGGTAGGAAAATACCATCGCTCGTCCCCGACCGCCACTCATAAGGAAGACAATCAATAAATAAATCATGCTCCGACTTCATCACATAACGGTTCACCATACGTGCATGCTACGGGAATCACAAACTTTAACACAAGTATTCTTTAAATTCACAACTACTCAACTAGCATGACTTTAATATTATCACCTCCATATCTCAAAACAATTATCATGCTTCAATCTTTTCTTAGTATTCAACACACTCAAAAGAAAGTTTCACAAATCTTGAATACCAAGCATATTATTATTAAGAAAATTACCATGCTATTAAGACTCTGAAAATAATTTAAGTGAAGCATGACAGATCAATAGTTTCTTTAAAACAAATCCACCACCATGCTCTAAAAGATCTAAGTGAAGCACATAGAGCAAAATTATCTAGCTCAAAAGATATAAGTGAAGCACATAGAGCAAAACTACTTAGCTCAAAAAGATATAAGTGAAGCACATAGTGTTGGGTTTCGTAGTAATTTCAAAAAAATTCCTACGCACACGCAAGATCATGGTGATGCATAGCAACGAGAGGGGAGAGTGTTGTCTACGTACCCACGCAGACCGACTGCGGAAGCGTTGACACAACGTAGAGGAAGTAGTCGTACGTCTTCACGATCCAACCGATCAAGCACCAAAACTACGGCACCTCCGAGTTCGAGCACACGTTCAGCTCGATGACGATCCCCGGACTCCGATCCAGCAAAGTGTCGGGGAAGAGTTCCGTCAGCACGACGGCGTGGTGACGATCTTGATGCACTACAGCAGCAGGGCTTCGCCTAAACTCCGCTATAGTATTATCGAGGAATATGGTGGCTGGGGGCACCCCACACGGCTAAGGAATAGATCACGTGGATCAACTTGTGTGTCCTTTGGGGTTCCCTGCCTCTGTATATAAAGGACTAGAGGGGGGAGGCTGGCCGGCCAAGGTGTGGCGCGCCACGAGAGTCCTACTCCCTCTGGGAGTAGGATTCCCCCCCCCCAATCCTAGTTGGAATAGGACTCGCGGAGGGGGAAAAGAGAGGGAGGGGGCCGGCCACCTCTCCTAGTCCTAATAGGACTAGGGAAAGGGGGAGGCGCGCAGCCCATGTAGGGCTGCCTCTTCTCTTTTCCACTAAGGCTCATCATGGCCCATTTAGCTCCCGGGGGGTTCCGGTAACCTTCCCGATACTCCGGTAAAATCCCGATTTCACCCGAAACACTTCCGATATCCAAACATAGGCTTCTGAAAGTGCGTTATATCGACTAGAGGGGGGTGAATAGGCGATTTTTATGAAAGTCTTCAAAACGTGAGAGTTATGAAGACAAACAGCGAAGATTATGCCTATTACTATGCAGCAGAAGTTAGATTACACTAGGCCAGCCATGGTCATGTATTCAATAGAGTGAAAGCACAATGACAAACAACTGCAGTGTAATAAGGATCAGGTACGAAGAAGTTATGAAGCCAAACAGATCATACATTCACGTTGTGAAGACAAAAGATAAAGCAAGCTTGCAATGGCTTCACAATGTGTAACAGTAAGAAAAGGAAGTGAAGATGAAACCAGTGACTCGTTGAAGACAATGATATGTTGGACCAGTTCCAGTTGCTGTGACAATTGTACGTCTGGTTGGAGCGGCTAGGTATTTAAACCTTAGGACACACAGTCCCGGACACCCAGTCCTGAACACATAGTTCAAGACACCAAGTCCTCACCGTATTCTCCTTGAGCTAAGGTCACTTAGTCCTCGCCCAATCACTCTGGTAAGTCTTCAAGGTAGACTCCCAAACCTTCACAAACTTCGTTCACTGGCAATCCACAATGTCTCTTGGATGCTCTGAACACGACGCCTAACCGTCTAGAGGATTCACAGTCCTCAAGTGTAATAAGTCTTCAGATCACACAGACAAGAAGACCTAAGAGATGCCCAATTTGCTCTGGCTCTGGGTGGTTAGGGATTTTCTCCTCACTAGGAATTTTCTCTCAACGGCTTCGAGGTGGGTTGCTCTCAAACGACAAAAGCCGTGCACTAAAATCTGAGCAGCCAACCGTTTATGGTTGTGGGGGTGGGCTATTTATAGCCACTTGGCAACCCGACCTGATTTGTCCAAAATGACCCTGGGTCACTAAGGACCTGACACGTGTCTCAACGGTCAGATTTTAAACTCTCATGGCAACTTTACTTGGGCTACAAGCAAAGTTGACTTGTCCGGCTCTGGACAAGATTCGCTCTCATTGTCTTCACTCGAAGACATAGGTTTTTAGTTTGGGCATCACTTCAGTCATTCTAACTGGTTCTCCTGGACCCCACTTAACAGTACGGTGGTTCCTATGACTCAACACAAAATAAAAGGAACTACGAAAGATCTAAGTCTTCGAGCTCCATATGCTTCATAACGTGTCTTCTTTTGTCATAGTCTTCAAAGTGAATATCTTCATGTACCACCTTTGTCTTCAATGTCTTCATACATTTTTAGGGGTCATCTCTGGTAGTAAAACCGAATCAATGAGGGACTTCTACCTGTATTATCCTGCAATTCTCACAAACACATTAGTCCCTCAACTAGGTTTGTCGTCAATACTCCAAAACCAACTAGGGGTGGCACTAGATGCACTTACAATCTCCCCCTTTTTGGTGATTGGTGACAAACTAGTTGAAATTTTCAACGGGGAATATAGTCTGTGCAATTGTAAAGGAATTGTCTTCATAAGTTGCAAGGGCTCCCCCTGAAGATGTGCATATAAGTTAATTTGCTTTTGGAATGCAAATGCACATGGCAGGTTGTACTTGTGGAGATCCACTTCATCTTATGATGACAATCCACTATGCATGTGAAAGTATATGAAGATAATGACATGCATAATGGAAAATGGACGTCTGCAGAATGAGATAAGTGCGGAATTTATCGTCGCACATAGAGTGGCAAACAAGTAGCAGACGACCATCGAGTTTTAGTGTTTACAACTCAAAGAACCAAATGAAGCAAAAACAAGAGTTGTAAACACGAAGCAAAATATAACAAAACATAAGGCACCCGCCCATATTGACCCGCTTGAAGACTATAAACATCATATGCTTCTCCCCCTTTTGTCAGTGATGACCAAAAAGGTTTGAAGACATAGAGTTTTCTATGCGTTCCCAGGCGCAGCAGGGTCGGTGGAGTTGTTTGGCGGTGCAGAGCTTGGAGGTGCTGAAGCAGGTGGCGGTGATGTAGCATCATCTTCTTCATCAATGATTCTGGCAGTGACTGTTGCAGCAGATGAAGAAAACTCAGACTCTTCAAGTGATGGTGTGTTGCGCATCACAGCCCTTCTAGGAGGTGTGGTGTCAAACTTGAAGCGCTCTGTGAAGCCATCCTCTTCAAGTTCAGCTTCAGTGCATATCATTGAGAGCCCTTTCCATGTACGACGGCACATTTCATGTGTAACGAAAGCATTCTTGGTGGCTAGGTTTCGAAGACGATTGACATCCACCAAGAGGCTCTTCATCTGACGCTTTAGCCAGTCATGATGCCTATCTTTCTTTTGATGAAGGGCCACAAGAAGCTCTCGGTCATTGAGGACACGAGCACGCTTCTTGGGTCTTGGAGCATTTGTGCTGTCTGTGGCTTCAGTAGATGCTGGTGCACGTGTAGTGCCAGCCAACGGATATACCCTGGATATGGCTTCAACACCTTCAACATTCTGCATGAAGCTCTGGTGTTCTGCATTCTGAAGACTTATCGGTTGCTTGGCAGGCTCAGGATATATTGCTTCAGCAGAGGTATCCATATCTGGCAAGAAGATCCGATGGTTTCGGGCAGAGGGCTGATACGAGATCGCAGAGTGCAGTTTGATTAGCCTCATCACCCAAGGAGCATAGAACTTCAAACCAAATAATTCTGAGCCTGACGCTGCAAGTTGGCGTATGAAGAGATTCTGTGCGTTGAAGCATTTGCCATGCAGGATATAGAATATGAGAGTCTTCATTGCACCCTCAATCTTGGCATGTGGTGAGTGTCCCTTAATGGGCCAGAGAGTCCGCCAGATGATGTGATATATGGTCCTGGGCAGGTACTCTAGGTCTTCAACGAAGAACTCAGTAGGATAGGGTGCATCATGGGGCAATGGCTTCATCATTGAGAGCATCTGACTCATATTGGGTTCAGGCCTCTAGAATATGCTCTCAATAGCTTCAGAATGTAGTTGACAGCCTTCCTCGAAGAATTCGCCTGGAGTGGGCAGGCTGGTGAGCTCAATGATATCAAATGCATTGGCTTCATGATGGACATTGCCGGTCATCCACTCCAGGATCCAAGTCTTCGGATCTCTGTTGTATCCTTTGATATGGAGGGTGGCATAGAACTGAAGCAAAAGCTCTTCATTCCAGTGCTCTTCATCAGTCACAAACGGCAGCAGACCCACTTGCTTGAAGCAATCCAAGGCTTCCTCAAGACATGGCAGACCAGCAATGGCTTCAACCTCAAGGCGCTTGTGCGGGAAGATGCGACCTTGGTTGTATAGTATGCTTGAGTAGTAGCTGCGCTGAGGATAGCTCCAGAACCTATCTGATACAATCCTTTCCCTTGAATAGGGGTTCTTGGAGCTATTGAAAAATGTATTGTCTGCCTTGAAGCTATTTATGTCGAAGGAGCCAGGTGCTGATGTAGGACCTGGGAACCTTGGCAGCCTTGGGACTGGCTTCTGAACATGAGGCCTGTGCTCAATATGATAATCGAATTGAGGACCTGCAGCAGACTCAGGAACAGAAGTGTCTGGCTCGGTAGCTTCACTGTCCGCTGAAGCATTTGGTGGGGCGGGCTCCACATTGGCTTCAGTGTTTGTGGTGGCAGCCGCAACATTTTCTTCCTCCGCTTGTGTAGTTGGAGGGACAACAGGCACGTTCTCCTGGAGAACTGCATCTTGATGGAGCGGGGGAGTGGGTTCTGGTGGTGCTTCTTCATTGTCTTCGGCTGATGCAGCCGGAATTTCTGCAGTATGGACTTGAGGCCGTGGACCTTTGCGAAGCCTACGGAACGCAGACGACGCTTGTGGGGTCGGAGTGGGCTGGACCTCAAAGTCTTCTTCCTCCTGAGGGCGATCCGCCCATGACTCATCTTGTGCCATTGGCGTCAGAGGATGACCAATACTGATGAGTTCGCTTGTTTCAAGCTGAGGAAGGGCTGCATCATCTTGTACATTGTCCTGATGACCAATGTCTTCAGCAGCTATTGGGTCGGCTGCTGGTATGTCTTCAGGTTCAGGAGCCTCTGTGGAAGCAGGCTCATGAACTTTCAATTGGTGTTCTGCATTGGGGTGAACCATGGAGATAGGTTCAACTATCAAGGGCTCTGTGGGAGCAGCCCGAGATTTCTTGATCTTGCGTTTCTTTTTGCTGGGGGCAGTAGGAGAGGCTTCAGAGCTTTTCCTTTTCCTGGCTTCAGCCTCTGCATTCCGTGTCTTCTTAAGCTCTGAAGCGGTTGACCTGCTCTTTGGCTTCGAGCCAGTCATGGTGGTTGGGAAGACAATCGGAATAGCTTCTTGTCTTGGTGCCTCTGGTTCATTCACAGCAGGCTGCTTCTTCTTCTTCGCGGCCATCTTGGGGTCGATGCCAGGACGCCCAAGTGCCTTGCGCTTCTCGGCCTCATTGTAGGCCTGCACACATCGTTCTGCCAGAGACTTCATCCGCTCACGCGAGCCCTGAGCTTCAGCACGCTTCTTCAGGAAATTTCCCTTGAGCTCATGCAACATGGTTTTGAAGCTCTTCACTTCCTGCACGCTGAGCCTGGCCATGTGCGTCTTAAACTGAGCCTTTTCATGATCAATTTTCTGCTTCAGCTCAACTATGCGCTGAGCAATGGCAAGTTCTGAGGCAATTGCGCCTTGGAAGGCAACGCTGAGACCGACAGGCAGCTGCAGATCTTCGAAGCTGATGTCTGGTGAGGCAAACCATTCATCGATGAAGTTGTGGATGATGGCAACATCAAAGAGAGGTAAATTGTTGAAGATTTCAGCTTCTTCTTTGCTTTTGATAAGCTGCTCTAGAGCATCATCTCCCAGATCTTCATCGCTTGATAGATCAATGGCTTCGCTACGCAGAATGGCAGCAGCAGTGAGCTCTTTGCCTGTTTGTTGCTGGGGCTCCTTTTCCTTCTGGGGCTTGGAGACGCGGGATACGTCTTCAGACTGCACACTGACTTCAGGAGGTGCAGTTTTCAATGGCTTCGCCCTTGAGATTTTTGAGGCATGGGCCGGCTTTGAAGCTTTTGGTTTCTTCGTCTGCTTTGGCTTCGGCACAGCAGGAGCTTCATCAGACTCAGAGGCAGCTGGAGGGTCATTGACGGTAGTCCCTTGGACTAAGATGTGAGTGATCAGGCCCTCAAGATTGGCAAACGGACCGATGATATTGGGTTCGGCGTCGCACGTGCCATCTGCCCTGGGTGCGGAGGGACCAGGGTTGAAGTCTAACCCAAATTTCTTCTTGCTCAGCTTCGCTGATTGTTGGGCAAACTAGTAGTTGTGCTTGAACAGATTGTCGTCACGACACCAGAGGAGTGACGACGGATGCGCATCATCAGGCTATGGTCCTCGGACCATGCATGGGTAGAAGTCTTGGGCAATGGCTTCATCTCTGGTCCTGGGTAAGAGATTCTTGAAACGGATGTCCCCCCATGGTCTCTTGATGGCACTTTTCTCAGCATACTCCTCAGTGACGAAGCGGTATTTGAACCACTGTTCTGCCCAATAGCGTCGAATCCATTGGATCCGGGTCTTGCGCTGCCCATAGCTCTCTTCTGGATCTGTTTTGTACATTTCGGCCAAGTCTTCAGGCAGATCCTTGGAAGTTCCCTCACGTCTCTGTCTGCCCCCCTTCCTTGCTGCTGCTTCTGAAGCCATAAACTTTAACTTGAAAGGCTTCAAAACTTTCAAAGGCTTCAAAGGCTTTCCTTTTCTGGACCAACAGGAACTGGCTTCAGGAGAGTTTATGTGATGCTGTAGGAATTCTGCAAATGAATGCAGACTATGAGAACCGAAGGATTCTCCCATGGACATGTACCTGTGACAGCATTAAGGTGCGAGGGAAGGGGAAGAGTCATATGCATTCTCAGAAGGTTTTGAAGATTAATCAGTCTAGAAGACATTGACCTCATCGTGCGAAGACATTCACTCATAGATAAGAAGTTGGTTCCAGATTTGTACGAACCCACAGATCAGTACAAGTGAGGAATCTAACTACTTTATGAAGCACAAGTGAATATACTAGGCATGTTATGAGATGCAGCGAGAGATCTATCTAGTGTGAAGAGAAACTTCTTATGGTAGAAAGTGACAGAACCATGAGATCAAGGGGGCTGTAAAAAGAAGTTTTATTTACCACACTGGAACTGCTAGACGGAAGGGAGTTGATGCCGAGCAGTTCAGTCCTCCGTGCCCTAACTTGGCGACGGAAAACACCTACGGCGACGGCGGAGAGGACGATGTCCGCGGTCGGCGTGAGGACGGCGTTGGAGAGGTTGCGGCAGCGAAGCGCTTCGTCTCCGGCGTCGTCGAGTGCTAGCGGTGGCGCTAGGGTTCGTGCGAGGGTGGAAGAAAGAGATAATGACCGCGGTAAGTGTGAATTTATAGGCGCAGGGGAGGCACTGCGCTATTACTCAGGTGCCCCTGGCGATTCGCATTTGAGTAGTACGTGGCCATCATGCGGTATTTTGGGGGCAGTTCCACATCCCACGCACGCCTGGATTGTCGAGCGGTCGTTCCTACTTCTCCGGATTTTATGTGGAGGAATGAGCATTGAAAACGGACTTTATGGTTGTCTCTTTATCTTCTGCTGACAAGGACGCAGTGAAGACATTCGACAGTTTCAACAGAATGCATATGACTTAGAGAGATAGAGTTTGAGATAGAAAGCATAGAGAAGTTTGGGGTCCGATCACATTCACTTAGTTCAAAAGATTCAACACGAAGACATAGCTATAAGTGAATGCTGTAGAGGACAGAGCACTAGCATATATATATATATATATATATATATATATATATATATATATATATATATCTATACAAGCAACGTAGTGAAGATAATCATGAAGACATGTTCGAAGCCAAACCAAATGTGACGACAACCAAATGTGAAGATGTTGCAAGGTAACGCCATGAGTGAAACACTTCAAAATAGAACGTTTGGTGGTGGCGTTACCCACCATATAGGAAGTATTAGACCCAGACACGGCGCACAATTATCGTGGCGCTCTGAGGTCAAATTCCACATTAATGTATTCACACTTAGAATGTATGTCTTCATTGAATGAAGATATACTTTACTTTGTGTGTTGCACATCTAAGTCATCAATATGCATAAGTGTTAGGATGTGTGCCTGATCACAGGACATTTGAGGATTCCAAGATATTTAGCTCACACCGTAACTTGCAAAACCTCTTCTCATCCAAGGGCTTGGTGAAGATATCTGCCAATTGCTCTTCAGTGTTGACATGTATGATATCAATGTCTTCCTTCATAACATGATCTCTGAGAAAGTGATGACGAATTTCAATGTGCTTTGTCTTCGAGTGCTGAACTGGGTTGTTGGCAATCTTGATGGCGCTTTCGTTGTCGCAGTAAAGTGGCACTTGCTTCAGATGAATGCCATAGTCCTTGAGTGTTTGCTTCATCCACAGAAGCTGAGCGCAGCAAGATCCAGCAGCAATGTATTCAGATTCAGCAGTGGAGAGAGATACACAGTTCTGATTCTTTGAAGACCAACATACAAGTGATCGTCCCAGAAAGTGACATGTGCCTGATGTAGACTTGCGATCAACCTTGTCACCAGCATAATCAGCATCCGAAAATCCAACCAAATCAAACTCTGAGCCCTTTGGATACCATAATCCTAGAGTTGGGGTGTGAGCCAAATATCGAAGAATTCGCTTCACAGCTAAGTGATGTGAATCCTTTGGTGCCGCTTGAAATCGAGCACACATGAAAACACTAAGCATAATATCTGGCCTAGATGCACATAAATAAAGCAAAGACCCAATCATGGAGCGGTATACCTTTTGAGCGAACTCTTTACCATTGTCGTCAGGACCTAGATGGTGTTTGACTGGCATTGGTGTTGTGAAGCCTTTGCAGTCTTGCATACCGAACTTCTTCAGACACTCTTTGAGATACTTCTCTTGAGATATGAAGATGCCATTGCGTTGCTGTCATATTTGGAGACCAAGGAAGAACTTCAGCTCCCCCATCATGGACATCTGATATTGCTCTTGCATCATATATCCAAACTCTTCACTGTACTTCTGATTGGTGCAGCCGAAGATAATGTCATCCACATATATTTGGCACACAAACAGTTCACCATCATATGTCTTCGTGAAAAGAGTGGGATCCAGGGAACCAGGTATGAAGCCTTTGCTCTTCAGGAAGTATTTGAGTGTGTCATACCAGGCCCTAGGGGCTTGTTTGAGGCCATACAGTGCCTTGTTGAGCTTGTATACCATGTCAGGATGTTTTGGATTTTTAAAGCCAGGTGGTTGTGCAACATACACTTCTTCTTCAATCTTGCCATTAAGAAAGGCACTTTTCACATCCATTTGATATAGAAGTATGTTATGATGATTTGCATAGGCCAGCAGTATGCGTATGGCTTCAAGCCTAGCCACAGGAGCAAATGTTTCATTGAAGTCAATGCCCTCCACTTGAGTATATCCTTGAGCAACGAGACGAGCTTTGTTTCTGACAACTTGACCATGCTCATCTTGCTTGTTGCGGTATATCCATTTGGTGCCTATTATGTTGTGATTCCGTGGATCAGGACGCTTAACCAGTTCCCATACATTATTCAGTTCAAACTATTGAAGCTCTTCTTGCATAGCTTGAATCCATTCAGGTTCCATGAAGGCTTCTTCAACTTTCTTGGGTTCTGATATTGATACGAATGCGAAGTGCCCACAGAAATTCGCCAGTTGAGTTTCTCTTGAACGAGTGAGTGGACCAGGTGCATTGATGCTGTCAATTATTCTGTCAATTTGCACTTCATTGGCAACACGAGGGTGTACAGGGCGAAGACTTTGCTCTTGCTGGTCTGTGTTGTAGTTGGGAGGAATGTCTTCAGGCTGAGCATTGTCTTCATGTTGATCAGGTGCTGAGATGATAAGTTCTTCTTCAGGATGAGCTTCAGAAGGTATAATCTCTCCAGTTCCCATAAGCTTGATTGATTCATTAGCTGGAACTTCATCTAGCACATTTGGCAGTTGCTCTCTTTGTGAACCATTTGTCTCATCGAACCGCATATCCACTGTTTCAACCACTTTGTAATGAAAGAGATTAAAGACTCTGTAGGAGTGCGAATCCTTTCCATATCCAAGCATAAAACCCTCATGTGCTTTTGGTGCAAATTTTGAAGTGTGATGTGGATCCTTGATCCAGCACCTGGCTCCAAATACTCTGAAGTAACTGACATTTGGCTTCATGCCAGTAAGGAGCTCATAAGATGTCTTGTTCAGAATCTTGTGAAGATAAACACGATTGATTGTATGGCATGCAGTATCAATGGCTTCAGGCCAGAATTTTCTTGGAGTCTTGTATTCATCTAGCATCATTCTGGCCATCTCAATGAGTGTTCTGTTCTTGCGTTCGACGACGCCATTCTGTTGTGGCGTGTACGGAGCTGAGAATTCATGTGTGATGCCCAAAGTATCAAGATATGTATCAAGGCCAGTGTTCTTGAATTCAGTGCCATTGTCACTTCTGATGTGCTTTATCTTGGCACCAAAATTGTTCATAGCTCGATTGGCGAAGCGTCTGAAGACATCCTGCACTTCAGTCTTGTAAAGGATTATGTGCACCCACGTATATCTAGAATAATCATCAACAATGACAAAGCCATAGAGGCAAGCAGAAGTAGTAAAAGTTGAGTAGTGAGTGGGACCGAAAAGATCCATGTGGAGCAGTTCGAAGGGTTGTGTAGTAGTCATGATTGTCTTCGAAGGATGTTTTGCCCTTGTCATTTTCCCTGCTTCACAGGCACCGCATAAGTGATCTTTCTTGAACTTGACGCCCTCGATGCCTATGACATGCTTCTTCTTCGCAAGGGTGTGGAGGTTCCTCATGCCAGCATGCCCAAGCCTCTGATGCCAAAGCCAGCATTCTGAAGCTTTTGCAAGAAGACATACTGCCAGTTGTGGCCCTGCTGAGAAATCCACCACGTACAAATCATATTTCCGATACCCTTCAAACACTAGAGACTTGTCAGATTCCATTAGTACCAGGCAACGATATTTTCCAAACATTACGATCATGTTCAAATCACAAAGCATTGAGACAGACATTAAGTTGAAGCCAAGGGATTCAACAAGCATGACTTTATCCATGTGTTGATCCTTTGAGATTGCAACTCTACCTAGACCCAATACCTTACTTTTACCAGTGTCAGCAAATGTGATGTGACTCTTGTCGGATGGACGTAAGGTTGAGTCCATAAGAAGGCTTCTTTTGCCAGTCATGTGATTTGTACACCCACTGTCAATAATCCATTCTGAAGACTTTGAAGTCGCTGGTGTCGTACCCTACAGTGCAGTTAGGGGGATAGGCTTCACGAAGAGAATTGTGAAGCAAAAACATTTGACGAACCAGTGGGTTACGAAAACTTAGATCCAGATTAGGACTAATAGGGAGAGTAGCATGCGATTCAGGAACGAAGTACATAACGATGCCATTTGGGCATTTTATCTTGCGCCCCACAAGATTTTTAAGGTCCCCAGCAATAGCATCAGAAGATTTTGTTTTTGTGCTGGAGACCTTTCCTTGCAAAAGAGAGTTAAGCTTTCTTAACCACCCACATCTTCAAGGGTGGCTTAGAAGCTATAAGTCTAAGTGCAGCATCTGAGAATTTTGGCTTTGAAGCCTTAGCAAACAGTCTAGCAGGTGGACAATAATACTCATAGGAATAAGCAGAATAATTTTTGGTCATATGAACATGACGGTTCGAAGAACCGCTCTCATATTCGTATGCCTGAGTATGGTTTCCCTGCAAAACATTTGCGTTAGTGTGACTCAGGTGAGTCCTCTGTTTGTATGAAGCCTTTGGACCATATGAAGCCTTTGGTCTGAGGTTTGTCTTCTTCAAGTGAGGTGTCATGAAGACATTCACAGGAAGATTTTCCAGACACTTTTTCGGAACCCAGATCTTCTTCATAGGCGGTCCATTCCTGCAGTTAGTACCAATGTACCTGGCAAACACTTCACCATTCTGATTCTTAAATAGTTTATAGTTTGCATCAAAGGATTCATCAATGATAATGGGGTTAGCACAAGTGAAGCCAGATAAATTGGATGGATCTGCTGAAAGTTCCTTTGCAGCAACCCATGTGGTTTTGGGGTACTGCTCAGGTTTCCAGTAAGAGCCATCTGCGTTTATTTTCCTCACGAACCCAACACCCTCTTTCCTGGGGTTTCGGTTCAGAATCTGCTTCTTGAGGACATCACATAATGTCTGATGTCCTTTAAGACTTTTGTACATCCCTGTTTCAAGCAATGTCTTCAACCTAGCATTCTCATCAGCAATAGCAATGATATCCTCAGCAGAGGGGTTAGTTACCACATCAGCAGTTGAAGATATTGCAACAGCAGTAGCAGTGGAACATTCAGCAACAAAAGTAGCATTATCACGCTCAATGCATTTAAGACATGGTGGTTCAAATCCTTCCTGAGCGGGACTGATCTGTTCGGCGCGAAGTGACTCGTTTTCCTTTTGAAGATCTTCATGAGCCGCTCTCAATTTCTCAAGTTCTTGCTTCCTTTGAAGATAATCATAGGAAAGCTTTTCATGAGTCGTTGAGAGAGTATCAAGACGATCTTCAAGTTCCTGATACTTAACGTGAAGATTTTTTATGTCTTCAATTAAGGATTCAGATCGAGTCATTTCAGCACCCAACAGATCATCGCTTCTGTCTAACAGTTTTTGAATATGTTCCATAGCTTTCTGTTGTTCAGTTGCAATTTTAGCAAGTGTTTTGTAGCTGGGTTTTGGATCACAGTCAGAGTCATCGTCACTAGATGTTTGATAGCGAGTAGTGCGTGAGTTTACCTTGGCACCGCGTGCCATGAAGCAGTAGGTAGGAGTGGAGTCGTTCTTGTCATTTGCATCGGCGTCGGTGATGCAGTCATTGTCTTCGGTGTTGAAGATGGACTTGGCGACGTATGCTGTAGCCAGACTCGCAATGCCAGAATCAGACTCCTCCTCAGACTCCACCTCCGCCTCCTCAGAAGCGGACTCCTCCTCTGAATCCATTTCCTTGCCAACAAATGCACGTGCCTTGCCAGATGAGCTCTTCTTGTGTGATGAAGACTTTGAGGAAGACTTGGAAGAAGACTTTGAGTATTTCTTCTTCTTCTTGTCGTCAGAATCATATTCCTTGCTCTTCTTCTTCCTTCTGTTCTCATTGTCCCATTGTGGACACTCAGAGATGAAGTGTCCGGTTTTCTTGCACTTGTGACATGTTTTCTTCTTGTAGTCATGAGCAGAAGCTTCATCATTCCTTGAGCTTGATTGTGAAGATTTTCTGAAGCCTTTCTTCTTGGTGAATTTTTGGAACTTCTTCACTAGCATTGCAAGTTCTCTTCCAATGTCTTCAGGATCATCAGGACAGCTGTCAGATTCTTCTTCAGATGAGGAAACAGCTTTTGCCTTCAAGGCACGAGTTCGCCCATAGTTTGGACCGTAGATATCTCTTTTCTCAGAAAGATGAAACTCATGTGTGTTGAGCCTCTCAAGTATGTCAGACGGATCGAGTGTCTTGAAATCAGGACGTTCTTGAATCATCAGGGCTAGGATGTTGAACAAACTATCAAGTGATCTCAGCAGCGTCTTGACGATTTCATGTTTGGTGATCTCAGTGGCGCCGAGGGCTTGAAGCTCATTTGTGATGTCAGTGAGCCGATCAAATGTGTGCTGGACATTTTCATTGTCATTTCGCTTGAAGCGGTTGAAGAGGTTGCGAAGAACACTGATTCTTTGATCTCTCTGGGTTGAGACGCCTTCATTAACCTTGGAGAGCCAATCCCAGACCAGCTTGGATGTCTTCAAGGCACTCACACGGCCATACTGTCCTTTTGTCAGATGGCCACAGATGATATTTTTGGCAGTAGAGTCCAGTTGAGTGAACTTCTTGACATCAGCAGCAGTGACACCTTCTCCAGCCTTGGGAACGCTGTTCTCGACGACATACCATAGGTCGACGTCAATGGCTTCAAGATGCATGCGCATCTTATTCTTCCAGTAGGGATATTCAGTTCCATCAAAGACGGGGCACGCAGCAGAGACTTTGATTATCCCTGCAGTCGACATAGCTAAAACTCCAGGTGGTTAAACCGAATCACACAGAACAAGGGAGCACCTTGCTCTGATACCAATTGAAAGTGCGTTATATCGACTAGAGGGGGGTGAATAGGCGATTTTTATGAAAGTCTTCAAAACATGAGAGTTATGAAGACAAACAGCGAAGATTATGCCTATTACTATGCAGCGGAAGTTAGATTACACTAGGCCAGCCATGGTCATGTATTCAATAGAGTGAAAGCACAATGACAAACAACTGCAGTGTAATAAGGATCAGGTAGGAAGAAGTTATGAAGCCAAACAGATCATACATTCACGTTGTGAAGACAAAAGATAAAGCAAGCTTGCAATGGCTTCACAATGTGTAACAGTAAGAAAAGGAAGTGAAGATGAAACCAGTGACTCGTTTAAGACAATGATATGTTGGACCAGTTCCAGTTGTTGTGACAACTGTACGTCTGGTTGGAGCGGCTAGGTATTTAAACCTTAGGACACACAGTCCCGGACACCCAGTCCTGAACACACAGTTCAAGACACCAAGTCCTCACCGTATTCTCCTTGAGCTAAGGTCACTTAGTCCTCGCCCAATCACTCTGGTAAGTCTTCAAGGTAGACTCCCAAACCTTCACAAACTTCCTTCACTAGCAATCCACAATGTCTCTTGGATGCTCTGAACGCGACGCCTAACCGTCTGGAGGATTCACAGTCCTCAAGTGTAATAAGTCTTCAGATCACACAGACAAGAAGACCTAAGAGATGCCCAATTTGCTCTGGCTCTGGGTGGTTAGGGCTTTTCTCCTCACTAGGAATTTTCTCTCAACGGCTTCGAGGTGGGTTGCTCTCAAATGACAAAAGCCGTGCACTGAAATCTAAGCAGCCAACCGTTTATGGTTGTGGGGGTGGGCTATTTATAGCCACTTGGCAACCCGACCTGATTTGTCCGAAATGACCCTGGGTCACTAAGGAACTGACACGTGTCTCAACGGTCAGATTTTAAACTCTCATGGCAACTTTACTTGGGCTACAAGCAAAGTTGACTTGTCTGGCTCTGGACAAGATTCGCTCTCATTGTCTTCACTCAAAGACATAGGTTTTTAGATTGGGCATCACTTCAGTCATTCTAAATGGTTCTCCTGGACCCCACTTAACAGTACGGTGGTTCCTATGACTCAACACAAAATAAAAGGAACTACGAAAGATCTAAGTCTTCGAGCTCCATATGCTTCATAACGTGTCTTCTTTTGTCATAGTCTTCAAAGTGAATATCTTCATGTACCACCTTTGTCTTCAATGTCTTCATACATTTTTAGGGGTCATCTCTGGTAGTAAAACCGAATCAATGAGGGACTTCTACCTGTATTATCCTGCAATTCTCACAAACACATTAGTCCCTCAACTAGGTTTGTCGTCAATACTCCAAAACCAACTAGGGGTGGCACTAGATGCACTTACAGCTTCCAATATATCAATCTTTATGTCTCGACCATTTCGAGACTCCTTGTCATGTCCATGATCACATCCGGGACTCCGAACAACCTTCGGTACATCAAAATGCATAAACTCATAATATAACTGTCATCGTAACCTTAAGCGTGCAGACCCTACGGGTTCGAGAATAATGTAGACATGACCGAGACACGTCTCCGGTCAATAACCAATAGCGGGACCTGGATGCCCATATTGGCTCCTACATATTCTACGAAGATCTTTATCGGTCAGACCGCATAACAACATACGTTGTTCCCTTTGTCATCGGTATGTTACTTGCCCGAGATTCGATCGTCAGTATCCAATACCTAGTTCAATCTCGTTACCGACAAGTCTCTTTACTCGTTCCGTAATACATCATCCCGCAACTAACTCATTAGTTGCAATGCTTGCAAGGCTTAAGTGATGTGTATTACCGAGAGGGCCCAGAGATACCTCTCTGACAATCGGAGTGACAAATCCTAATCTCGAAATACGCCAACCCAACATCTACCTTTGGAGACACCTGTAGAGCTCCTTTATAATCACCCAGTTATGTTGTGACATTTGGTAGCACACAAAGTGTTCCTCCGGCAAACAGGAGTTGCATAATCTCATAGTCATAGGAACATGTATAAGTTATGAAGAAAGCAATAGCAACATACTAAACGATCGGGTGCTAAGCTAATGGAATGGGTCATGTCAATCAGATCATTCAACTAATGATGTGACCTTGTTAATCAAATAACAACTCTTTCTTCATGGTTAGGAAACATAACCATCTTTGATTAACGAGCTAGTCAAGTAGAGGCATACTAGTGACACTCTGTTTGTCTATGTATTCACACATGTATTATGTTTTCGGTTAATACAATTCTAGCATGAATAATAAACATTTATCATGAAATAAGGAAATAAATAATAACTTTATTATTGCCTCTAGGGCATATTTCCTTCAGTCTCCCACTTGCACTAGAGTCAATAATCTAGTTCACATCGCTATGTGATTAACACCAATAGTTCACATCTTTATGTGATTGGCTCACATCTCCATGTGACTAACACCCAAAGGGTTTACTAGATTCAATAATCTAGTTCACATCGCTATGTGATTAACACCCAAAGAGTGATCATGTTTTGCTTGTGTGAGAAATTTAGTCAACGGGCCTGCCAAATTCAGATCCATATGTATTTTGCAAAATTCTATGTCTACAATGCTCTGCACGGAGCTACTCTAGCTAATTGCTTCCACTTTCAATATGTATCCAGATTGAGACTTAGAATCATCTGGATCAGCGTCAAAAACTTGCATCGACGTAACCCTTTACGACGAACCTTTTTGTCACGTCCATAATCGAGAAACATATCCTTATTTCACTAAGGATAATTCTGACCACTGTCCAGTGATCTACTCCTAGATCACTATTGTACTCCCTTGCCAAATCAGTGCAGGGTATACAATAGATCTGGTATACAGCATGACATACTTTATAGAACCTATGGCCAAGGCATAGGGAATGACTTTCATTCTCTTTCTATCTTTTGCCGTGGTCGGGCTTTGAGTTTTACTCAACTTCACACCTTGTAATACAGGCAAGAACTCTTTCTTTGACTGCTCCATTTTGAACTACTTCAAAATCTTGTCAAGGTATGTACTCATTGAAAAAACTTATAAAGCGTCTTGATCTATCTCTATAGATCTTGAGGCTCAATATGTAAGCAGCTTCACCGAAGTCTTTCTTTGAAAAACTCCTTTCAAACACTCCTTTATGCTTTGCAGAATAATTCTACATTATTCCGATCAACAATATGTCATACACATATACTTATCAGAAATGATGTAGTGCTCCCACTCACTTTCTTGTAAATACAGGCTTCACCGCAAGTCTGTATAAAACTATATGCTTTGATCAACTTATCAAAGCATATATTCCAACTCCGAGATTCTTGCACCAGTCCATAGATGGATCGCTGGAGCTTGCTTATTTAGTTAACACCTTTAGGATCGACAAAACCTTCTAGTTGCATCGTATACAACTCTTCTTTAGTAAATCCATTAAGGAATGCAGTTTTGTTTATCCATTTGCCAGATTTCATAAAATGCGGCAATTGCTAACATGATTCGGACAGACTTAAGCATAGATACGAGTGAGAAAATCTCATCATAGTCAACACCTTGAACTTGTCGAAAACTTTTTGCGACAATTCTAGCTTTGTAGATAGTAACACTACTATCAGCGTCCGTCTTCCTCTTGAAGATCCATTTATTTTCTATGGCTTGCCGATCATCGGGCAAATCCATCAAAGTCCATACTTTGTTCTCATACATGGATCATATCTCAGATTTTATGGCCTCAAACCATTTCGCGGAATCTGGGCTCATCATCGCTTCCTCATAGTTCGCAAGTTCGTCATGGTCTAGTAATATGACTTCCAGAACAGGATTACTATACCACTCTGGTGCGGATCTCACTCTGGTTTACCTACGAGATTCGGTAGTAACTTGATTTGAAGTTACATGATCATCATCATTAGCTTCCTCACTAATTGGTGTAGTAGTCACAGGAACAGATTTCTGTGATGAACTACTTTCCAATAAGGGAGAAGGTACAATTACCTTATCAAGTTTTCTACTTTCCTCCCACTCACTTCTTTCGAGAGAAACTCCTTCTCCAGAAAGTTTCCGAATTTAGCAACAAAAGTCTGGCCTTCGGATCTGTGGTAGAAGGTGTATCCAATAGTTTCCTTTGGATATCCTATGAAGATTTACTTCTCCAATTTGGGTTCGAGCTTATCATATTGAAACTTTTTCACATAAGCATCGCAGTCCCAAACTTTAAGAAACGACAGCTTAGGTTTCTTGCCAAACCATAGTTCATATGGTGTCGTCTCAACGAATTTAGATGGTGCCCTATTTAACGTGAATGCAGCTGTCTCTAATGCATAACCCCAAAACGATAGTGGTAGATTGGTAAGAGACATCATAGATTGTACTATATTCAATAAAGTACGGTTATGACGTTCGGACACACCATTACACTGTGGTGTTCCAGGTGGCGTGAGTAGTGAAACTATTTCACATTGTTTTAAACTGAAGGCCAAACTCGTAACTCAAATACTCTTCTCTACGATCAGATCATAGAAACTTTATTTTCTTGTTACGATGATTTTTCACTTCACTCTGAAATTCTTTGAAATTTTCAAATGTTTCAGACTTATGTTTCATCAAGTAGATATACTCATATCTTCTCAAATCATCTGTGAAGATCAGAAAATAATGATACTTATCGCGAGCCTCAATATTTATCGGACCACATACATCAGTATGTATGATTTCCAACAAATCTGTTGCTCGCTCCATTGTTCCGAAGAACAGAGTCTTAGTCATCTTGCCCATGAGGCATGGTTCGCAAGCATCAACTGATTCATAATCAAGTGATTCCAAAAGCCCATCAGCATGGAGTTTCTTCATGCGCTTTACACCAATATGACCTAAACGGTAGTGCCACAAATAAGTTGCACTATCATTATTAACTTTGCATCTTTTGGTTTCAATATTATGATTATGTGTATCACTACGATCGAGATCCAACGAACTATTTTCATTGGGTGTGTAACCATATAAGGTTTTATTCATGTAAACAGAACAACAATTTATTCTCTTACTTAAATGAATAACCGTATTGCAATAAACATGATCAAATCATATTCATGCTCAACGCAAAAACCAAATAACACTTATTCAGGTTCAACACTAATCCCGAAAGTATAGGGAGTGTGCGATGATGATCATATCAATCTTGGAACCACTTCCAACACACATCATCACTTCACCCTTAACTAGTCTCTGTTTATTCTGCAACTCCTGTTTCAAGTTACTAATCTTAGCAACTGAACTAGTATCAAATACTGAGGGGTTGCTATAAACACTAGTAAAGTACACATCAATAACATGTATATCAAATATACTTTTGTTCACTTTGCCATCCTTCTTATCCACCAAATACTTGGGGTAGTTCCGCTTTCAGTGACCAATCCCTTTGCAGTAGAAGTACTTAGTCTCAGGCTTAGGACCAGACTTGGGTTTCTTCCCTTGAGCAGCAACTTGCTTGCTGTTCTTCTTGAAGTTCCCCTTCTTCCCTTTGCCCTTTTTTTGAAACTAGTGGTCTTGTTTACCATCAACACTTGATGTTTTTCTTGATTTCTACCTTCGTTGATTTCAGTATCACGAAGAGCTTGGGAATTACTTACGTCATCCCTTGCATATTATAGTTCATCACGAAGTTCTACTAACTTGGTGATGGTGACTAGAGAATTCTGTCAATCACTATCTTATCTGAAAGATTAACTCCCACTTGATTCAAGCGATTGTAGTACCCAGACAATCTGGGCACATGCTCACTAGTTGAGCGATTCTCCTCCATCTTTTAGCTATAGAACTTGTTAGAGACTTCATATCTCTCAACTCGGGTATTTGCTTGAAATATTAACTTCAACTCCTGGAACATCTCATATGGTCCATGACGTTCAAAACGTCTTTGAAGTCCCGATTCTAAGCCATTAAGCATGGTTCACTTAAACTATCAAGTAGTCATCATATTGAGCTAGCCAAACGTTCATAACGTCTGCATCTGCTCCTGCAATAGGTCTGTCACCTAGCGGTGCATCAAGGACATAATTCTTCTGTGCAGCAATGAGGATAAACCTCAGATCACGGATCTAATCCACATCATTGCTACTAACATCTTTCAACACAATTTTCTCTAGGAACATATCAAAATAAACATATGAAAGCAACAACGCGAGCTATTGATCTATAGATATGCTAATACTACCAGGACTAAGTTCATGATAAATTAAAGTTCAATTAATCATGTTACTTAAGAACTCCCACTTAGATAGACATCCCTCTAATCTTCTAAGTGATCACATGATCCAAATCAACTAAACCATGTTCGATCATCACGTGAGATGGAGTATTTTCATTGGTGAACATCAATATGTTGATCATATCTACTATATGATTCACGCTCGACCTTTCGGTCTCCGTGTTCCGAGACCATATCTGCATATGCTAGGCTTGTCAAGTTTAACCTGAGTATTCTGCGTGTGCAAAACTGTCTTGCACCCGTTGTAGATGGACGTAGAGCTTATCACACCCGATCATCACGTGGTGTCTGGGCACGACGAACTTTGGCAACGGTGCATACTCAGGGAGAACACTTCTTGATAATTCAGTGAGAGATCATCTTATAATGCTACCGTCAATCAAAGCAAGATAAGATGCATAAAAAGATAAACATCACATGCAATCAATATAAGTGATATGATATGGCCATCATCATCTTGTGCTTGTGATCTCCATCTCCGAAGCACCGTCATGATCACCATCGTCACCGGCGCGACACCTTGATCTCCATCGTAGCATCGTTGTCGTCTTGCCAATCTTATGCTTCCACGACTATCACTACCGTTTAGTAATAAAGTAAAGCATTACATCGCGATTGCATTGCATACAATAAAGCGACAACCATATGGCTCCTGCCAGTTGCCGATAACTCGGTTACAAAACATGATCATCTCATACAATAAAATTCAGCATCATGCCTTGACCATATCACATCACTACATGCCCTGCAAAAACAAGTTAGACGTCCTCTACTTTGTTGTTGCAAGTTTTACGTGGCTGCTACGGGCTTAAGCAAGAACCAATCTCACCTACGCATCAAAACCACAACGATAGTTTGTCAAATAGACTCCGTTTTAACCTTCGCAAGGACCGGGCGTAGCCACACTTGGTTCAACTAAAGTTGGAGAGACAGTCACCCGCAAGCCACCTATGTGCAAAGCATGTCGGGGGAACCGGTCTCGCGTAAGCGTACGCGTAATGTTGGTCCGGGTCGTCTCGTCCAACAATGCCGCCGAACCAAAGTATGACATGCTGGTAGGCAGTATGACTTATATCGCCCACAACTCACTTGTGTTCTACTCGTGCATATAACATCAACATAAATAACCTAGGCTCGGATGCCACTGTTGGGTTTCGTAGTAATTTCAAAAAAATTCCTACACACACGCAAGATCATGGTGATGCATAGCAACAAGAGGGGAGAGTGTTGTCTACGTACCCACGCAGACCGACTGCGGAAGCGTTGACACAACGTAGAGGAAGTAGTCGTACATCTTCACGATCCAACCGATCAAGCACCGAAACTACGGCACCTCCGAGTTCGAGCACACGTTCAGCTCGATGACGATCCCCGGACTCCGATCTAGCAAAGTGTCGGGGAAGAGTTCCGTCAGCACGACGGCGTGGTGACGATCTTGATGCACTACAGCAGCAGGGCTTCGCCTAAACTCCGCTACAGTATTATCGAGGAATATGGTGGCTGGGGGCACCGCACACGGCTAAGGAATAGATCACGTGGATCAACTTGTGTGTCCTTTGGGGTGCCCTGCCTCTGTATATAAAGGACTAGAGGGGGGAGGCTGGCCGGCCAAGGTGTGGCACGCCAGGAGAGTCCTACTCCCTCTGGGAGTAGGATTCCCCCCCCCAATCCTAGTTGGAATAGGATTCGCGGAGGGGGAAAAGAGAGGGAGGGTGCCGGCCACCTCTCCTAGTCCTAATAGGACTAGGGAAAGGGGGAGGCGCGCAGCCCATGTAGGGCTGCCTCTTCTCTTTTCCACTAAGGCCCATCATGGCCCATTTAGCTCCCGGGGGGTTCCGGTAACCTTCCCGGTACTCGGGTAAAATCCCGATTTCACCCGGAACACTTCCGATATCCAAACATAGGCTTCCAATATATCAATCTTTATGTCTCGACCATTTCGAGACTCCTCGTCATGTCCGTGATCACATCCGAGACTCTGAACAACCTTCGGTACATCAAAATGCATAAACTCATAATATAACTTTCATCGTAACCTTAAGCGTGTGGACCCTACGGGTTCGAGAATAATGTAGACATGACCGAGACACGTCTCCGGTCAATAACCAATAGCGGGACCTGGATGCCCATATTGGCTCCTACATATTCTACGAAGATCTTTATCGGTCAGACCGCATAACAACATACGTTGTTCCCTTTGTCATCGGTATGTTACTTGCCCGAGATTCGATCGTCAGTATCCAATACCTAGTTCAATCTCGTTACCGGCAAGTCTCTTTACTCGTTCCGTAATACATCATCCCGCAACTAACTCATTAGTTGCATTGCTTGCAAGGCTTAAGTGATGTGTATTACCGAGAGGGCCCAGAGATACCTCTCTGACAATCGGAGTGACAAATCCTAATCTCGAAATACGCCAACCCAACATCTACCTTTGGAGACACCTGTAGAGCTCCTTTATAATCACCCAGTTACGTTGTGACGTTTGGTAGCACACAAAGTGTTCCTCCGGCAAACGGGAGTTGCATAATCTCATAGTCATAGGAACATGTATAAGTTATGCAGAAAGCAATAGCAACATACTAAACGATCGGGTGCTAAGCTAATGGAATGGGTCATGTCAATCAGATCATTCAACTAATGATGTGACCTCGTTAATCAAATAACAACTCTTTGTTCATGGTTAGGAAACATAACCATCTTTGATTAATGAGCTAGTCAAGTAGAGGCATACTAGTGACACTCTGTTTGTCTATGTATTCACACATGTATTATGTTTCCGGTTAATACAATTCTAGCATGAATAATAAACATTTATCATGAAATAAGGAAATAAATAATAACTTTATTATTGCCTCTAGGGCATATTTCCTTCACATAGAGCATTCTATCAAATTTTAATTCATGTATGGCTCTCTCAAAAGGTGTGTACAGCAAGGATGATTGTGGCATACTAAGACACAAAGACACAAATAATACAAGACGCTCCAAGCAAAACACATATCATGTTGGTGAATAAAAATATAGCTCCAAGTAAATTACCGATGGAAGTGGACGAAAGAGGGGATGCCTTCCGGGGCATCCCCAAGCTTTGACTTTTTGGTGTCCTTGGATTATCTTGGGGGTGCCATGGGCATCCCCAAGCTTAGGCTCTTGCCACTCCTTGTTCCATGATCCATCAAAAGAATTCACCCAAAACTTGAAAACTTCACAACACAAAACTCAAAATAGAAAACTCGTGAGCTCCGTTAGCGAAAGAAAACAAAAGACCACTTCAAGGTACTGTAATGAACTCATTCTTTATTTATATTGGTGTTAAAACTACTGTATTCCAACTTCTCTATGGATTATAAACTATTTTACTAGCCATAGATTCATCAAAATAAGCAAACAACACACGAAAAACAGAATCTGTCAAAAACAGAACAGTCTGTAGTAATCTGTAGCTAGCGCGAGCTCTGGAACCCCAAAAATTCTAAAATAAATTTCTGGACGTGAGTAATTTATCTATTAATCATCTGCCAAAAGAATTAACTAAATAGCACTCTTCAAATAAAAATGAAATCAGTTCTCGTGAGCGCTAAAGTTTCTGTTTTTTACAGCAAGTTCAACAAGACTTTCCCCAAGTCTTCCCAACGGTTCTACTTGGCACAAACACTAATTAAACACAAAAAACACAACCAAAACATAGGCTAAATAATTTATTTATTACTAAGCAGGAGCAAAAAGCAAGGAATAAAAATAAAATTGGGTTGCCTCCCAACAAGCGCTATCGTTTAACGCCCCTAGCTAGGCATAAAAGCGAGGATAGATCTAGGTATTGCCATCTTTGGTTTTAGAGAGAAAGAGAGCAAACTTGTTATCTATGGAATTAATCTTTCTATTTTGACAGAGTACATGTCCATTAATGGTAGAAGAAAGATTAAGAATGTTGCGGAAATTAGTATCTAGTCTAGCTTTTATCTCTTTAATAGATTCGTTTTGGTAAGAAAGCGAGAGAGATGTGATTTCAGTTTTCTCGTTAATGGGATGCCCAAATATAGTTTTCATTCTCTCATAGGTATCTATGGGGTCCCCTTCAAGAAAACCCCCCTCAAAAATAGAATCTAAAACTTGTTTAAACGAAGCGGGTAGCCCAACATAAAAGCTTTTTAAGTAAACCTCAATTTGATATTGAGGTACATAGCTAGCCTAGATCTTTAACAGCCTATCCCAAGCATCTTTCAAAGATTCATCAAGTAAATAATGAAAAATTCCAGAACCATCTTCATCAAAATTACTAAGGTTTTCTTTGATAACTCCGGCAAGTTGTTCTATAGTATTCCGATTCATGAGTTTAGATAAGATAGCAGGATTGTCTAAAGCACTAGAACTTGGGGGAGAACCCCCAACGCTTCTTGGTTCTGACATGGCGAGGGAAAAAGGCAAATAGAGAGGGAGGATAGAGAGAGAGGGCAAATAAAACAGCAAGGGTGAATTGGGGGAGAGGAAAACGAGAGGCAAATGGCAAATAAGTAATACGAGAGATAGGGATTGTGATGGGTACTTGGTATGTTGACTTTTTGCGTAGACTCCCCGGCAACGGCGCCAGAAATCCTTCTTGCTACGTCTTGAGCTTGCGTTGGTTTTCCCCGAAGAGGAAGGGATGATGCAACAGAGTAGCGTAAGTATTTCCCTCAGTTTTTGAGAACCAAGGTATCAATCCAGTAGGAGGCCACGCTCAAGTCCCTCGTACCTGCACAAAGCGATAGCTACTCGCAACCAACGCGATTAGGGGTTGCCAATCCCTTCACGGTCACTTACGAGAGTGAGATCTGATAGATATAATATTTTTGGTATTTTTTGTATAAAGATGCAAAGTAAAAGGTAAAAGCAAAGTAAAAAAGCAAAGCAAGATTAAAGTGATGGAGATTGATATGATGAGAATAGACCCGGGGGCCATAGGTTTCACTAGTGGCTTCTCTCAAGAGCATAAGTATTCTATGGTGGGTGAACAAATTACTGTTGAGCAATTGACAGAATTGAGCATAGTTATGAGAATATCTAGGCATGATCATGTATATAGGCATCACGTCCGTGAAAAGTAGATCGAAACGATTCTGCATCTACTACTATTACTCCACTCATCGACCGCTATCCAGCATGCATCTAGAGTATTAAGTTAAAAACAGAGTAATGCCTTAAGCAAGATGACATGATGTAGAGAGATAAATTCATGCAATATGAAATAAACCCCATCTTGTTATCCTCGATGGCAACGATACAATATGTGCCTTGCTGCCCCTTCTGTCACTGGGTAAGGACACCGCAAGATCGAACCCAAAGCTAAGCACTTCTCCCATGGCAAGAACTACCAATCTAGTTGGCCAAACCAAACGGATAATTCGAAGAGACTTGTAAATATAACCAATCATACATAAAAGAATTCAGAGAAGATTCAAATATTATTCATAGATAGCCTTGATCATAAACCCACAATTCATCGGTCTCAACAAACACATCGCAAAAAGAAGATTACATCGAATAGATCTCCACAAGAGAGGGGGAGAACTTTGTATTGAGATTCAAAGAGAGAGAAGAAGCCATCTAGCTACTAACTATGGACCCGAAGGTCTGAGGTAAACTACTCACATTTCATCGGAGAGGCTATGATGATGTAGAAGCCCTCCGTGATGACGGCCCTCTTCCGGCGGAGCTCCGGAACAGGCCCCAAGATGGGATCTCGTGGATACAGAAAGTTGCGGCGGTGGAATTAGGTTTTTGGCTCATGTTCTGATCGTTTGGGGGTACGTGTGTATATATAGGAGGAAGAAGTACGCCGAAGGAGCAACGAGGGACCCATGAGGCAGGGGGGCGCGCCCTAGGGGGGGTGCGCCCCCCACCCTCGTGACCGCCTCTTTTGTTCCTTGGAGCAGGGTCCAAGTCTCCTGGATCACGTTCGATGAGAAAATCGCGTTCCCAAAGATTTTATTCCATTTGGACTCCGTTTGATATTCTGTTTATCCGAAACACTGAAAGAGGCAAAAAATAGCAATTCTGGGCTGGGCCTCCGGTTAATAGGTTAGTCCCAAAAATAATATAAAAGTGGAAAATAAAGTACAATATAGTCCAAAACAGTAGATAATATAGCATGGAGCAATCAAAAATTATAGATACGTTGGAGACGTATCAATGGCCAGCGTCGGAGTTGCTCCGGTGGCCTCCCGCGGTGGCGAGCTCGCCGGAGACATTCGGAAAATCGCTATGGGGCACCGTTTCATGCGGTTTTGCTTGCGTTCGAACGAGGGCTCAACGCCACGTCGCGTGGTGTGGTTGGTTGGGCTCGCGACTGGCCGGAACTACGTCGGCGATGAGTGGAGGCGGCGGTGGGGTTTGGGACCTCGTCGAGATCGCTCTACGGGGGTCGACAAGGTGGGCAGGCGGCACGGGCGGCCTCGGCGGGCTGCACTGAGCACGTTCCCGTGCTCAGGCGAGCATGGCAACAACGGCGGCCAGCTGCTCGGCGGAGCCGAGCTCGGCCATGGTGGCACGGTGGCTACGGTAGCGCAAGAGGCTAGGGGAGCGAGGGGAGAAGAAGCGGGGCTCACCGGGCGGCACACACGGTGGCCCTTGGAGGTTTAGGAGCTGCAGTGCAGTGGATCGACGCCGGCAAGCTCCTATGATCCGAAGTGGAAGACGAGGCCGGGGGAGCGTTCGGAGGCGCCCGGCGTCTTGCGGCTCGTCGGGGAGGCGTAGCCGAGGGAGGCGGAGCGGTTGGACAGGTCGGTGAGGCGAACGGGTCTTGGTGGCCGTGAGGACGACGGAGAACGGCAGCGACCGCATCGGTCTCCTCTCCAGAACGAAGGAGAGGGAGAGGAGAGAGCTGGATCTGAGGGAGGAGAGATGCAAGTGGGGGTGGGGAGGCGCGCTCGTGGCGGCCTTATCCCCTCCGCGGCGCGCGCTGTAGCGACGGAGCCGGCGAGGTGGTCTGGCGGGGACGGGCGCCCGGCTCAGGTCAGGGAACAGGGGGAAGAGAAAGTTGACCGGGGGGAGTGGGCCACTAGGCCGGCTCGAGTGGGCCGAGGCCCACTGAGGCCAGGGGCTCTGGCCCTTTCCTTTTTTTATTTGCTTTCCCTTTTTCTTTTCTTTTATTTTTTTAGCTTTTCTGTTTTTGCTATTTTAGGCCACCTACACATTTTGCAAAAATATTGGTTCACCACCAATATTACCAGAAGAATACTTTCCACATGATGAACATTTTAGTTTTCATGTTTGGGCATTTTGAATTTCACAAAAATTTGAATTTGAATTCAACTGGAATTTGAAAGAGAGAGGAGACAAAGATGATCAAGCACTTGTTTAGCAAAATAATTAACTTAACCCCAGGGGTTACTGTAGCATCATTACACCGGGGTGTTACAAGCATCAACCATCAACTCTGTTGTGTGCTGCAACTTGTGATGCTATTGTAGGCATGTTCAAACTACTAGATGAACTAGGGTTCATCGTGTGCCTAAAAATGCATGAAAACCAATTTTTTTGACTAAAACTAATTCGAGGGATCGAAAGAGCTTACTTCTCTCGTCGTGGAGGCATCTTGATCCGCAAGAATGGTGAAGAAACAGAGGAGATCGAGGGAGGGTGAAGAGGAGGACAGACCATCACTCCTCTGTTCTCTCGGGCGGTAGGAGGAAGAAAGGGGGTTGGCTTGGTAGGGTGGGTCCCACTAGCCCCCCTCCCCTCCCCGCGTGCGCGACTTTTACCTATTCGAACCCTACCGTCGGACTTGTTGGCGGTAGGGTATAACAGCTTATCGTCGGGGGCTCGGGCGGTAGGGTTGACGTAGAGTTGACGACCCATCGATGGGTGCTGACGTGGATAAGTGCCCTACCGCCAGAGCCCCTAGTGAGAGGTAGTTATACCCTACTGCTAGCGGGTCCGACGGTAGGAAAATGGTCAGATCTCAAAATAGATTAGGACAAGGGTCAAATCATGCTTAACTTGCTAAAAAGGGTCAAAATAGTGATTTTGGCCTTGCGAGGGAGTGCAAGGCCATCTTCATCATCGTCAACGTCAAGGGCCTAGAGTTGTTGACCATGTGGTTCGGTGAGCGAGTCGAACGTCTGTGACCTATTCTACAAGGCGCACCAACCGGTGTTGTGTGTCCTCTTCTTCGACAAGCTCGACTCGATCACCGTCAATCAGCAACGACATGGGGCGGGTAGCACTACTCGAATCGTTCAGAGGGTGATTTAAGTTTTTTTTTGAAAAGAGGGTGATTTAACTGGTTTTCGAGTTTATACGGGGATTTGATCCATCAGGAGGGAATTTTTTTTTGAGTCCATCACGAGGGATTTTTTTTCTTTTTTGACAAAAATCAGGAGAGATTTGTGGGGTATGCTTTCCTCTTCAAGCAGGGGAGATGGGCTTTGATGAATTAGGCCCAGGGCCCGGACGGCACTACACTGAGCAAGCAAACCACCCTTCCTTCCAAAGTGATTTCCCCAAATCGATCTCCACCTAGGTCGCCGCCGGCGAGGCGATGGCCAGCCTCAACGCCAAGGCCAGCACCGGCCGTCTCCGCGTCTACGGTCCGGCGCTGCATGACTACGGCGCCCCGCTGATGAAGGAGAGAGAGCAAGAAGCGTCACTCCTCCTCCTCAAGATCCGGCACCACTACGAGGAAGCCCTCAGGCGGCTCACCGTCCGTTGGCGCTCCGACGTCTGCTTGGGCGTCTGTGTCGGACTGCTCGACCCGGTCTCCAACATAATCGCCAGCACCCTCCTCGCCGCCGCAGAAGCTCCAGTCGACACGGGAGGCCCGACGGCGGTGGACGGGCCCAAGCTCAGGGACATGGAGCGGCGCTCCCTGGACGGCCTCGTCGCCTTCCTCACCTGCTTCTTCCCTTACCTCGCCGATTGGGAGGCCGTCCGGTACCTTCTCCTCGCCGAAGCCGACCCCATCGTTGCCGCGCGCATCGTCATCGAGTACCGCGGCGTCAGGTGCTTCCGCGAAGGCTCCGCCGCCGCCTGCGGCGCCCTCAAGCTGGCCCTCAACTGCGCCATGGTGGCCGCCAAGCACCCGTATCCCTCGCAGCTCGCCGACGTGTGGCTGTCGCTGAGCTCCTCCCTCCACACTGTTGTCCCCCTGCTCTCGGATGTGCAGCCCGATTTCCCCCGCGACATCCTCCAAAGCTTCCACACATTGGTCAAGGAGACGGCACATTCCCCACATCCTCCTCCTGATGGCAGCCTCGTCAGGCCATGGAAACTCGCTGCCCGTTGCCGCAAGCACGCCGCCAAGCTGACCTACCGGCATTCGTGGTCACTGACGCGAGTGCTCCTCGATACGATCCATGGATTCTACCTGCAGGCTCTCGCCAGATTGCCGGTTGGTTACCACCGCAGCCTGCTCGATGCCGGACATTGCTACGGCCCGTTTGACCCCGTCTTGAACATCATCGTCAACACCATCTGGTACCAAGCCAACTTCCCACCACTGAGTCAGCAAGACGAGCTCGACATTGTCGGCACATTGTGCCTAATGCGGATTGAAGCACGATCCTTCTACGGACTTGTCTCCTTCCTCTGCACCTGTTACCAAGATCTCAACGCCGATCAGGCCATAAGGTTCCTGCTCGACACGGCACTCAATTTGTCCGCAACAAAGCACTGCAGCAGTGTCAAGGAAGAACAAGAAGCCTACCGGGCTGCTGCCATTGCGGCATGGCACCCCAGACCCGACGCCCAAGCAGGATTCCTCAGTTCATTAAAGGCGATGTTGGTAGCGCCTCGTGTCCTGTCACTGCTACAAGATGGAGGCCAGTATCAGCTCTCCTCTCAATGTGTCCACCAGATACACACGCTATTGTGCTCTGAATACCATTCCATTGTTGGTGTCCCAACCCATCAGCAGAGGCCAGCTCCCATTTCTGAACGGCAGTTCCATTTTACCATGTCTGAGGGACGTAAACAGCGAAGGGCTCATAGAAGGATCTCCGCAAAGGTCAAGGCTGCACTAATGAGATATGAGAAGCAGAATTCAGTGAGTTAGTTTATCCCTCGGATACCTCTATATTTATTTTTAACCAAATTATATCAACCAAAAACCTACACGACTTCCCTTGATTCATTATCAGACTGACTGAAAGCCCTGCAGTTCATCTTGTGAAAGTTCATATATCTTTTTCGTTTATAATCCTACTGAATCGTTGCCACATGTAAACAAATTTTGGACAAGCCCAAGAAGTTTGCTTCACTGCATAATTGACGGGCCCCTGTCTGGCAGGTCCCCAAAATTTTGGGGCCCCAGTTTTTTCCTGAAGTACCATATACTACTATTAGTTTTACTTTCATTTTTTAGAGGCTGTTAGTCTTATACTCTACTTCATAGTGTTAATCATTACATTAGCTGGGAATTGTCAAGGCAATAAAGAATATATCATTTACTTCTTCCTGGGAATCTGCACTGCTGCATACGCATCCCTCTCAGTCGTGCACCACACTACTAGTCATGCACAGCAATCTTTTGGTTTTTCATTTACTAGTTACTACTCATGCACCACACTGCCCCATTGCTCATCGGCTGATAGTAAGAGCTTGTGTTCTTCTTCTACTGTGACTGCACTCATTATGGGTAAAAAGAATTCTGATAAAGAGCTTCCATTCTTCTTCTACTGTGACTGCACTCATTATGGGTAAACATAATTCTGATAAAGAGCTTCCTTTCTTCTTCTACTGTGACCGCTCTCATTATGGGTAAAAATAATTCTGATGAAGAGCTTCCATTCTTCTTCTACTGTGACCGCTCTCATTATGGGTAAAAATAATTCTGATAAAGAGTTGTACGTATAGTAAAAGATACTCGGAGATTTTTATTCCAAATGAAACTGCGTATGACCCATTGATATTTCAAATATTTTGGAACAACTGGGCTCTTTTGCAATACAATTTGGTAAGTTTTTCAGTTACTGTTGCATCGACAAAGATAAGTATTTCGAAATAAAAATTGTTGGTGCCCTACTTCTGATTGAACAATAAAGACAGCTAGGGATAAAAACAGGTCTTCCCCGTAATTGCTTTTTAATAGCTATAAAGACCCACTTTTTAGTTTCGCACCGATCCTCCACTTTATTGGGTAAGATCCTGATGATTGAGTTAATTCCTACCCGAAGGACAAGCATTATCATCTGGAGCTCTAGAATAATGTTCAAACAAGTAGTGCTATGAGATCAAGTTTGATTAGGATGTGCCATGAGACCGTAGTGGTCTGAAAAGAGGGGATATTGATCTTCCCTTAGTTCTACTTTACACTCACTTGCTGATTCACTTGCCTCTTGCAATCTTACAGGGACACTCTTATCGGCTTCATGTGGTGTGTGGTGTGAATGAATGTGTGTCAGGTCCTGACAACTGCGAAGGCTCGGGCTTGAAGCCAGGACTTGATCCTAATGATGACTACTACCATCACACCCATGCCAACTTTCTGGCGACTCGAAATGTGGCCGGCATAGTTTCAGCTCCTGTACTCTTCTTTGCCGAGCTTAGCAACCACGACGACGACCAGGATAGCCAGCTTCTGTGTTGCCCCATGGATTTGCCACCACCAGGCGCTGGTATATACACATGTTCCTTCTCCTCTGTTTAAGGTTCCTTTTTTTCATCATATGGATATGGTTCTTCATAAATAGTTCTTGCTCATGTCATGCGCTGCCATCCATGTCTATTGTAGATGATATGTAGATGGTTACATTCACTAGGAAGTTGATAGTTTACATACCACAATCGAATCTGGCTGTAATCGTTGAATTAGTTAAGTAGATTTCCTAATTTGTATGATCATATTGTTACAAACATTCTAAAGGACCACAAGTATACTGCCTGTTTAGCCTGAGCAACTGAAAAGTAGGCTTTTGCACACGTATAAGCAGAGTCAATTCATCAGCATAACTTTCCAAGCTAGAGCAAAATTCCTGCTAAAAATTCTTGGAAAAATTAAGTGCATGCAGATTCATCATAATTTAATCTCATTACTGTGTGCTTCATCTTGTGCATCTTTTTACAGCAGGACTAGTCCGCTGCCTTTTCTGCGAGCATCAAGGAATCAGGATTGTGCACCCGGCCCTGGAGAGATTCCATGGGCACGAGGCGGAGTTCGAGAAGATGGTCCGCGGAGAAAACCTGTACAATAATGACTACTATCCCGAGGGCGACATCGAGCCCTACACCAACCATCAAATCTTAAAGCACAGTGAATATGTTGCCAAGTGGGTGCACGACGGACTCGACGAGGATTGCATGTACCTCGGTAGCAATGACTTCAACATCGAGGAAGATGAAAGCGAGGAGGAGGTTGACGACCTGGAGTAATATGTGACGAAGAATCAAGTGATGGTGAATAGAGTAATTCATTTTGCTGTGTTGGGTGTAGTATTCGCTTGCCTGCACTTATGATCCTCGGTTAAGTAGCAGCAGCTATAGTTCATTTATTCGTTTATAATTTATATAGGATTAGCAAGTCTGTCCGACCTAACAAGTAGTTTTTGGAACCAAAAACTGCCTTTCTATTTACAGTGCATATCAAAAAAAAGTAACATTGTTGTGTGTGCTACTGTAGGTATTAGTGCAGGATAGAATGTGCATGATTTGCATCTATCATGTCTGGAACGTCTTGTCTGGACATCTAGGGCTCCTTTGGTTTAAAGGAATTCTATAGAATTTTTGGAAGATTGAAATCCTTAGAATTTTTTCTTACGTTGGTGCTTTGATTCATAGCATTGGATTTTATAGGAATTTTTCCTATGAAATCTTTTGTACTACATTTCATAGAAAATCTAACATCTACTTCAGCCTCTTTTTACAATTTCTTTATTTTTCCTCTTGCCTCAAACACTCCTTGCTAATCTTAGACGGAGGGAGTAGCTGACAAAATTCAAAGAAGATTGATTTTTTTTGGCGTGAAACATTGACAAAATATTTGTTAGCTTGCAAAATTTCATCACCATATGTCATCCGTGGAAATCGTGAAAAAAAAAATCAATGCTCCAAAATGTTATTTTCAAACGCATTTTGGAGCATCAATTTTTTCCCCACATTTCCCACGAATGTCATTTCATGATCAAATTTTGCAAGCTACAAAAACATTTGTCAATGTTTCACACAAAAAAAATCCAGAATACTGTCCAGGAAATCATGAGAACCCTCAAAAATTCTTGAAAGAAGCAGCAAGAGCCAATCCGGTCCAGAATACTAGAAAGCAGCCCTGCGGAAACAAGCTCTGGGATTTTCTCATTTCGTTTCTTAAAGCTTTGGCTTTAGTACAGTCTACTGTAGCACGAAATCTAGTTTCAGTCTTGTAGCCACAACAATCAGGACAAGCGCTGTCCCAGGCTACTCTTCAAGCAAAAATTCTCACCTTATTCGGCAAAGGGGTGCTCCAATTAGTTTCCACATTTCTCGTGAGCAATCTCCCGCCTCGCATGGGGGGTTTAGCTGTGTTATTATTACCTTATTTCGGTCAAGCATCGCATGTCTTTCTGCGCCGGGCACCATGTTCACGCCCTTCTGCGTTCGTGTCATGTGTTGTATCCTCACTTGTACTAATTCTCTTTCCTCTATTAAACATTGCAGAGATTTACACACACACACACACACACACCTTTTTTTAACAAAACAAACAACATCAGTATTTAACCTACATAATCCCTCTGTAACTTAATACTCCCTCCGATTCTAAATACAAGTCTTTCTAGAGATTTCAATATGGACTACATACCGATGCCAACAGATTCCAAAGAAACAAACAGTTTTCCTCTTTTCCAACTGGGCTAACCCCTTTCCATTAATCGCTCAACCGAGATATTTAGTTCTTACAAGATCAGCAAACTGGGAATGGAAAAGAGAGGCAGAGAGCTGAGGGGAACCCGCTGTGAGTGATCGCCATCAAACTATCTAAGCACTCGCTACGTGAAAACCTGGTATCACCTGCAACCACAACAGTAGAGTTCAATGCACTAGAGAGAACTAGAGACAAAAGGACCACAACGTTTAAAGGAGCAGAAAAACTACGGCCACAGGCATCAGCAATACACAAGACTCCTTGATCACCAGCACCACTACTCGTCTCCATAATCATCCGACTCATGACCGTCGTCTTCCTTGATGGTGAAGTCATTGCTACCTAGGTACATGTAGTCCTCCTCGAGTCCATCGTGGATCCAGTTCGTAATATAATCGCTATTACTTAGAATGCGGTCGTTGTTGTACACCTCCCGGTAGTAGCCGTTGTCATATAGATCTTCTCCGCGGACCATCTTCCCAAACTCCACCTCGTGCCCATGGAATCCCTCCCCACTAGCCGGGTGCACAATCCTGATCCCTTCTAGCTCGCAGAAAAGGCAGCGCACTGGCTCTGACACACGTATGCAGACCACAATTAGTAATCGTAGCAGAGATTTACACGCACTTAATTTTTTTTAACAAAACAGACAACATCAGTATTTAATCTACACAATATATAAGCATATACTCCCTCTCTAACTTAATATAAGATGTTTTTAAAAAACGTCTTACATTAAGTTACATAGGGAATACTTCCTATCTTGACTTCAGAAGTAAGATTCTGGTGAGTTGATTGTGTGTGTGATATGAGCATCAGAACAGTTAATGAAGATCCATATCTATCTATCTGATGACAAAGAAAATCTTATCTTAAACATAAGAGCGGGAGCATACCAGCCCCTGGTGTTGGAAAATCCACGGGGCAACATAAAAGCTGGCTATCCTTGTCGCCATCATCGTCATTGCTAAGTTCAGCAAAGAAGAGTACTGGAACTGAACCTACAGAGCCAACATCCCGCATCACCAGAAAGTTGGCATGTATGTGATGGTAGTAGTCATCATCAAAACGAGTTTTTCGCTTCCAGTCACGGCCAGATACGGATATGTTCACACCGCAGATGACATGAAGCTGATAACAGGCGTGCCCCTGCAAGACGGCAGAAAACGAGAAAATCAGCAGGTGTGGCATTCGAATATAATTAAGGGGAACTTCCAAATCATGCACTGAAATAAATAAATAAACTTCTTGGCCTTAGCCAAACTCTGTTTACACGGTGCCGTGTGTGGCCACAGTTCAGCGGGATAATCAAAAGGAATACATAAATGAACATTTCGAGCTTATCACAAGAAGCAGCACATTCAGTCAAGCTAATAAGCGTCCATGGAGGTTGGTAGCAGCAAGTTCCAACACATGTTTTGATCAAGTAGGCCTTTAAACTGATGGAATTGCTATTAAAAGATGTAGAGGTTTCTGTGGGCTGTAGGATAAATTAACTAATCAAAGGAGGTCCATCAGCTGTTTTGGTCGAGTGGCTTTTTCTTGATGTAATTTTGGACACAAACAAACAAATATATATAGAGGTATCTTCTGAGGGATAAACTAACTCACCGAATTCTGCATCTCATATCTGCTTAGTGCAGCCTTGACCTTTCTGGAGATTCTTTTATGATCCCTTCGCTGTTTGCGTCCCTCTGACATGCTGAGATTGAACGCCCGTTCGTAAACGGCAACTGGCTGCTTCTGCTGGGCTGACATGCCAGTGGAATTGAAAGCAGATGACAAGAGCATGGCAAGCTGCTGGACACACTGAGAGGAGAGCTGTTGTTGGCCCCCATTATCTGTCAGCAGCGACAGGACTTGAGGCTTCCAGCATGAACAGAGGAATCCTGCTTGGGCATCGGGTCTGGGGTGCCATGCCGCAATTGCAGCATCCCTGAAGGCTTCTTGTTCTTCCTGAACACCGCTGCACAGCTTTGTCGCGGCCAAGTTGAGATCCGTGTCGAGCAGGAACCTTATGGCCTGATTGGCATTGAGATCTATGTCATGGGTGCAGAGGAAAGAGACAAGTCCATACAAGGATCGTGCTTCAATCCGCATCAGGTTCAAGGTGCCGAGGATGTCGAGCTCGTCCAGTTGACTCAGTGGTGGGAATGTGACTTCGTACCAGATGGTGTTGACGATGATGTTGGTGACAGGATCGAAAGGGCCGTAGCAATGGCCAGCCTTGAGCATGCTCCGGTGGTAACGAGACCGCAGCTCGCCGCCCGGCATCCTGGCGAGCGCCTGCAGGTAGAAACCATGGATCGTATATAGGAGCACTCGCCTTAGTGACCAGGAATACTGGTGGGTCACCTTGGCGGCGTGCTCACCGCCGAGAGCAAAGAGACGGCCTTCTTGAGGGTGTCGAGGGAGGAGCACAAGGACAGCCAAACGCCCGCGAGCTCGGAGGGACACGGATGCTTGGCGGCCATCGTTGCGCACTTGAGAGCGAGCCTGAGGGCGCCGTTGGTGGCCGCGGAGCCTGGGCGGAAGCACTTGGTGCGGCGGTCCTCGACGACGATGCGCGCGGCGACGAGGGGGTCGGCTTCGGCGAGGAGAAGGTACCTGACGGCCTCCCAGTCGGTGAGGTAAGGGAAGAAGCAGGTGAGGAAGGCGACGAGGCCATCGAGGGAGCGCCGCTCCATGTCCATGAGCTTGGGCCCGTCGACGCCGACGGGATCTGCGGCGGCGGCAAGCAGGGCGCTGACGACTATGTTGGAGACCGGATCGAGCAGGCCGACGCAGGTCGCCGCCTCGAGGAAGCGTAGCAGATCGGGGTGTGAGGCGAGCAGCTTGACGGCTTCGTCGCGGTGGTGCCCGATCTTGAGGAGGAGGAGTGATGTGTCCTGCTCCCTCTCCTCCATGGACAGGGCGCCTTCGTGAAACAACGCCGGGCCGTAGACGCGGAGATGGCCGGCGCTGGCCTTGGCACAGAGGCTGGCCATCGCCTCGCCGGAAACCTAGGTTGAGATGGATCGATCGATTTGGATGGGGGAGCGGTTTGTTTTTCTTCTTTATTTTGATAGAGGAAATCCTTTTAGAAGACCCAGCGATGGAGGTTTGGCATTCGCCTCACCGGAGAGCTCGCCGGAGACCCAGCGATGGAGGTTTGGGGGATTTGGGACGGAATTCTATCGCGGGATGGAAACCTACCTGTTCCTTCTTTGGGCCGGCCCACTAGCTCACTTTATTTTTTGACAAGTCTAGCGAGCGGCCGGCCTAAAATGAAATTCTTGTTGTCCCTTAATCTATAAAGGGTAATAATTTATCCTTGTAATTGATATTAAAAAATTATAATTCATAAGTACCATGTAAACAGAAAGTGTTACAAAAGCATCCGTATTAATAGGTGTGAGCACATTTAATTCAAGTTTTGAAATTGAGGGCGCTTGCAAACTTAGATAAAAAACAGATAAGTGGGCGCCAATTAGAGGTAGGAATGTAAATATCATTTTCTTTTATACTCCCTCTGTCCCATAATCTAAGATGTTTTTTGACACTAGACTAGTGCCAAAAAACGCATTACATTATGGAACGGAGGGAGTATGAGATAAAGAGTTCACCATTGACTGATTTATTTTTATATTAACCACCCAAGCTTTTAAAACTTTGACACGAGTTACATCATCAATCACTAGTGGGATAATCTCACGGGTTGGTTCATCAAGCCACTCCGAAGCATATGAGCAACAACATTGCATTATCTAAAACAATGCTGGAAAACAGCTACACAAACTAAATTATAGCAGTCGTCAAAGATGGCTGCAGGAATGCCCGCTGATCTTCCACCTTCTTGCATGATGCTCATGAAATCTGAGTTGTTTGAATTGGTTGCAATACAATCCTGTTTCAGCCGATGGACTGTGCCAACTGTAGACCGAGTTTCAGAGCTGTACCTTCCGCAGATAAGACGTCCATGCGGAGATCAATCTTTCAATTTCAGGCTGCAATGAAAATCCCATCGGCGTAACGAATTACAGCAGCGGAAGCGCCCGCAAGAAGGTCTACATCAAAAGCAGCATTGACATTCAACTTCACCTGACCTCTTGGTGGTTTGATCCAACCACCATTTCTTTTCTTCACCGTGGGTGTCTGCTGCTGCAGTTTAATTTGCAGTAAGAGCATGAACAGACATAGTGATACGGCTGGTAATGTGCAATCAATGGTTAAGTTCTTTTTTACAATAAAGTTCTTTTATATAGACAATGAGATATACATTTTTTTAATGGAATGATTCCAACAATATAATTTTTGATGACATGCGTTAATATTTTGGTAGTAAAATCTTTGGTCAAAATACAAAGGGAATCAATAAACCAGTTAGTAAATTTTTGGTCAAAATACAGAGGAAACCAATGAACAGTAGAGGTAAATACAACGGGAGTCATAAAATTTGCACGCGACGGTCAGTTTGATATATAAACTTGCAAAATACGTGTTTCTGATTATCAAACCTGCACGTGCGTGCAAATACGGTCACATCCTACGGTATCCGGTCAAATGTGGCGGGAAGTGACTAGCTGCTAGCGGTTGGTTGCTGAGAGCACATTGGATTTTCTTGCAGAAAAGACCCTTGCATTTTTTTATTTGCGTAGAAGCCCCTAGATAAAAAAATGTTAATAAGGGGCTGCTGCGTACTGTATTTTTTTTTCACAAACACCTTGCATTTTATTTATTTATTGTGTAACAAGCCGCTCAAATAAAATGATGGCAAAGTTAAAACCCACGACCTGCTTTAAGGTGCAGTGTAATGATAGCCACCAGATCAAATAAGGCGAAAAGTTTAACGAAGAAACATACGGCACGGTTCGACCTCATGGTCGCTGCCCCGTGCGTGTGGTTTAACCACCAGATCAAATAAGGTGAAAAGTTTAATGAGCAGATGTTGATATTAAATAACAAACAACATTTTATCTGGTCAACTCTTCATGTCTACCCAAAACAATATGCATGGATTTATTTTAAAAGGTTTTTCTTAGAGATAGTTAGACTTCCCTTGAGATGTAGCTTAACATGTAATATTACATGATTGGCATTTTTCAAAACACATGATTAATATATTTGTATACATCAGAAACATTTTTAGCATGATTAATATTCCTTGGAAACAATATTACATGTTTAGCATTTTTTTTCAAATACACGTCTAACATTTTACAAATACATAGTTAACATTTTTTTAAATGTAAGTTTTGATGTCCATTAATTTAATACACACTATCCGTTGTAGGTATACATCTAAAAACAATTTTATACCAGTTTGACATTTTACATATATGACTAATAGTTTTCCAAATACAAGTTTTTAAGGCTTTATTCAAATACATATTAAATATGTTTGGATGTTAGAAAACATTTTCAAAACTATATGACATTGTATAAACATTTTTAAATATGTTATGAAACATTTTATAAATGCAACGTATGTTTTTTTCATTACATAAGTATATTTTTACAACCTTTCAACATTTTTAAAAAGTTTATGTGATGGCGGCTGCTACAAATCGTCCGGATGATTTCCCAGAAAAATCATCCGCCTAACTAACCGTCCGATCAGCCCGATGGTGGCCGTCAGATTGCACCAAGGCAGGGCAGCAGCGAGCATGCTACAGTTCCAATGCAGCGCTGATGACACCCGGCAAAGCTTCAATGCAGCTCAACGCAGTACCAACCGCGTCCGGCGAAGTCCATTGCAGCGCCGGCAAAGCTCCAACGCAGCATCGACGGCACCCGGCGAAGCTCCATTGCAGCGCCGACGAAGTTCCAACGAAACATCGGCGGCGCCCGGCGGAGCTCCATTGCAGCGTCGGTTATGCTTCCAGCAACCCGTCGTTGCTCCATTGCAACACCGACGGCCTTCCAACAGCTTGAAGGCAACATCGCCGGAGTTGCAGCAGCAACGGGCTCCGACGATGCTCAATTGTAGCACCGCCAGACACCGGCGATGCTCCGTCGCAGCTTCGAGGGCCTCCATCGTTGCTCCATTGCAACCGGCGAGCCCCCTGGTTGGAGCACGCGCCGCTCGCCTGAAGCAAACACGGAACACCGTTGGCTCCCCGTTGTAGTACCGCCGCGCGACTCCGGCGAGGGGGGCACGGGCACACCCATCTGCAGCATTGGCGCCGGCGGCCCAGCTAGCTGCGTCAGCGGTCGCTTTCTGAACCAGTGCACGCGTTGCCTTTGCAGCGGCCGGTGGCTGCCCTTGCAGCAGTTGTGACGGCGAGGCGGCGGTGTGCTGGGAGCAGGTGGGTGGCGCTTCCATGGCCATAGGTGAACGAGAGGGAGAGAGACGCGAGAAGGGAACGCGAAGATAGGGATGGATTTGGATGGCTCGCGACGCTCCAGAAGAGGATAAGGTGCTCTCTCAAAAAAAAAGAAGAAGAAGAGGATATGGATACAACAGCGTACACATTAGTGACCCAACTTAGTCTGTCCCAACGTAATGCTACGCGGCCCAAACAAACAAACAGAAATAATAATAATAATAAAAAAACGTTTAGATTTATATGATTTGGTGGGTGGGGAGGCCCGCACAGGCAAGTCCTGCAAAGTAAGCAGTGTCCGTGCCGGCGCCAGCCTCTTCCCCCTGCAAAAATTGCCGTGCGGGTTTTGAACCCGCACCGCGAGCGGCTCTCACCGCACCGCTTTGTTTTCCTTACTCATTAGTTTAAGGCAACCTTCACCGCTAGCCCCTCCCCCCCTATTTGTACGCCCCGCGCCTTCGCCCGCCCGCTCCGCTCCGCGAGGTGGGACTAATCCATCACCCCCTTCCTTCTTCTTTCGTACTGTACTAGGCCGCCATGGATTTCCTTCCTGGGCTCCCACGGCCCACCTCAAAAATCCCCTCTCAGTCAACTCCGCCGCCACCTCCTCCCTGCTTCGTCGGCTGCAGCGTCGCCCTCCTCCTCCGCCTGGCCCGGACGACAGCCGCCGGCCCGAGGGTTGCGCACTTCTTCGGCACACACACCGTTCATGTGCGCCGCCGCAGCCGAGATTACATGGAACGTCGGCCCGACGCACACCCTGCTCCACCAACCTCACCGCATCTGGCCTCTGCCGACCCCTCCATCCCTCCTGATTTGCAATTCAGGCATAGAGGGAGATCAACAAGCTTCCAATATAGTGAATCGAAGCACCTCAGACTGGCAGCACTATGTCTTGTTGAAACATTCATGCGATTTTCTGTGATTTAACCATGCTTTCTTACACAATTTGAGATTTAATGTTGAAGCTGGTACTCACAGGGTCATATTTACACCAGTATGCAGATGTGGCTTGATCACGTGGAAGCATGTGACCAGGAAGGATTGCATCTGAATAAATTCACACGACAGCAACTGTATTAATCAGGTTAGTGTACTGTTAGTGTCATGTTTGTCCATTCTTCATTGTGTGATGTGAACCTCAATTGATATCTGTATTATACTCAACTGAACAGTCAGGTGTTAAGCTCTGAAACTTGTTCAAACTTTGAGAGGGGTGTTTATTTTTACCTAATCAGCAATTGTAACGGTAGCCTGATAGGTCACTTGCTGAAATTCTATAGTATGTCACTGTTAAAGGTCACAAACAGACAGAACCTTCCACTACTAACCTACTAGGTCATGAGCTGCTTAAGTTAATAGGACACACAATGACTGAACCTTCATAGTAGCTAGTCCCCAATCAATATCACATTAACTGGATTCAGACTCATGGGACTGTGTCTTGTTTGTTATTAACTGGATTCTTGATAGTTTTATCATTTCATTTGACTCACCCGATTTTAAGGTCTCAAAGTATAATAGCTGCACCGTTTCTTCTGTTTCGTCTAAACCAGATCCTACTTTGCTTCATTTAGTCCTCAGTGTAGGTTTAACTCATCTAAGGCTTCCTTCTGTAATTAACAGCTGTTTGTGCTTGTGGAGCTGGTGTCCCCAATTTTGGAAAGTATGTACTTATTATTTCCATTCATAAACTTGCAATCCTAAATTTCCAGGTGGGACCATTATAATAGAAATATTGTTGTTTCCTTGATAATCCATGTTTGTTGTTGTTCTATAGCCAATGAATGATAAGATCAAGCAAGCTATGGTTGGATCACTATCTGGAATTGTTTTCTCGACACGACTGAATTTGTTTATTTTATTTTCCAAGTGTTCATTATTATCGCACTAAATACCAGGAAAACACACACCAAATAACCCATGTTAACTTGATTGCTTTTTCAGCTGTACTATGCTCGTGAATGACTACACAGTTGAGTTATATCTGATTGCCTTTTATGTTTGTCACTATGTTATTTGCGCCTATTCAACACTGGATGTGGTATAAAATACAAATAGGCACATATCCATGGATGAACTGCTGGAAACTTAGAACCTTATTTTCCTTTTCTTTGTATAGTAATTTTGTAATAGCAGAAGTCTTGCTTGCTCGTTCAGAAGAGTAAAACACCAATTTGTCAAAATATATTCCACCTTAACCTGTCGAAGGCATACCATCCTGTCGCAATAATGTTTCAGCTTTTAATACGTCCAAGGCACTGTCTAGACTATGAACACTTTCCTTTCCGGGACTGCTTAGAATAAGGAAAATGTTTGTACGCGGGACTGCGGGACGTTGATCGTAGGAAATCGTATGGCAGGAGCACTTGCTGGCCCCACCTTATCTCTTTGTTGTCCCCTCCCTTAGAGAAAGTCTTAACCAAGCATTGCTTAAAAAGAGAAATAACTGCAACCATTGATAGAAAAGCTTCGATCGTAATTGAGAAAAGCTCCAACCATTAAGAGAGAAAACTACAACCAGACACTGTGCAATCAGAAAAGTTGCAACCGTGATAGAGAATGTTTCAATCATATGTGTGGAAAGTTTCAACCGGCGAGGGGAAAAGCTACGACCGGCAACGAGGCAAAACTTTTTGCTGCAACCGTATCGTTGTTTTGCTACTACCGGTGACTTTTCTCGCCTAATCCATGGGAGCAGAGCTGTGCCCCGCGATGACGGCGACATTTTTTGTTTTGCTGCAACTGTCGATGTTTTTTGCTACTATAGACGATGTATTTTGCTACATCCATTCAATGTTGTTTTTTACTTGTGGTTGTCGACCGCGCAATTTGTGCAGCGAGCGTTGACGACGGGCCGCGGCGGCAGGGGCGCTACATCCATGGAGCATCAATGACAGGACTCCAAACTCATGGGTTCGAGCTGTCGATATCAAAAACCGCAGAGTGCAAAGTGTGGTCAATTCTGGTCCTCTACCCAAAGGATTGCCATGTGTGGACGCAACCTATTGCACTTGCAGCATAACCAAGTGTACCAGTTAACAGTCCAGCTGGTAATTACTGAATGTACCAGCTAGCAGTCCATCACATATGCCTTCTTCTCAGATGTTTAAATTGCTTTGAGTAGGTACTGACTAGAATATTACAGTCTTTAATCAACCAACAACAAATAAGCAATTTGATTCCTCTGAAACTCCCATGATCACATATCATCCAAGGAAAACCATATTTGGCCAAATATCAACAAATAACACACAACAAGTAAGACATTCAAGCCACATCCTGAGACTAAAAGCAGAATAGCTCTACAGCATATGGCATAAATACTTAACGGGGACTCCTCATTGTCACCATGGTCTTGCGTCTCAAAGAAGGGAAGCGGAGTAATGTTCTCTTGAAGAAAATAAGGAGTAAGCATAAAGTCTTCCGCCGCTTCACTTTGTGTATTTCCGATGAGCATACCATCAATGTCGAAAAGCTTGAGGTCCACATCATCAGGAAACTGGATCAGTAGCTCACGCTCATTCACCACAGCCACCTTAAATAATCTACGCATCGAACGGAGTGGCCACCTCGGCACCGCTATCATCAAGTTGATCAGGTACTTAGGCTGGTCACAATGAGGAGGAACTTAGGAGTAACATCACACACTCCAATACAACTTTGCTTATGTGTCACATATTTAATGAAGAGAGAGATGCTTGTGGTAACTAGCTAAGTTACCGGAACATCACACACTTCAAGAAACAATGAGTCTATAACCTAATAAATACATTGTTGCATGACACTATATAGATGTTCCTACCCACTGTGAAGGTAGTAACATAGTCTAGGGAAGTGTGTAAGTTACTAGACTATGTTCTTGCCCATTGTGACCAGCCTTAGACTCCCAGATCTCTGCCTCATATCCTTGCATCACCTAGATGTTTATGACGAGGCCCTCTGCATTGCTGCACATGGCGAGCAAGCCCTCCATCTCCAGCAAGCACGCCATAGGAGTATGACTCTCTAGGGCAGGGCCGCGCATCCGTCGAATCGTTTCTGTTGCTGTGCAGAACACCACTATGCCGCTGTCGTACTAGTGAAGGTTTTCGCGGTGGAGAACCGGCGCAAGGGAGATGGCCAGCAGGTCCTTCGGAAACGCTTCCCGGAATGAAAACGAGAACACTAACGGGTACCCGATGCGCCTTGGGGGTTCATCAGATCCCAAGGCGAGGATGCAGTAAACATCTAAATGGTTCCAGTATAGTACCCGGTACTCTCCGCTAGCTGGTGCCGGTAGAAGCCGGCGATTCTGATTTCAGTAGAATAGTGTGCCAGCTGTTGTGTCTGAGTGGGTGGCAGGGTTGTAGACACAGAAGGATCCTTGGTGGGCTGTGCTGGAGACGATGAGGAGTCCGTCAGCTGCGCAGTGAAGCACGACCAGGCGCTCAGCTTCCTCAGGCGGGAGGACATCCACGAGCTTCCGGTTGGCGATATCGATACCCGCATTGGGGCAGACGACATGCGACGGAGGTGAGAGGCCGAGTCACAGTCGCCGGTCCAGAAGTAGATGATCGGGAGCTTGGGCTGCCGGTGGTGGTGGCCGGTCAGGAAGTTGGGGCTGGAGGTGCCACAGCGCCATGACTTGTGGACGGCGCGGCAGCGGAAGACATCCTTCGACGGCAACCGCACCAGTATCTCTCCAAAGATGACCACGTATGGCAGGTCGTCCAGGATTGTCAGGCCATTGCTGTCAGGCATGTCTGGCCGGTGATGGACAAAACAAAAGTTCAACTCGTTAGTAAGACAAATGGAAGAAAATGTAGCTCTACTACTCTAAATCAAATCGAGCAAGAGCTTCCGAACTGTTTGTTGACGAGCAAACGAGGACGAGGTGCTGCCTAGGATAATGAATATGTAAATGTAAGAGCTACTACAAGGGGTAATCGGTGGAAGCCAAAAGTATGGGTGAGAGTTACAAGGGTAAGTGCATGTGGACGTTAGGAAGAACCAAGATGCGCTGCAGTTCGAGGTCACTGCCCTTCGTGGGCCTGCTTTGGGTGATTTACGTCTGTTCCCACCAGCAATTTTTTCTTCCTGTTTACTTCGGCCTGTTTCTACCGTTTTCATCACTTTTATTTATCTTTTCATTTTTCTTTCTTTTACCTTCTAAAATTTTACGGACATTATTAAAATCCACGATGATTTTCCAAAAACCATGATTTATTTTTTTATAGAAAACACATATACTTTCTAAATCTGTGAACATTTTTTTATTCAAGCATAAAGATCCAGATGGTAAGGATAAAATACAGTATCTTATTCTTAAGGATTCTGAAATTGGTGAATGCTTTTACAATTTGCCGACCTCCTTTGGAAATTGTGACATTTTTTAGTTCCTAGACATTTTAAAATATTTCAATACTATGTTCCTAATATGTCAAAAATTCAAGTTGTTGGTCTTTTTGAAGGAAACGGATAAAAAAAGGAAAACCGAAAAGGCCAAGGGCATGAAAGTCGGTTGAGAGTTGTGTGCACCAAAATGATGGCGAAATGTATACAGCGCTCCTCCATGGACTGGTCCAGTAGAGATCTCCTTTTCCCATTTTTTTTATTCTTCATTTGGCTCCGGTTTTCCTCTTAGATTTCTCCGATTTTTCTTATTCACATTTTATTAAAATCATGCATTTTTTTGAACTTGGGAACAATTTTAAAATTCCTTTTGTAAAACATTTATCTTTTTCTTAAGTGAGCTACATTTAAAAAAAATCTTCAATGAACTTCAAATATGCAAACATTCTCTAAATATTCCACACATTTTTTTAAAATTTCATGTTTTTTATTTGTCAACATTTTTTTAACTGATAGGACCAGCTTCCTGGATCCAACCCTTGGAGGGTCTGACGAAGATCAGTTGTGATGGGGTCGTGGCCATACTAGAGATGAAAGGGGTTGTGGGTGCAATCTGCCGAAGTGAGCAAGGTGTATTCTTGGGTGCGTCTGCACTTGTATAGGAAGGAGTGACTGATCGGGCTATGTTGGAAGCGCTTGCTTGTAGGGAGTCTCTCATGCTTGCAAAAGATCTTATGACCAACCATGTTCAGGTGGCGTCCGACTGTCTTCGGGTAGTCTCTGAAATCAATCAAGGCAACAATTATGGTCCCTGTTGCATGATTCTAAAGGACATAGAAAATGACACAAAGGATTTCTTGGTGTCCATCTTCGGACACGAGCATTGAGAAGCAAATGGGGAAATGCACCGTATTGCGGAAAATGTCTACGTCCCTTGAGGTTGTCCATCATGTTTGGTTTTCTACTCCCCTAGTTCATCTTTGTATTCCGGTAAACGTTTGTGATCAATAAAGAACTTGTTGTTCCACTAAGAAAAGAATTCACATCCACCACTAAAGAACGTGAATTCTCATCCTATCACTAGATTTCACATATATTTTTGTGACTAAACTTTTTAAAATGCGCAACTGGCATAACTTAAAAAGGCAAGGAACAGAAAATGCAATCTTAATACTAGAATACAGAAGGCAGGTGCACCAATTGCACCACATGCAATTGTGCAACGGATATGTTCCCGTGCTTCTGCAAAGAGATGGTCTTGGTTAGTAAGTACTTCCTCCGTTCACAAATATAAGATGTTCTATTTTTTTTTGTGAATCGGATGTATATAAGACACGTTTTAGTGTGTTTGTCCACTCATTTCAGTTTATGTGTAAATATACAAAACATTTTATATTTGTGAACGGCAGACTAGTTGAGAAGATAAGATGCAACCGAGGCGAGAAGTAGCATATGTCAAAGCATCCAACAAGATTTTGGTGTACCTAGGAACATGAAGAGGATAGTAGTAAGAAATCTTGCTCAGCAAATTTTTACCCAGGACCCGATACAACACTTGGCTAAGGACAAGACAATTGATTGAAATAATTTAATTTTAAGAAACAAATACCCTAGTATGCCTAGAGCAAAGCTTTAAAAAACCTTAACCAAAATAATTATTCTAAAAATATTTCTGTAGACATGACTCTTGGTGTTTCATTGTTTCAAGGGCCAGGGATCCCATGACGAGCCAGGGCTAGACGAATTTTAATTTGGAGATATATGTCCCAAACCTAGGTTGTGGTCGTCAAATTATATGTGCTGAACTTATGTTACAGTTTATTGTCATCGTTGAAATAGACACACAACATAAAGAGTTTAGTTTACGAAGCAGTAAAGTACGTTATCGCAAAAGGAAAGACAGTAAAGTAAGCAAAAGCTGAGTATTTTTGCAAAAGCCGAATTGTGACAATCAACCTCCATTTCTTTTCTTTTCCTTTTCTTGAGTGTAACTTGTTGCAGTTTTTTTCAAGAATCGGGCACCCTCCGTGGTAACCTCCGAGCTAACACATGTCGGAGCTACCTGAAACCAAGCTCTACATAATTTATTACTGCAACCCTCTCTAGCTAAGCTAAGAGTGTGCGACTTTATTAACCGACCATTGCACCAAGACTATCCTATAATACTGAAAGGATTTTAGTAAGTCCTTCACCTCCTGAACAAATTGCCCATGAGCAGATAAGTCCTTCAGATCAACCTCCATTTCAAACATGGCACAAGCACGGTCTTACGTCTGCAACAATCTGAAAACTCGAGCTAAAAAAAGTAGGATCGGAAGCAAACCCACGTGAATCAGGTGTCTATATAAGCTGGAGACTGCAGAAATGGGAACAACAAACAGTACTGCACAAGTCAGAGCAAGATCGATGTGATGTTGTGATTGCTCTGTTCTGACTTTCGGTGATGCCTACGTTAGTTGACTTGTCGGCCCGATCGCTGTCAACTAGCAACTCGATCAAATCAAGATAATTAATTCGGCACTAGTTAAATTTAACCTGAACGGCAGGTCGTAATCATGGATTCATGGTTCGCTCTGTTGGTTGCCGGAGCTGTTGGCGGAGACAAGATGCAGCATTAGTGATCAACCAGCAAAGGAGATAAACAACCAAACGTAGAAATCCAGTAGTACCAGGACTAAGTAATGAACCGAGACTCAGCTAAACTGCACTTTTATTACTCCCTCCATCCCGAATTAGTTGTCTTAGATTTGTCTAGATACGGATAAACTAATTTGAGATGGAGGTATTATTAGATAACCTTGTTTCGATGTGTTCATGGATTGGTCCTCGTAGCCGCTAGTTTTGACGTCCGATGTTTCTGAGAGTTATCTTGTGTAAGAGACAATTAGTTTGCAGCTCATCATCGGGTCGTGTCTGCTCAGAGTGGGAGCAATGGCGGTGGTTGTTGGCTTGGCCGGACCATTACCAAAGGCTGGTGGAGCGGTCATGCGGGGTCTGGACAAAAGCTTTGTGGTCGATGTGATCAATGCTGGCGAGAATGGTGCCCTCATGCATTGTTTTCCTTTTGGAAGGCGTTTTCGAAGGAGTCACACTCTATCTCTTTGGCTGGTGTCACTATTTTGGTCAACTTTTGGTGTTATTTTTTCCCTTTCAATTGACTTTTGGCCTAGTTTTTCTTATAAACCAGACACTCTGTATTTTGTTTTCGTTTTTTCCTATATTGATGAAATCCGTTGCGTTCCTGCCTTGAATCATGAAAAAAAAAGTGCCCCAGGAACACGAGGGCAAAAAAACTCTATATTAATGGAACAAAACTCTATTACCTCGCAAAAAAAGCCATATGTATGCGGCGACATTAATTGTTGTACTCGACACATTTATTTGCACGTACCTTGATAACAATACACATGAGCACATGATAAACAAATGTATAGTTTTTTTTTGCGGGAAAACAAATGTATAGTTTCTTTGTGGTAATCCACTGGTCATTTGCACGAGCAAGCAATCCAAGTACGTCACACCTTTATGCTAGTAGAAACTCGCGCACTTCACAATAAGGATTGCAGCTTGTTTTTTTGACACTGTCATAATGTCAAAAAACAGTTTATATTTTGATACGGAGGGAGGAATATCTCTCAATTTCATTTCACGGACCATCTGATTCGGGAAAAAAGAAAAGACAAACGGACCATCTATCTACAAGTGTCGGGTGGTAGGTGCGACATATGCCAACGGGTGGCTTATCATTGTGGGAGCCACTAAGACGTCGCCGGCGTCTGGAAGCGGGATGAGGCGAAGACATGCACGTCGGCGAATCTTACCTAACTTCAGGGCTCTCCGAGGAGATAACACCCCTACTGCTGCTCTGCGGGGTCTCCGCATGATCACTAGATGAGCGAGTGGCTACAAGATACTCCTTGAGCTGTTTGGCGAGAAGAAGAAGAAGGGCACGGCTAGCTCTCCTCTCCTCTCTATGTGGTGTCTAAAACTAGCTCAGATCAACCCTTTGCATGGGTGCCCCGGGGGGTTTATATAGGCCCACCCCCGGGGGTACAATGGTAATCCGACTGGGCGTGGGCCCTAGCCGTCTGTGTCTACGCTCGCCGGCTTCTGCGCCGGCTGCTGGGGCCCGCCGGCTAGTGGGTCCCACTGGCTGCTGGCTCCTTGGTCGACAGGCAGGCCCCACTGTCAAGGGCCTTGTCGGTGGCTGGTCATTGTTGCCTCAAACCTGGTGACGAGGGCTTCGCCGAGGTAAGCGTGGCTACAGTGCCGCCGCCCGGCGGGCGATCGCTGTAGCCACGCCTCGTCTTGTCCCCTTAATGGGGCGTCTTCTTCGAGGGAGGAAGCAAGCCGGCTGTGGGGAGCCGGCCCCGTCTTGGGCCGACTGGGGGAGGCCTGGCCGCCTTCGGGTGTCTCTTTGCCTAAAGGGGCCCACCGCCCGTGGGCCGCGCTGACAGCCCGTCGTGGGTGGCATCAGGATCAACATGGCAACAGTGCCGTGCCGGACGGGTCATGGCCACCCCGTACGGCGCACTGTGCCAGGCGTGCTCCGGGATTCGGGGGTGGCAGGCTTTACTGTAGCCATGCCCCGTCACATCGCTGTTATGTGGATGCAGACTTCGAGGGTACGATCTTGACCGCTTTGTGGGAGTCGGCTTCTTGCGGCCGGCTTCTTGGAGCCGGCCCTCCTGCGACTTTCTTCATGAGGGCTAAAGCCGTGCCGCCTTCCGATAGTCGGCCTGGGAGACAGCCGGCAAGGGGAAGGCGGCCCCACGTCTTGGATTCTTGAGGGCCGGATCGGCTCGTAATTTTTTCAGAAGGGCCAGGGGGAGCCGGCTAGGCTACCCGTGGTCATTTACTTCGATAGTAGTCCCCGAAGCTGACCGAGCTTCGAGGCTGAAAAAGGGACGAGAAGCTTGGTCAGCTTCCTATCCTGAGGAGCCGGCTTTGCTTATGCGCGCCGTCTTCGGAAAACTCCGTTTCTTGTAGGCGGGAACGTGGATCGGCCTGTGAGCTGACCGCGCGCCATCCCGCGGGCCACGTGGCAAGGAAAACATGCCAACGCACGCGCGCGATGGGACGCCGCCACAGGCCCGGGCCCGCCACTCCTAGGCCTCGGCCCGAGCGCGGATCTTCTGCGGCCCACAACAGACCGCTCGCCTTCCCGCGGCGGTTTTATTACTCCATCAAGGCGCAATAATCGCGGGACGTGGGGGAGTGGGCGCAGTTGATCCCACGTCCCCCCACACCACGCCTCCTCGGCTCCGCCGTGCGGGTCTATAAGTAGGGGGAGGAGAGGGAGCGGCAGAGGCTCGCGCGCTCTCCCTCGCTCCGCCCCTTCTCACCTTCCTTCTTCTTCCCTTCACCACCGCAGCGACCCATTGCCGCGCCGCTCCGCCGTCGGACCTCTCGGTTCCTTTGGTCCCGCCGCAACGGGGTCATGCGCGTCTCTGCCGTCGCATCGCCTTGTTCCTCGCCGCGTCGCTCCCATGGCGTTGTCGAGCTCGTGGGATGGCTCCAACGTCCACAAGGACCACGTTGAGTTCCTCCGCCAGACGCGGCGTCTGCCGGGCGAGAACTACGTGCGGGTTCGTCGTGCGCCGGCGAGGGAGATTTCGCCGGCACCAGAGGAGGGCGAGCGGGTAATCTTCCGCTCGCACTGCCTGCGCGGCTTCGGCCTCCCGGCGAGCGGATTCCTTCGCGCTTTTCTTGAATTTTACCACCTCCAGCCACATCACCTCACGCCCAACGCGGTGATGCTACTGTCGGCTTTCGTCACCCTGTGCGAGGGCTTTCTTGGGGTTCTCCCCACTCTCGAGCTCTGGGGAGAATTCTTCCAGAGCAAGCTCGGCACCGTTGTCACGGGCGTGCCCGCCCCCTGCGGAGCCTTCATTGCCATGAGGCGGACGGGCGAGAACAATCCGTTCCCGCCCATCCCGCTGATCCAGTCGGTGAAGCTCTGGCAGAAGTCCTATTTTTACGTGAAGAACGTCGCCCAGCAAGGCGACTTCGTCAACCTGCTGGCTTACGTAGCCGGCCCGCCTGCTGGGAGGCAACCCTCGTGGAGCTACCGGGCCAGGTCGTTGTCTCAGGCCGGGAACGCAGCCGTCTCCCGGCTCCGGGTGATGATCCAGTCGGAGGGCCTGACCGGAGCCGACCTGGTGGCCGCCTTCGTGGAGCGCCGAGTATTTCCGCTCCAAGGCCGGCCTCACATGATTTGCCAGATGAGCGGCCGCTTCGACCCGTGCCGGCTGAGCACCAGGGAGATGCCTCATGCCGAGGTGTCTTACATGGTGAACTACATCTCCAACTGCAAGCTCGCCGAGGATTGGCGATACGGCAAGGGGCCGTATTCTCGCGCCAACCCTCCGCCTGCCGTAAGTTTTTCTTCTTTTCTTCCTTTTTGTAGCCGTCCTCGTGATGGCCGACTACTGATCAATTGGTTTGTCCTTAGCAGAACCCTCTTCTTCCGCCGACGGCCGGGGCCGCAGGGGTAGAGCGCCAGCTCCTCCCCGACCGCACGGTGGACGAGGTTGATGATCCGGACCTGGGAGCGACCGCCATGGAAGATGCCGTTGTGGGGGAAGGCGACGAGGCAGGCGGCGCGGGGCTCGGGGCCGGCCTCGAGGACTGGGCGGACGATGACGAGGTCGAAGTCGTTCCGCACCGCCAGCCGGTGCTTGATCATCAAGGCGCGGGCCCGTCTGCCACGCCGGCTGCCCGTGGCGGCGCGCAGAAACGCCGGGCCGTGTCGACCTACTTCGGCAGCCGGCCGAAGAAATCCAAGGGTTCCACGGCGGCGACCAAGCGGGATGAGGCGGCCGCGAAGGCGGCCCGCTTCCGCAAGGCGGTGAAACAGCCGCAGGCGATCTCGGCGTAAGCGTTAAATGTCTTGTATTTTTTGTTGTCCTTTTTGATTGAGGTTCTTCTAAACCTCACTTTGCTCGCCGGGCAGGGCACCGCTTTCCCTCGAGCGACGTCCTGGCGGCTCCGTAGTCGGGCCGATTGGAGGGTCCTCAGGCTCCCGCCGCGTGGATCCCCGCGCCGACCTCATGGAGGCCACGGAGCGGAACGCACGGGAGGCGCGGGAGGAGCGGGAGGCAGCGGAGCGAAGGACCGCCCAGGCGGCGAAGGAGCAGGCCGACGCGGCGGCCAAGGCCCGGGCGGAGGCGGCAGCCATGGAGACGGAGGCGGAGGCCTCGCACAACCAGCCTCCGCAGCTCGTCGTTCCCCTCCGCGCCGTGGCCCCCGACATCCCCGTGCCCCCATCGGAGGAGGTCGACCAAGACCCGCCGGTGATGGAGAGGAGGGAGGACCACGTGGTCTTCATGGAGGAGGCGCCGCAGACGGCGCCGACTGGAGCGGGCCAAAGCGGCCAACCAGCCGCGGCACCAGAGCAGCCGGCCGGGGGTGAGCCGGAGGCAGGGGCCGGCCTCGAGGTGCAGCCGGCATTTCGCCGGCGCGCAGGGGGAGATACCTCCGGGCCGGAGCCGCACAGAGCTGCGGGCGCCAGCCAGACGGCGGAGGCCCTGGAGGCCGCCAGCGCCAGCACGTCCGAGTGGACGCCCAGCGGGGGGACGGCCGAGCTGAACACGGCGGCCCAGGAGGTCCGGAACCGGCTTCAAGCCCAGGCCGCTTCGCTGCAGCGATATACCCAAGAGTTCCTCACGACGCAGGCCGTCATCCGGGTGAGCCTTCTGGCCTTGGTTGTTTTGCTTTTTTGATTTCTTCCGTGGGGGCGCGTCAGCACACCCACTGGGTGTAGTCCCCGAGTTCTGAGTCGGCTGCTGAGCAGGCGGCTTGGAACTTACTAGGTCCTGACAGCTATCTTATCCTCGCATCCTGTCTGATCTTCCAGGAATACCATAACCTCCGCGCTGCTGCCTTCAACTCCCAGGCTCAGGAGCTGGGCCGGAAAACCGAGGACCTGACCAACAGCCGGAGTACGTGCTTTGTCTCGTTCATCTCCTGTGGGGGTGCGTCAGCGCACCCACTGGGTGTAGTCCCCGAGATTCGGGCCGACTGCTGAGCAGTCGGGTCGAATCTTCCCTGACGACTTCTTCCTTATTGATTTTTCCTTTGTCTTCATGCTTGCAGGAGCCAATGCCGACTTGAGGGGGTAGCTTAGCGGGGCCCAGGCCGCCCTTCGCGCCAAGGAAGCTGAGTACAACGCCTTGGTCCTGGAGCGTGACCGCCTGGCCAAGAAGTTGGCCGACCAAGAGGAGAGCCACAAGGCAGCCCTAAAGAAGGCGCAGGACAGCGAGGACGCCCTCAAAGCTGAGTTCGAGACCAAAGCGGTGGGCTGGGCTGAGGCAAAACAAGCGCTGAGCGAGGGCTTCGGCCGGGTTGAGGATCTGATCGATGGTAAGCCGCCTTCCTCACCCCTTGCTTGCTCCTTGCCCCCTGATTTGTGTTCTGACTTGTGCTGCTTTTTGTTCCTTGTGTAGACTACTTCCCCGGCTACTCCGTCTTTGCCACCCAGACCATCGAGGTCCACCGCGAGGCGCGCCGGCAGGCGGGGGCTGAAATCGCGCCGGACGCGAGCCGGACACTTGAGGAGCAACTCTTGGAGGTCCAAGCCCGGCTGCAGCCGGCTCACCGCATGCTCCGCCGCCTCCAGCGCGCCGGGGCGCAGGTGTTGGCCGCCCTCTGGCTAGGCGAAGCGATTCTCCGCACCCCGAGTCGGACTGCCGACTGGCTGGAGGTTGCGGTTGGCCGCTTCGAGGCCTGGAAGGCATCGGCTGAAGGAAATATGCCCTAGAGGCAATAATAAAGTTATTATTTATTTCCTTACATATCATGATAAAAGTTTATTATTCATGCTAAATTGTATTAACCGGAAACATAATACATGTGTGAATACATAGACAAACAGAGTGTCACTAGTATGCCTCTACTAGACTAGCTTGTTAATCAAAGATGGTTATGTTTCCTAACCATGGACAAAGAGTTGTCATTTGATTAACAGGATCACATCATTAGATGAATGATCTGATTGACATGACCCATTCCATTAGCTTAGCACCCGATCGTTTAGTATGTTGCTATTGCTTTCTTCATGACTTATACATGTTCCTATGACTATGAGATTATGCAACTCCCGTTTGCCGGAGGAACACTTTGTGTGCTACCAAACGTCACAACGTAACTGGGTGATTATAAAGGAGCTCTACAGGTGTCTCCAAAGGTACATGTTGGGTTGGCGTATTTTGAGATTAGGATTTGTCACTCCGATTGTCGGAGAGGTATCTCTGGGCCCTCTCGGTAATGCACATCACATAAGCCTTGCAAGCATTGCAACTAATGAGTTAGTTGTGAGATGATGTATTACGGAACGAGTAAAGAGACTTGCCGGTAACGAGATTGAACTAGGTATTGAGATACCGACGATCGAATCTCGGGCAAGCAACATACCGATGACAAAGGGAACAACGTATGTTGTTATGCGGTCTGACCGATAAAGATCTTCGTAGAATATGTAGGAGCTAATATGAGCATCGAGGTTCCGCTATTGATTATTGACCGGAGACGTGTCTCGGTCATGTCTACATTGTTCTCGAACCCGTAGGGTCCGCACGCTTAAGGTTTCGATGACAGTTATATTATGAGTTTATGAGTTTTGATGTAACGAAGTTAGTTCGGAGTCCCGGATGTGATCACGGACATGACGAGGAGTCTCGAAATGGTCGAGACATAAAGATTGATATATTGGACGGCTATATTCGGACACCGGAAGTGTTCCGGGTGATTTCGGAGAAAACCGGAGAGCCGGAGGGTTACCGGAACCCCCCCGGGAGAAGTAATGGGCCATATGGACCTTAGTGGAAATAGAGAGGGGCAGCCAAAGGTGGGCCGCGCGCCTCCTCCCCCCTGGTCCGAATTGGACTAGGAGAGGGGGGGCGGCGCCCCCCTTTCCCTCTCCCTCCCCACTTCTTTCCCCCTCCTAGTAGGAGTCCTACTCCTACTAGGAGGAGGACTCCTCCTTGGCGCGCCATAGAGGGCCGGCCGGCCTCCTCCCCTTGATCCTTTATATACGGGGGCAGGGGGCACCCCTTGACACACAAGTTGATCCACGTGATCATATTCTTAGCTGTGTGCGGTGCCCCCTTCCACCATAGTCCTCGATAATATTGTAGCGGTGCTTAGGCGAAGCCCTGCGACGATAGTGCATCAAGATCGTCACCACGCCGTCGTGCTGACGGAACTCTTCCCCGACACTTTGCTGGATCGGAGTCCGGGGATCGTCATCGAGCTGAACGTGTGCTAGAACTCAGAGGTGCCGTAGTTTCGGTGCTTGATCGGTCGGGCCGTGGAGACGTACGACTACATCAACCAAACGCTTCCGTTGTCGATCTACAAGGGTACGTAGATCACACTCTCCCCTCTCGTTGCTATGCATCACCATGATCTTGCGTGTGCATAGGAATTTTTTTGAAATTACTATGTTCCCCAACAGTGGCATCCGAGCCTAGGTTTTATATGTTGATGTTATATGCACGAGTAGAACACAAGTGAGTTGTGGGCGATATAAGTCATACTGCTTACCAGCATGTCATACTTTGGTTCGGCGGTATTGTTGGATGAAGCGGTCCGGACCGACATTACGCGTACGCTTACGCGAGACCGGTTCTCCCGACGTGCTTTGCACATAGGTGGCTTGCGGGTGACAGTTTCTCCAACTTTAGTTGAACCGAGTGTGGCTACACCCGGTCCTTGCGAAGGTTAAAACAACACCAACTTGACAAACTATCATTGTGGTTTTGATGCGTAGGTAAGATTGGTTCTTGCTTAAGCCCGTAGCAGCCACGTAAAACTTGCAACAACAAAGTAGAGGACGTCTAACTTGTTTTTGCAGGGCATGTTGTGATGTGATATGGTCAAGACATGATGCTAAATTTTATTGTATGAGATGATCATGTTTTGTAATAGAGTTATCGGCAACTGGCAGGAGCCATATGGTTGTCGCTTTATTGTATGAAATGCAATCGCCATGTAACTGCTTTACTTTATCACTAAGCGGCAGCGATAGTCGTAGAAGCAATAGTTGGCGAGACGACAACGATGCTTCGATGGAGATCAATGTGTCAAGCCGGTGACGATGGTGATCATGACGGTGCTTTGGAGATGGAGATCAAATGCACATGATGATGATGGCCATATCATATCACTTATATTTGATTGCATGTGATGTTTATCTTTTATGCATCTTATCTTGCTTTGATTGACGGTAGCATTATAAGATGATCTCTCACTAAATTTCAAGATAAAAGTGTTCTCCCTGAGTATGCACCATTTCCAAAGTTCGTCGTGCCCAGACACCACGTGATGATCGGGTGTGATAAGCTCTACGCCCATCTACAACGGGTGCAAGCCAGTTTTGCACACGCAGAATACTCAAGTTAAACTTGACGAGCCTAGCATATGCAGATATGGCCTCGGAACACTGAGATCGAAAGATCGAGCATGAATCATATAGTAGATATGATCAACATAGCGATGTTCACCATTGAAAACTACTCCATTTCACGTGATGATCGGTTATGGTTTAGTTGATTTGTATCACGTGATCACTTAGATGATTAGAGGGATGTCTATCTAAGTGGGAGTTCTTGAGTAATATGATTAATTGAACTTAAATTTATCATGAACTTAGTCCCTGATAGTATCTTGCTTGTTTATGTTAATTGTAGATAAATGGCCTATGCTGTTGTTCCGTTAAATTTTAATGCGTTCCTTGAGAAAGCAAAGTTGAAAAATGATGGTAGCAATTACACGGACTGGGTCCGTAACTTGAGGATTATCCTCATTGCTGCACAGAAGAATTATGTCCTGGAAGCACCGCTGGGTGCCAGGCCTGCTGCTGGAGCAACACCAGATGTTATGAACGTCTGGCAGAGCAAAGCTGATGACTACTCGATAGTTCAGTGTGCCATGCTTTACGGCTTAGAATCGGGACTTCAACGACGTTTTGAACGTCATGGAGCATATGAGATGTTCCAGGAGTTGAAGTTAATATTTCAAGCAAATGCCCGGATTGAGAGATATGAAGTCTCCAATAAGTTCTATAGCTGCAAGATGGAGGAGAACAGTTCTGTCAGTGAGCATATACTCAAAATGTCTGGGTATAATAATCACTTGATTCAGATGGGAGTTAATCTTCCAGATGATTGCGTCATTGACAGAATTCTCCAATCACTGCCACCAAGCTACAAGAGCTTTGTGATGAACTATAATATGCAAGGGATGAATAAGACTATTCCCGAGCTCTTCGCAATGCTGAAAGCTGCGGAGGTAGAAATCAAGAAGGAGCATCAAGTGTTGATGGTCAACAAGACCACTAGTTTTAAGAAAAAGGGCAAAGGGAAGAAGAAGGGGAACTTCAAGAAGAAAAGCAAGCAAGTTGCTGATCAGGAGAAGAAACCCAAGTCTGGACCTAAGCCTGAAACTGAGTGCTTCTACTGCAAGCAGACTGGTCACTGGAAGCGGAACTGCCCCAAGTATTTGGCGGATAAGAAGGATGGCAAGGTGAACAAAGGTATATGTGATATACATGTTATTGATGTGTACCTTACTAGAGCTCGCAGTAGCACCTGGGTATTTGATACTGGTTCTGTTGCTAATATTTGCAACTCGAAACAGGGACTACGGATTAAGCGAACACTGGCAAAGGACGAGGTGACGATGCGCGTGGGAAATGGTTCTAAAGTCGATGTGATCGCGGTCGGCACGCTACCTCTACATCTACCTTTGGGATTAGTATTAGACCTAAATAATTGTTATTTGGTGCCAGCGTTGAGCATGAACATTATATCTGGATCTTGTTTAATGCGAGACGGTTATTCATTTAAATCAAAGAATAATGGTTGTTCTATATATATGAGTAATATCTTTTATGGTCATGCACCTTTGAAGAGTGGTCTATTTTTGATGAATCTCGATGGTAGTAACACACATATTCATAATGTTGAAGCCAAAAGATGCAGAGTTGATAATGATAGTGCAACTTATTTGTGGCACTGCCGTTTAGGTCATATCGGTGTAAAGCGCATGAAGAAACTCCATACCAATGGACTTTTGGAACCTCTTGATTATGAATCACTTGGTACTTGCGAACCGTGCCTTATGGGCAAGATGACTAAAACACCGTTCTCCGGTACAATGGAGAGAGCAACAGATTTGTTGGAAATCATACATACAGATGTATGTGGTCCGATGAATGTTGAGGCTCGTGGCGGATGTCGTTATTTTCTCACCTTCACAGATGATTTAAGCAGATATGGGTATATCTACTTAATGAAGCATAAGTCTGAAACATTTGAAAAGTTCAAAGAATTTCAGAGTGAAGTTGAAAATCATCGTAACAAGAAAATAAAGTTTTTGCGATCTGATCGTGGAGGAGAATATTTGAGTTACGAGTTTGGTCTACATCTGAAACAATGCGGAATAGTTTCGCAACTCACGCCACCCGGAACACCTCAGCATAATGGTGTGTCCGAACGTCTTAATCGTACTTTACTTGATATGGTGCGATCTATGATGTCCCTTACAAATTTACCGCTATCATTTTGGGGTTATGCTTTAGAGACGGCCGCATTCACGTTAAATAGGGCACCATCAAAATCCCTTGAGACGACACCTTATGAACTATGGTTTGGCAAGAAACCAAAGTTGTCGTTTCTTAAAGTTTGGGGCTGCGATGCTTATGTGAAAAAGCTTCAACCTGATAAGCTCGAACCCAAATCGGAGAAATGTGTCTTCATAGGATACCCAAAGGAGACTGTTGGGTACACCTTCTATCACAGATCCGAAGGCAAGACATTCGTTGCTAAGAATGGATCCTTTCTAGAGAAGGAGTTTCTCTCGAAAGAAGTGAGTGGGAGGAAAGTAGAACTTGACGAGGTAACTGTACCTGCTCCCTTATTAGAAAGTAGTACATCACAGAAACCTGTTTCTGCGACACCTACACCAATTAGTGAGGAAGCTAATGATAATGATCATGAAACTTCAGAACAAGATACTACTGAACCTCGTAGATCAACCAGAGTAAGATCCGCGCCAGAGTGGTACGGTAATCCTGTTCTGGAAGTCATGCTACTAGATCATGATGAACCTACGAACTATGAAGAAGCGATGGTGAGCCCAGATTCCGAAAAATGGCTTGAAGCCATGAAATCTGAGGTGGGATCCATGTACGAGAACAAAGTATGGACTTTGGTTGACTTGCCCGATGATCGGCAAGCAATTGAGAATAAATGGATCTTCAAGAAGAAGACTGACGCTGATGGTAATATTATTGTCTACAAAGCTCGACTTGTCGCAAAAGGTTTTCGACAAGTTCAAGGGGTTGACTACGATGAGACCTTCTCACCCGTAGCGATGCTTAAGTCTGTCCGAATCATGTTAGCAATTGCCGCATTTTATGATTATGAAATTTGGCAGATGGATGTCAAAAATGCATTCCTGAATGGATTTCTGGAAGAAGAGTTGTATATGATGCAACCGGAAGGTTTTTTCGATCCAAAGGGAGCTAACAAAGTGTGCAAGCTCCAGCGATCCATTTATGGACTGGTGCAAGCCTCTCGGAGTTGGAATAAACGCTTTGATAGTGTGATCAAAGCATTTGGTTTTATACAGACCTTTGGAGAAGCATGTATTTACAAGAAAGTGAGTGGGAGCTCTGTAGCATTTCTGATATTATATGTGGATGACATATTACTGATTGGAAATGATATAGAATTTCTGGATAGCATAAAGGGATACTTGAATAAGAGTTTTTCAATGAAAGACCTCGGTGAAGCTCTTACATATTAGGCATAAAGATCTATAGAGATAGATCAAGACGCTTAATTGGACTTTCACAAAGCACATACCTTGACAAGATTTTGTAGAAGTTCAAAATGGATCAAGCAAAGAAAGGGTTCTTGCCTGTGTTACAAGGTGTGAAGTTGAGTCAGACTCAATGCCCGACCACTGCAGAAGATAGAGAGAAAATGAAAGATGTTCCCTATGCGTCAGCCATAGGCTCTATCATGTATGCAATGCTGTGTACCAGACCTGATGTGTGCCTTGCTATAAGTCTAGCAGGGAGGTACCAAAGTAATCCAGGAGTGGATCACTGGACAGCGGTCAAGAACATCCTGAAGTACCTGAAAAGGACTAAGGATATGTTTCTCGTATATGAAGGTGACAAAGAGCTCATCGTAAACGGTTACGTTGATGCAAGCTTTGACACTGATCCGGACGATTCTAAATCACAAACTGGATACGTGTTTACATTAAACGGTGGAGCTGTCAGTTGGTGCAGTTCCAAACAGAGCGTCGTGGCGGGATCTACGTGTGAAGCAGAATACATAGCTGCTTCGGAAGCAGCGAATGAAGGAGTCTGGATGAAGGAGTTCATATCCGATCTAGGTGTCATACCTAGTGCATCGGGTCCAATGAAAATCTTTTGTGACAATACTGGTGTAATTGCCTTGGCAAAGGAATCCAGATTTCACAAGAGAACCAAGCACATCAAGAGACGCTTCAATTCCATCCGGGATCTAGTCCAGGTGGGAGACATAGAGATTTGCAAGATACATACGGATCTGAATATAGCAGACCCGTTGACTAAGCCTCTTCCACGAGCAAAACATGATCAGCACCAAGGCTCCATGGGTGTTAGAATCATTACTGTGTAATCTAGATTATTGACTCTAGTGCAAGTGGGAGACTGAAGGAAATATGACCTAGAGGCAATAATAAAGTTATTATTTATTTCCTTACATATCATGATAAAATTTTATTATTCATGCTAAAATTGTATTAACCGGAAACATAATACATGTGTGAATACATAGACAAACAGAGTGTCACTAGTATGCCTCTACTAGACTAGCTTGTTAATCAAAGATGGTTATGTTTCCTAACCATGGACAAAGAGTTGTCATTTGATTAACAGGATCACATCATTAGATGAATGATCTGATTGACATGACCCATTCCATTAGCTTAGCACCCGATCGTTTAGTATGTTGCTATTGCTTTCTTCATGACTTATACATGTTCCTATGACTATGAGATTATGCAACTCCCGTTTGCCGGAGGAACACTTTGTGTGCTACCAAACGTCACAACGTAACTGGGTGATTATAAAGGAGCTCTACAGGTGTCTCCAAAGGTACATGTTGGGTTGGCGTATTTCGAGATTAGGATTTGTCACTCCGATTGTCGGAGAGGTATCTCTGGGCCCTCTCGGTAATGCACATCACATAAGCCTTGCAAGCATTGCAACTAATGATTAGTTGTGAGATGATGTAATTACGGAACGAGTAAAGAGACTTGCCGGTAACGAGATTGAACTAGGTATTGAGATACCGACGATCGAATCTCGGGCAAGCAACATACCGATGACAAAGGGAACAACGTATGTTGTTATGCGGTCTGACCGATAAAGATCTTCGTAGAATATGTAGGAGCCAATATGAGCATCCATGTTCCCCTATTGGTTATTGACCGGAGACGTGTCTCGGTCATGTCTACATTGTTCTCGAACCCGTAGGGTCCGCACGCTTAAGGTTTCGATGACAGTTATATTATGAGTTTATGAGTTTTGATGTACCGAAGTTAGTTTGGAGTCCCGGATGTGATCACGGACATGACGAGGAGTCTCGAAATGGTCGAGACATAAAGATTGATATATTGGACGGCTATATTCGGACACCGGAAGTGTTCCGGGTGATTTCGGAGAAAACCGGAGAGCCGGAGGGTTACCGGAACCCCCCGGGAGAAGTAATGGGCCATATGGGCCTTAGTGGAAAGAGAGAGGGGTAGCCAAAGGTGGGCCACGCGCCTCCTCCCCCCTGGTCCGAATTGGACTAGGAGAAGGGGGGGGGCGCCCCCCTTTCCCTCTCCCTCCCCACTTCTTTCCCCCTCCTAGTAGGAGTCCTACTCCTAGGACTCCTACTAGGAGGAGGACTCCTCCTTGGCACGCCATAGAGGGCCGGCCGGCCTCCTCCCCTTGATCCTTTATATACGGGGGCAAGGGGCACCCCTTGACACACAAGTTGATCCACGTGATCATATTCTTAGCCGTGTGCGGTGCCCCCTTCCACCATAGTCCTCGATAATATTGTAGTGGTGCTTAGGCGAAGCCCTACGACGATAGTGCATCAAGATCGTCACCATGCCGTCGTGCTGACGGAACTGTTCCCCGACACTTTGCTGGATCGGAGTCCAGGGATCGTCATCGAGCTGAACGTGTGCTAGAACTCGGAGGTGCCGTAGTTTCGGTGCTTGATCGGTCGGGCCGTGGAGACGTACGACTACATCAACCAAACGCTTCCGTTGTCGATCTAAAAGGGTACGTAGATCACACTCTCCCCTCTTGTTGCTATGCATCACCATGATCTTGCGTGTGCGTAGGAATTTTTTTGAAATTACTACGTTCCCCAACATCGGCGGCCCGGCTTGGAGCTGGGCGGGCGCTGGAGTTCGTCCGAGCCTGGTATCCCGGGCTGAACCTGGACCAGCTGTGCACCTGGCGGCTGGAGGCCGACGAGGAGATGGAGGAGGTGCGGCCGGCTATCGCTCAGCGTGCCTCGACGATCACCGAGTGCACTGACATCAGCGTCTTTGCTCCTGAGATAAATGACGACGGCGTTGCCCAACCGGAGGAATGGTTCGGGCTGGACCCGGCAGCGGGTGAGGACTCGGCGGAGGAGATCGCCTCCAGCGATGAAGGTGAAGACGACGAAGGAGAGGAAGGCGAAGACGTCGAGCCGGCCGGTGAAGCGGCCAGCCAGCCCCAGCCTGACCGTGCCTCCAGCAACGAGGCGCGTGCTAGCACGCCCTCTGCGGGAGGTGGTGATCATGCCGAGGTTCGCCAGCCGGCCACTCCTCCAGCCAGCACTGCCGTCTCTACCGACCTGCCCAACTCGCTAGTCGCTCCCTTGGCTTAATCTGCCGTCCTTGCTATTCCTGCTTGTTACTCTTTGAACAATTTTTATTAAACTTGCGCAGTTCCACCCACTGGGGTGTATTCAAACTATGTTGAATGCTGGCCTTTCGAAGGCCTTTTGTGTAAATATGATCGTGTGTGTGTTTGGCTTCCATTCGCGTATGCTTTTTATCTTTAGGCTGTTTCCTTTGCCGCCTTCCCCTGGCTGCTGCCTTCCCAACCGGCAACTGCTCTGCAGCCTGTGGCTAGGGAAGAACTTGGCTATATTTTTTTTGGGGGGGGGGGAAGGCAAGTACTCGAGCTTTCTTAGATTGAAGCGAGGTGAATGGAAGCCGGCCGGCCGGCTACTCTGGTAGTCAGTCGGTGGTGGGAGAAAAACCGGCTTTTGTTATATTAGTCCATTAGTCCCTAGCCGTTTTTCGTGTGGGCGTCCTTTCCTGCCTTTAACTCTTGCCAGCCGGACAGCCGGTTCTTCAAACTGCGACTTTTGGCAAGAGAAGGCTTGGGTGCCGGCACACTACTTGTCTGACCGCGGGTAGGACTTCTAATATAACTCAAGGCGGCCAGTCCCCGGGCCGACTAGTCGAACCCGGTGCCGGACGAAAAAAGTGAATGTAATGACATGATCATAAGCATGATACTCTTCATTTATAGATAAAAGATGGCAGTCCCCGAGCTCTCCTCGGGGGGCCTATTGTCTCGTACTTAGTACAAAAGTTAGCATGATACATACTGCATTTCAACTGTAAAATCTTCGGAGGAGGTTGGCATTCCATGGACGTTCCGACTCCTTGCCGGAGTCGTCTCTCTTTCGTACCTTCGGCTTCTGTGCGTCGATCAGGTAGTAGGAGTCATTTCCCAGCGCTCTGCTGATGACAAAGGGGCCTTCCCAAGGGGCCGGGAGCTTGTGCTGGCCGGCTGTTCGCTGGATCAATCGGAGCACGAGGTCGCCTTCTTGGAAAGATCTTGGTCTGACCTTCCGGCTGTGGTAGCGGCGCAAGCCCTGCTGGTAGATGGCGGACCGGCTAAGGGCTAACAGCCGACCTTCTTCCAGCAGGTCGACGCCGTCTTCTCGTGCTTCCTTGGCCTCCGCCTCTGTGTACATGGTTACCCGAGGCGAGTCGAACTCGATGTCAGTTGGGATGACCGCCTCGGCACCATACACGAGGAAGAAAGGAGTGAAGCCGGTTGACTTGTTTGGGGTAGTGCGTAGACTCCAGAGGACGGCCGACAGCTCATCGAGCCAACAGCCGGCCGAACGTTCCAGTGGTACGACCAGTCGGGGCTTGATGCCGGAAAGGATGAGGCCGTTGGCTCGCTCGACTTGGCCGTTTCACTGCGGGTGGGCAACGGACGCTAAGTCCAACCGGATGCCCTGCGTCGCGCAGAAACGTGCCAATGCTCCCTTGGCGAAATTCGTGCCGTTGTCGGTGATGATGCTGTGTGGCACGCCGTAGCGAGTTGTTATATCTGCGATGAATGACACGGCAGTCGGCCCATTCAGCTTCTTGATCAGCTTTGCCTCAATCCATTTAGTGAATTTGTCCACGGCGACAAGCAGATGTGTCATGCCGCTGCGCGCCGTCTTGAATGGGCCCACCATGTCCAGTCCCCAAACGGCGAAGGGCCAAGTGAGGGGAATGGCCTTGAGTGCCGAAGCCGGCATGTGTTGCTTGGAGCTGAAGACTTGGCACCCTTTGCAATGTTTAACTAACTCCTTGGCGTCATCCAAAGCAGCCGGCCAAAAGAACCCATGGCGGAAAGCTTTGGCGACGAGTGATCTTGAGGCCGCATGGTGGCCGCATTCTCCTTGGTGGATGTCTCTAAGGATTTCAATGCCCTTCTCTTGCTCGACGCATCGTTGGAAGACTCCAGTGACACTGCGCCTGACGAGCTCTCTGTTGACGATTGTGTATGCTCCGGCTCGGCGTTGGACTTGTCTTGCCTCTGTTTCGTTAGCCGGCAGATCTTGGTTTATTAAGAAGTTGAGGATGGACTGAGCCCGTGATGGAGCTACGACTTCTTCTATTGCCAACACGGTTACTGCGACCAGGGCGGGCGGGCTGGGTGGTGAAATGCTGGAGTCGGCCGCCGCCTGTTGTGTTGGTGCAGTCCCCGGGCCGACTTCCGCAGTCCCTGAGCCGGGTGTGGCAGTCCCCGGGTCGGGCGTAACTACGGAAGTCCCCGAGCCGCCTGCTGACGTCCCCAGGCCGACTATCGAAGTCCCCGGGTCACCTGCTTGGTTCTTCGAGCCGGACCCGGCCGCGTCGAGGTCAGGCGGCATGAACATGGAATCGGACTCTGGAGACGGCTTGATAGACAGTTTGAGGAGGCGTTGTAGAGAGACACCGGTTGGTATTGCCTGCCGAGTGGAGCCTATTCGAGCCAGGGTATCAGCTGGCTCGTTCTCGGCTCACGGTACGTGGAGGAACTCGCATCCTTCAAAGTACCCGCTGATCTGCTGAACGAGGAAGCGGTAGCTTGCCATATTTGCGTCCTTGGCGTCCCAGTCGCCAGATGATTGTTGGACTACCAAGTCCGAGTCGCCATAACATAGGATCCGGCGTATGCCGAGCTCTTTGGCAAGCCGGAGCCCGTGTATGAGCGCCTCGTACTCGGCCACGTTGTTGGAGGCGGCAAAGTGAATTTGCAGCGTGTATCTGAGCTTGTCGCCTTTGGGAGAGGTGAGGATGACGCCGGCTCCCAAGCCGGTGCGCATCTTGGACCCGTCGAAGTGCATGCGCCAATGAGTGGAGTCGGGAGCTGGCGGTAGGTACTGGGTCTTGGCCCAGTCGACGAGGAAGTTGGCCAATGCTTGGGACTTGATGGCGGTGCGAGGCTGGTAGAAGATTGTGTAGGGGGCCAGCTCGATGGCCCATTTCGCCACCCGGCCGGATGCATCCCGGCTGCCTATGATCTCGGCAAGCGGGGCGGTGCATACGACCGTGATGGGGTGCTCTTGGAAGTAGGGCTTTAGCTTCTTGGCGGCGAAGTACACGCCATAGCACATCTTCTGGTAGTGCGGGTAGTTCTGCTTCGAGGTAGACAGCACCTCGCTCAAATAGTACACCGGCCTCTGGACCGGCTGGGCTCGACCCTCTTCTGGGCGCTGGACTACGATGACGATGCTGACCACCCGGCTGGTTGCAGCAATGTAGAGGAGCATGGGCTCTTTCTCAGTCGGCGCCGCCAGGACAGGCGGCGTGGCCAGCATCTTCTTCAGCTCGTGAAAAGCTTGGTCGGCTTGGTCGTTCCACTCGAAGTGAGTGGTCTTCTTCATGAGGCGGTAGAGGGGGAGAGCTTTCTCTCCGAGCCGGCTGATGAAGCGGTTCAGGGAAGCCAAGCACCCGGTGAACTTCTTGACATCTCGAAGTTTGGTGGGAATCGCCATTCTCTCAATGGCCTTGATCTTTACTGGGTTGCATTCGATGCCGCATTCGGAGACCAGGAAGCCTAGGAGCTGGCCGGCTGGCACTCCGAACACGCATTTCTTGGGGTTGAGCTTGATCTGGAACCGGCGCAGGTTCTCAAATGTTTCCTTGAGGTCCTCCAGCAAGGTGTCGCGCTTCTCCGTCTTCACCACAATGTCGTCTACGTAGAGGTGGGCATTTCTGCCGAGCTGCTTGAGGAGGCACTTCTGCATGCAACGCTGAAAAGTGGCACCGGCATTTCTTGAGCCGAATGTCATAGTCAGGTAGCAGAAAGCTCCGAATGGCGTGATGAAGGCGGTCTTCAGGCGGTCAGCCGGATCTAGCTTTATCTGATGGTATCCTGAGTAAGCATCCAAGAAACTCAACAGCTTGCATCCGGCCGTGGAGTCTATCACTTGATCAATCCTTGACAGGGCAAAGGGATCTTTGGGGCAGGCCTTGTTGAGGCTCGTGTAGTCTATGCACATGCGCCACTTGTTGTTCTTCTTTAGCACGAGGACCGGGTTGGCGAGGCACTCTGGAAAGAAAACCTCCATAATGAAGCCGGCTGCCAGAAGCCGGGCTATCTCCTCTCCCACAATCCTTCTTTTCTCCTCCGACAGTCGGCGGAGGGGTTGTTTGACTGGTTTTGCGCCTTTTCAGACGTGTAGCTTGTTCTCGGTGAATTCCTTCGGAATACCCGGCATGTCCTTAGGGGACCATGCAAAGATATCCCGATTTTCATGGAGGAAGTCGGCGAGCTCGCCTTACTATTTGCTGTTTAGGTTTGCCGCGATGACGGCAAACCTTTCTGGGTGCTCGGGGTCAAGAGGTATCTTCTTCGTCTCCTTGGCCGGCTGGAAAGATCCTTGGGCATCACACTCCTTGGGATCGGGGGGCAGGGCCGGGTGTTTGCCGGCCATGGCCACGACTCGGTCCAACATCTTCTTTTCTTCGACAATCACAAGGGACTTGGCCAGCCGGCTGCTGGCTGCAGCGCACTCGGAAGATTTCTTGTAATCGCCGGCTATGGTGATGATGCCCTTGGCGCTCGGCATCTTCATCTTGAGGTAGGCATAGTGGGGAACAACCATGAACCTGGCCAAGGCAGTTCGGGCAAGCAATGCATGGTAGGGGCTCTCCAGGTCCACCACTTCAAACCAGATCGCTTCTCGGTGAAAATGATCCTTGTCCCCAAAGAGAACATCAATCTTGATCTTGCCAATGGGGGCGCAGGACAGGCCAGGTACAATGCCATGGAACACAATCCGAGTAGGCATGAGTTGCTTTGTCTTGACGTTCAGCTTCTCCAGGGTGTCACGGTACAGGATGTTGATGCTGCTCCCGCCGTCTATCAGCACGCGGGAGAAACTGGCGGCGCGTCTGTTCGTTGCAAGGGTGGCATCCAAAACCAACGCATAAGAGCCGGGAGATGGCATCACCTCTGGGTGGTCGGCCCGGCTCTAGCTGATAGGCTTTTCTGACCAGTGCATGTGCTCGGCGGGGTTGGTAGCGACCACGTTGACTTCCTGGTGCTCTCGGCGTTTGCTACGCTGGCCTTTGGGCTGGCTTGTAAAGACGACATAGGCGGCATGCTCGTCGAGGAACTCATCGTGCACAGCTCCGACTGCTGGCCGAGCGGTCGACAGCTGCGGAGCCGGAGGCGGCGGACCAGCAGGCGGAGGCGGCGCGAGCCCTTCGCCTTTGGAGATTCGGGTGAGCCAGTGGCACTTCCGGGTTGTGTGGTTGGACGGCTTCGCGCCGTTGTGGAACTTGCACGGGGCGTCGAGAGTTTGCTCGTAGGAGAAGGCCGACTGCCAAGCCGTCCTGCCGCCCTTCTGCTTCTTGGGTGCGGGCCGCCCTTCGGGCTGCTTGTCCTCGACTGTGGCCACCTGCCGACTGGTGGAGAGCGGCACGGGGCCCTTGCGCTTGTGGTCGTTCTGGTACGGGCGTCGGCCGGAGTCCCCAGCCGGCGTCTTGGGCGCCGGGTTGATTACCTTCCCGGACGTGTCTACCCGGAGTTCAGTCTTCATTGAGGAGTCGGCGGTGGCGTACTTGTTCGCTATGACCAGAAGCTCGTCGAGGGTAGTCGGCTCGTCGCAGAGGAGCTTGTGCTTAAGGAGGGTGCCTTCTCGGCTTCCGGCGGTGAAGTATTCTATGGCTTGCACCTCGTGCACCCCTTCGCAAGAGTTTCGGAGCTCGGCCCAACGCGTGAGGTAGTCGCGAGTGGATTCGGCGGGGCCTTGTACGCACAAGGAGAGCTGTCTGGGCTTGGGGCCCGCTTGTAGGTGCTGGTGAAGTTGCGGACGAAGGCCTCTGTGAAGTCTAGCCAGCTGTTGATGCTGTAGGGCCTGAGGCTATTGAGCCAGGTCCGTGCCGTGCCTTGCAGCATGAGGGGCACGTACTTCACGGCAACGCCCTGTTGCCGTTTGCTATGCGAACCGCTGTGGAGTAGTCGATCAACCAATCTTCCGGCTTCACGGAGCCGTTGTACTTGGGCATGTCTCTTGGGAGCGAGAACCCTTTGGGGAAAGGCTCGTCGCGGATGCGGGGGCCGAAGCAAGGCGGGCCGACATCATCTTCTTCTTCTAGCGCCAGGGATCGCGCTAGGCGGTCGATCCGATGGTGGGCGTCGTTCTCGCCGACTCCTTCACGGAGACCTAGTCGGCCGCTGAGAGTCGGATGCGCGACAGGCGGTGGGGTGGAATATCTCTCCCCGTGAGGCGGAGGCGGAGGCGGGTTGCCCCGCCGCTCCACGGCCCGGGGACGGCCTTCTGCGTCTCGCTCGATGGAGGTCCGGGTTCGGCTTCGGCTGGCAGCCGGCTCCTTCTCGTGTCGCGCGCGGGTTTTACCCGCAGTCGGCGTCTGGGACGTCGCGCCGTGCTCTCGGCGCGGGGGAGGGCTTTCCGCGCGGGCGTCGGCTTCGTGCCGCTGTGCGGCTGCATCGATTAGCTGCTGGATGCGTCTGGTCATGTGGGGGAGTTCTTCGGCCCCCAGTCCGTCTAGCTCGTCTACGGCCGCCTGGGCGGCGCGCAGGTTCTCGAGTGGAGTGGCGTAGACTGGGCGGTCGACTCCTAGCATGTCGGCGAGGGCAGCGCCGCGCTGTCTAACAACGCCGGCTCGGCTTGGCCTGCCTGGGGGCGGCGTGCCAAAGGCGGCGTGGTCGGCTTCGCGCTGGTGGGCCTCGGTGAGGCGTCTCATGGAAGCCAACTTCCGGCCCTCCGCGAGGAGGGCGAGGCGGCGAGCCTCCAGTGCTTCGGCGTCGGCATCGGCCGGGAGGGGGATGGACAAGTCGTGGACCGCTGCATGCGGGGCGTCGTGGGCGTTCTCGCCAGAAGTGCCGCCGTGGCCGATGACCATCACCTCGGTGGTGGCACCGTCGCAGCCATCGTCCCGGGGAAGCGGGTCGTTGTAGATCGCGACGTCGGTGGGGAAAGCATCGAGCGAGGCCGTGTCGGAGTCGACAGGCATCGGATCGGTGGAGCCAACAGACTCCAAGTCCACAGCAAGCTCGCCGGAGACGTGGAGCTGGCCGAGGAGGTTGACGAGGTGGTCGGTGCCCGCGTCAGAGGCGGGCTCGTCGGAGATGAGGGTCTCGTCAAGGAGATCGACGAGGCCGCTCGCCGCGCAGACATTGGCGACGCCTTGCAGCGCGTCGTGGCAAGCGCCATCGGGCGTGCCGGGCTGGCTACGCTCGCTGGGGAGGAAGAGGGTTCCCGTCCAGAACAGGTCTCCGGACGACGGTGCACCTGGCCCCACGGTGGGCGCCAAATGTCGGGTGGTAGGTGCGACATATGCCAACGGGTGGCTTATCATTATGGGAGCCAGTAAGACGTCGCCGGTGCCTGGAAGCGGGATGAGGCGAAGACATGCACGCCGGCGAATCTTACCCAGTTTCAGGGCTCTCCGAGGAGATAACACCCCTACTGCTGCTCTGCGGGGTCTCCGCATGATCACTAGATGAGCGAGTGGCTACAAGATGCTCCTTGAGCTGTTTGGCGAGAAGAAGAAGAAGGGCACGACTAGCTCTCCTCTCCTCTCTATGTGGTGTCTAAAACTAGCTCAGATCAACCCTTTGCATGGGTGCCCCGGGGGGTTTATATAGGCCCACCCCCCGGGGGTACAATGGTAATCCGGCTGGGCATGGGCCCTAGCCGTCTGTGCCTACGCTCGCCGGCTTCTGCGCCGGCTGCTGGGGCCCGCCGGCTAGTGGGTCCCGCCGGCTGCCGGCTCCTTGGTCGACAGGCAGGCCCCACTGTCAAGGGCCTTGTCGGTGGCTGGTCACTGTTGCCTCAAACCTGGTGACGAGGGCTTCGCCGAGGTAAGCGTGGCTACAGTGCCGCCGCCCGGCGGGCGATCGCTGTAGCCACGCCTCGTCTTGTCCCCTTAATGGGGCGTCTCCTTCGAGGGAGGAAGCAAGCCGGCTGTGGGGAGCCGGCCCCGTCTTGGGCCGACTGGGGGAGGCCTGGCCGCCTTCGGGTGTCTCTCTGCCTGAAGGGGCCCACCGCCCGTGGGCCGCGCTGACAGCCCGTCGTGGGTGGCATCAGGGTCAACATGGCAACAGTGCCGCGCCAGACGGATCATGGCCACCCCATACGGCGCACTGTGCCAGGCGTGCTCCGGGATTCGGGGGTGGCAGGCTTTACTGTAGCCACGCCCCGTCACATCGCCGTTATGTGGATGCAGACTTCGAGGGTACGATCTTGACCGCTTTGTGGGAGTTGGCTTCTTGCGGCCGGCTTCTTGGAGCCGGACCTCCCGCGGCTTTCTTCATGAGGGCTAAAACCGTGCCGCCTTCCGATAGTCGGCCTGGGAGACAGCCGGCAAGGGGAAGGCGGCCCCACGTCTTGGATTCTTGAGGGCCGGATCGGCTCGTAATTTTTTCAGATGGGCCAGGGGGAGCCGGTTAGGCTATCCGTGATCATTTACTCCGACAACAAAAGCATCTCTAGCAGACCTTTTAAAATCGCAAACTGTAATACTGGGATACGGGTCGGAAAAATGCATTTTAAGGGTTCATTTTAGCTACGGCCGAATAGATACTGTAAAACAAATTGTAAAACTGGGATAAAGAACTCCTTCAAACCGTCCGCCGCCGCCCTTCCTCCAGCCGGCCACGCCGGCCGCGCCCAACCCCGTTGGCCGCACCCCATCGCCCGTCCGCCGCGCCCCGTCACCACGCCAGCCGCGCCCAGCCTCGCCGGCCACCGTCGCCTCCAACGTCCGCGCCTTGCTCTAGCACCGGCCGAGCCATGCCCCTTTGCATGCCACCTTGGGAGGATTCCGGCGGCCAGGCTGAGGTCATGGGAGGCCACAGCGATGTCGACCTCGTCCAATTCGAACTAGCGGTGATCGATTGCATCGTCTAGCGGTCTTTTCCGGTGTGCGGTGATGAATTCCGAGGAGTTTAGGGCGGATTCTGACAAACTCCGCGGCGGCGTGTTTGCTCGGATGAGGTTTGACTGGTATACAGGGCCCCTTAGGTTCGGCCTTCCAACCTCCAAATATAAGGGTTTCGGGTGTGCATTTTCAGTGGCCCTTAAAAAAAATTACGGGTTGAATCACTTTTACGGTTTTTGTTCTGGACACTTTTTTCGATCAAAACTGTAAAACGCAAAAATTATAAGGGTTTGACCACTTAAACGGCGTCTGCTAGAGATGTTCTAAGACATGTCATGCTGAGACAAGACGCATGCTTGACATGCATTGCCTGAAAAGGTCAGGACACGCTCGGAGGAAGGAAAAAAAAACTGTGCGGAGTCGCTGACAGTTGGATTAGGCCAGAGGTAATGACAGCTGTCATTGCGTCACTTGCCGTACAGATCGCGTGTACAATGACGAACCGCGGCGACAGTCTCAGAGAAAGGAAATGCAGATTGAGATGGAGGAAATGTTGACATGGAGTACGTACGTACGTACGTACGTGTAAGAGAAATCCACCCGGCCGAACTCTTAAATGTGCACGCATTGTTCTCTTATAAATTATAAAAACCATTTAAGTACGTGCCACCTTCACGACTCACCCACTTGTGTTTACATCCTTGGGATCATTCTGTGTACAGGGTCGAGGTTTGGTCGACTTGCCGTGATGCACTATCCAATGTCCCTCGTTTTCCATGATGGCATGCGTATGCATGCATGTTCCTCGGAACCAAATTGAAATGCCTTAAACTAGTAACTAAAACTTCTTTGGCACAATGAAGACTCGTGTACAATGGAGAGATTGCCAATTAAAGATCACATACGCTGGCGGAGCTATGTGTATGACTGCGGGGGCCCTGGCCCTCTCAGCTTGAACAAAGTTAGTGAAGAAAATTAGTATAGGGAGTTTTATATCGGGAAAAATAGAGTTTTTGTTCATCCTAGAAACTGTATTTTCTCTTTGGCCCCTCCAATCAACCTTGTGTAGCTTCGCCACTGATCACATAGACATGTGAGCTTAGATGATCTATGGTGTAACCCTAGCCTTGCCTTATATAAAGGGACAACGCTAGGGCTTACATGATTCTCAAGTCTGTTACAGCCGGTTAGGATCCTGCAAAATCCCTGGGGACCTTCCTTGCGCGCCAAGTAGGCCCTGCCTCCCGGTGAGGCTGTTATCCCGGTAGTGGGCTAAGGCCACCGCGTGGTCTGGTGGGCCGACTCCTGGCCTGCCGATGTACCCCTGGTACATGACACCATCATAAGTGCTGATGAAAGAGGCCACACTACCTGAGTACATCAGTATTTGGCTATTTGTACGTACATGGTGCTTGCCCACAAATCAGGGTGCGCTTGCATTTGGGTGTTGTTTTGGAAGAACCCAGGAGCATGACTTCCGGTGCATCATCCTTTACATGGGAGTGGCAAAATCAAGTAATTCTTCAATGACATGGAGAGAAACTTGGGTCGGGCACTTTGGGTTGGGCACTTGTGTGCCTTGTTCGAAGGCTCGCCATGGGTGAAGCATGGGCCCTTGGAACGCCTAAACACTTTGAGGGCCTCCACCTTGTCATAAGTCTTGGTTGAATCTCCCTTCTTGGCTTCCTCCGGCACCTTGTCAGAGAAGTGGTTCTTGTGAGAGTGCTTTGAGATTTACGCTGGAAGGGCCTCAGAAAGGACACGCTGAGTCTAGAATCCCCCCCCCCCCCTATCTCTAGCATGCGAGACAAGATGCATGCCTCCTTGACATGCATGCAAGCATTGCCTGGAAAGATCAGAACATTCGGAGGGAAAAAAACACTGCGCTGACTTAGTGTGAGCTTTGCGTGCCAGCAGGATTAGGCCAATTTAGTCGTCATTGCATCACTTGCCGTACAGTTACACGTAACAAACCAGGATGATAATCTCAAAGAAAGGAGGAGAGAAAGAGAGAGATTGATATTGAGTAAGGAATGACATAATGGATTTGGAGTACGTAAAATAGAAGCCACCCGGCCGGTTATGTGTGAAATATGCACACAGAACTCAAGTAATTAACGTGCAATTACATGTACCCTTGTGTCTCTTCTTCTTAATTAATTGATGAGGCAAAACTTTTGCCTTCATTTAAAAAAACACTTGTGTCCCTCCTTGATGAAGAAAACTTCAATTTAGCTGCATGTAAGTCGCCTGAAATTTCCCGGCAAAAAAAATAGTCGCCTGAAATTTTATTTTGGGTCAATCGGTCTTGTGTGCCGTTGATCTTGCTTTGCGATTCGTGTTATCTATTTCTGGTGTTTTCTCAGTTGTGTTTAAGCTTGTTAAACCGACTGACCACATATTTAGGTCAGTCAATTCCTTACCGGTCCAAAGCCCATTACAAGGTGCGACCCAGCCTTTCCCCTCTCTCCCTTGTTTTTTCTTCTTCTTGTTTTCTCTTTTTATCTGTTTTTTGCATTCCTTTATTCTTTTTCTAGTAGTTGGGTTTTTTTTTCTTTCATAGCTATATTTGGGATGTTGGGTAAGTGTAAATGTACGCACACAAATACTATACAATATGTATCAAAATTGCACTATTATATAGTGAATCTTTGCATATTAATAAAATGTAATTTCAGTGCAAAATTGTGTTCAGTTTTTTTCTTTCTTATTAAAGGGTGATACCAACGCTACTAATTCCTTTTTCGTTATAAAACTTTACTATTTTATTTTTCATTTTTTTCATTTCATTTTTATTTTCTTTAAAGGTATGTGAATGCTGCTAATTCATACTTTCATAGTGAACTTATGTTCTGTAAAAAATTCACTATATTTTTATATATTTTAATAAAGTGTGTTTTTCATATATATTGTGTGCAAATTTTCTCATTTTTGTTTTACATTTTTTTTAAATTTCCTTAAAGGGTTATACGAATGCCACCAATTATCCTTTCTTAGTAAACTTCATTTTTTATTTCATTTTATGTTATTTCTTCTTTAAGGGTAATATGAATGCCACTGATTACACTATTATATTATTATTCTTGCATATTTTTAAAAAAGCACAATTTTTGTGTATAGTGTGCAAAAAATTTCATTGTTTGTGTTACATTCTTTTAGTATTATTTGTTTATAAAGGATAATACCAACGCCACAAATTCATTTTTCTTAAGAAAATTCATTATTTTATTTTGTTTTTTGTTTTTATCTTATTTTATTTAATTTTTAAGGGTAACACCAATTCCGCTAATTCATTCTTCCTTATGAAAATAATTACTTTGATTTTGTTTTAGTTTTGTTTCATTTTTCTAGTTTACCGGATGGTAATAACAGTGCCACTATTCATTCATTTTTAGCAAACTCCATTTTTTCGAAAATTCCCCTATCATATGCTTATTCTTGGATATTATTAAATTTGTAATTTTTATGAACTATGTGCAACTTTTTAATTATTTTTTACATTTTTGCTTTAGAGTATGTAGTAGAGTTCTAGAATTTTTTTGGATCTCTCTCTCTCTCTCACACACACACACACACAGAGAGAGAAGAAAACTAAACAAAGGGGGTGACTATTTGACAAGCCCCTAGTTTTTTGGCATTCAGTCAAACCACTCTCTAGCATCTGATCCACATCCAAACATCCAAACACCCAACTGGGTCCCCCCCCCCCCCCATACTAAAACTAAAATTGAAACTGAAACAAGTTCAGAAAATAAAGTTTTCTAAGAAAGAATGAATTGTTGGCATTGGAATTACCCTTAAAGAAGAAAGAATATGACAAAAAACTGAAAAAAAGCTTGCACAAAATTTACACTTTTCGAAGCATGCAAGGAATAAGCATATAACAGTTGTCTTTTTTGCACTCTAGAATAATCTACACACATATTGTATAGTACTTCCATGTATAGTTACACACACAAAATAAAAAATAGTGTTTACTAAAAAAGAATGAAGTAGTGGCATTGGTATTTCCCTTAAAGAAGAAAGAAAATAAAAAAACAATTAAAACGGAAACTTGCACACAATTTGCACAGAAATTACAGTTCTTATAATATGCAAGAATGATCCTATAGTAGTAAAAAATGTGCACTCTAGTATCTGTATAGTAGCTGTATGTATACACTTGCATACACCCAACATCCAAATATACACATAAAGAAAAAAAAGGGAAAACTG